>NC_069129.1:23402344-23768946 GCF_026914265.1 Mya arenaria | reverse complement strand
GTTTTCATTCCCCGCCTTAGCACATTGTCAGTTTGGTTTATAGTTTGTTGTCACCAAGCCGGACAATCGAGGAACTCTATTAAACAATTAGACCACACTCTCATTTACCATTGTGCCCATGACAAGTGACTTACAATAAGGAAACTTTTTTTGCAATCATTGTAAAAAAAAATCAATTTCAAATTATTAGTATAACTAGTTTGACTGATTAGATTGCGTGGTTTCTGGGTTATTTCGAATATCTCATTCGGAATGTCAGTGAGGAAGACCAAAGAATGGTTGTGTCAAACTATTTCATTAAGAAAATAGACACGTCAACTAACAAAGGTTGTATGAACTGAAGGTTATAAAATTATAAAAAAAGGAAAAAAAAGAAGATTAAAACATCACAATCAAGGCTAAAACAGGCTGTCAACGTGTGCAAACACAAGTCATGTTTAAATGAGATCTGTTTTCACTAATGCAAAATGACAGCATAGTTTACAATGAATATGTTTTTAAACTTCAGCCCAGAGCCCATGAATGCTTCCTTGGAATAGACACTGATATATATCAACTACAAGAAAAAAGTCACAATGCAAATTAAAGTCATGCATGAAACTCAGGATTGGTCAGAAAACATTTAACAAAATCATAAGTCATGCTACCAGGCTACTAATAATGATCAAACTTTATTTCCCCTCTCACAACTGACTTGTAAATAGAGTTCAGCTCAAACATTTTTTCTTGGACATGTCTTTCTTTTTTGATTTATTGAAACAAAATTAAACAAGATTATGACACTGATATTTTTTTATCAAATTGATTTAAGGTAATCTATTCATCATTAGGATGTAAAGGGGTGTTAGTGCATTATAATAACATCAACATTTTAATGTTAAATTTACATTGATTAAACGAAATTTTACTATGCTTATACAACAATTTTATTAATTTGTTTCTTAATTAACGTAATGCCTATACCAAAAAAAAAGCTCTTAGTGAAAACTTAAAAGATATTCAAACTTAATATGTTGTAACTTTCAGAAGCATTTGTTGTATCAAAGATGGATGGCTTACCTTAAAGGGCTTTTAATTTACAACTATTGTGTTCATAGTAAGCAACATCTGTGCCAAGTTTCATGAAAACAGTTTAAGTTGTTTGAAGAGCTTATATCTATATAGGTCATGTAACACATATGTTCATAGTGTTTAGCAAAATGTGTGCACAGTTTCATGAGAACATGTGAAGTTGTTTTTAGAGTTTATATCTATATAGGTCATATTACACATGTGTTCATAGTCTTTAGCAACATTTGTGCCAAGTTCCATGTGAACATTCTGAGTTGTTTTAAGACTTTATATATGTCATGTAACACATGTGTTCATAGTCTTTAGCAACATTTGTGCCAAGTTCCATGTGAACATTCTGAGTTGTTTTAAGACTTTATATATGTCATGTTACACATGTGTTCATAGTCTTTAGCAACATTTGTGCCAAGTTCCATGTGAACATTATGAGTTGTTTTAAGACTTTATATATGTCATGTTACACATGTGTTCATAGACTTTAGCAACATTTGTGCCAAGTTCCATGTGAACATTCTGAGTTGTTTTAAGACTTTACATATGTCATGTAACACATGTGTTCATAGTCTTTAGCAACATTTGTGCCAAGTTTCATGAGAACATTCTGAGTTGTTTTAAGACTTTATATATGTCATGTAACACATGTGTTCATAGTCTTAAGCAACATTTGTGCCAAGTTCCATGTGAACATTCTGAGTTGTTTTAAGACTTTATATATGTCATGTTACACATGTGTTCATAGTCTTTAGCAACATCTGTGCCAAGTTCCATGTGAACATTCTTAGTTGTTTTAAGACTTTATATACATCATGTAACACATGTGTTCATAGTCTTTAGCAACATCTGTGCCAAGTTCCATGTGAACATTCTGAGTTGTTTTAAGACTTTATATATGTCATGTAACACATGTGTTCATAGTCTTAAGCAACATTTGGGCCAAGTTTCATGAGAACATTCTTAGTTGTTTTAAGACTTTATATACATCATGTAACACATGTGTTCATAGTCTTTATCAACATGTGTGGCAAGTTTCATGAGAACATTCTTAGTTGTTTTAAGACTTTATAGAGGTCATATTACACATGTGTTCATAGTCTTTATCAACATGTGTGCCAAGTTTCATGTGAACATTTTAAGTTGTTTTAGCTATGGCCAAGGTCCAAGTCTTTGCATGGCCCCACTATTTATGACTTCAAAGCTATCACCTTATTATTGCGCCTGAACATCACTAATATATTTTTAACTTTTTTTTTCTTTGGAAATTATTCATGTTTAAAAATTAGATAAAGGTGGAGGGGAAACAAAGAATTTATTGCAGGTAGCTTGCCTAAACCAATGATCTTACCATATGAATGTCTGAATCCTGCTATGAACAACAACAACATTATGCTAAATCAGATAATTTGTACTCATCATTAATTTTGATAATAAAAAAAAAAATCATGAATTTTCCATGGAAACTTTATATATATTAAAGTCTTTTTAACCTTGACATATTTTTCAAGTTGACATTATTTTCCTTCCATAGCATTTTCATGCTTAATATAAGATGCATTTTTAGGGCATATTCATAAGATAAGTAATAAATTGAGGAGACAACATAAAACAGTCAAATATGAAAAAATCGGAGTTACAACTGTCTTGCACTGTGCATGCCTTTTGAATGAGATATTACCTCATTTGCATAAGTACAAAAAGCCTTTGTTTCTGAATGTAGAAAGAATTGCCAGGACAATGACAAACATACCTTGGTCATCCGCTGTGCTCCGTCGTGGGGCCGGTGTCGGCTTGCCACCGGGTGGTTTGGGCTTCATTGGGGGTGGTGGTCTGCCTGAGAAACCTGAATAAGGGAAATCTTTGATTAATACTGATTGAGGGAGAATATCTATTGATGTTTACTTGTTGTTGTAGCCTGTTTTAATTTTTGCAAGGTTCTTTTTTATGTTGCATTTTGTGTCCTTTTATTTTTTGCCCATTTTAGACAATTATCATTAGCATGGTTAGCTAAATAAATTACAAGGAAAAGTAAAATTTACAGCACCCACAACCTGAGTAATAGAAATTTTACATGACCTTGAAAAGCAATCATTCAAGAGTAATGGGTAAAGTGACTGTTTGTACTTTGTTGTCAAGGAAAATGTTAAAGGGACTAGACACCAGATGGTTCCTAAATGGGCAAATACAGTATATCCTCAAAACAAGCCTAGAATTGTCAATACGAGTTTGTATGAGGCCGATAATGCATCACTTTACATGATTAAAAGAAAATTTTGGTGCTATTTCAGGTGAGTTGGCCTGTTTAAAAGTAGCCCATAATGGTTTCCAAATTTAGAATGTGTATATTTAGCATGTTAAAGTTACGTGATTTCTACAGATACATATACAGTTGCTATTTTATAATTAATTGGCATGTACTTCAATTAGAAAAATACACAAAAACTTATCAAGGTAGGTGTTGTAAGCAATGTGATACATCAGTAAATAAGATTTAATGCACTGTACAAAACAATATCAATTTTATGTTAGTTTTTTTTAAAATATTCATTTTTTTCTTGCAGTTGTATCATCTGGTGTCTAGTCCCTTTAATAAATAGCCAAAATATAAGTTAATAGCATTGTAATTCTTCTCCAAGCTATTAAATGCATCATATTAAGAGCTCTGCCAATTGGTTATGAAAAATAGTAAACGGACATAAACAAAGAAAACACTCGGACATGATACATGGTCAAATATTTGATTACTTTTTTGCGCAGATCATGGACTGTAAAACAATTCTCACCAGGTCTTGGCACGACTGATGGCTTATCCTTGCTTTCTTTGAAGAAGTTTTTCTTTAGTTTTTCAGACGGCTTCTCCCCATCAGCGATTCCTGAGTCTTTTACGGCAGGTTTTTGTTCTTCAGTCTCACTTTTGGACCCAGAAGATTTTACACTATCTGTGGACTTAGTCTCTTTTTTAGTGGGTCCCCCGTCACTATCTTTTGCCCCCGAGACTGGACGCAGCTTTGGAAGCCCAAAGGGTAAGGGTTTTTCCTCAACAACCGGGTTTTTCGATTTATCCGTAACAACTGGCTGCTTCGGAGCCTGTAGATAAAGAATGTAAATTTGTCATTATTTACATATATATATATATATATATATATAGTATCTATTGTAAATCAGTTACATATAGGGTAAAAAAATTGACATTATCCCCTTTGGAATAACCACCACAAGTTTTATTTCACAAATTACAAAGCCTGAGGACAAAAACTACCAATTCAAAATGCTAAAATGACCTAACATCATCTATTATTGTGTCCTTATAACATTGTCAACTTTTGGATTTAAGTAAATACATGCGCACAATTTAGGTTGATGCAAAAAAATTTTTTTTTTATTAATACATTATCATGTTTAACTCATTTGACTTTGGTGATCAAAACAAAACAAAACAAAAAACATAAGAGATAGGTACAGATAAAAGAATATTATTTCTCCCACCTCAGATAAATAGATCCAATATTTTAACCATGCTAGAAATTCTTATCTTGCCCTCGGGCGAAGATAAAATGCCTGTATGGAACTCCTTTTTAATGGTCACCACATTGTAATTACCTCCCTTGTTGAAGACTGTCATCTGTAGCAACATGGAAACCTTGTCTTGTGGCAATATTTAGAATGCTAACTGATTATTTCTCGCTTCAAATGTCACCATGAAACAGTTTTCATGCACCTTTCAAGAAATAATGCTTCACTCTCCATAAAACTATTTAAAGACCGATTTGACTATTAACATAATCTGAATCACTGCGCGCATATCCATGACAACGGCGAATTATTGCATATCCATACGCAATTATTTCCACTAAGCACAAAAGAGTTCCAGCAAAAAATACATTTTTTGCTTAATTTTGTTTAATTTAGGTGGGAGAAAAAGCATCTACCATAGCCGCTCGTGTAAGATAGGTTCATCCTGACCCTAGCGCAGAGTATTTTCGGTAAACCTCGTTTGCGCAAAACACCCTACGCTCGGTTCAGAATGAACCTATCTTACTCTCTCGGCCATGGAAGATAAGCCTTTGTAAATGAGTTTTCTTAATTAATAGCTACTTATCTACAAATTCCCCAGTAATAAAAGCACCTGAACATAGCTTATATATTTAACTGTACATAAATCATATGCATTTTTTTTTGTTCTAATCATTTAAGTCAAATGAGTTAAACATGATAATGCATTTAAATTAAAAAAAAAGTTTTTCTCCATTAACCTACGTTGTAATAATTGTACTCCTTTAAGGCTTCCATTCAAGAACAAGAGCATGAAAACATAACATAACTTGAATATCAACGTCAGTTTAATCTTTACAAAATAATTAAACATAAACATTGAACATGCAACTTATAAATCATTCTGTGTTTTGCCCATTATCTTAAAATATTTCAAAGATGAGGCAAATATTCAAAGATGAGGCAAATATTAAAGTTTTCTGAATAATGTCACAGCTTTATTACTCATGAAGATATTTATACCAAGACTTCTTATGATATATTTTTTAAACAAGCACATTGCAGTCCCATGAAAAATACTGTTAAAAAAAATAAAGCACAGTTGGATTTTTTTTCAGCCCTGAGGTATGGGCATCAAAACGCATATCAGTATTAGCACTGGTAATATGTGTAACAAGTTTTATGTGAATTTGTTGAATGTTTTTGGAGTTTATTCTGAACATTAAAGTTTTTGCATGATTCTGCTGCTATCAACAACAATGCTCCTGACAATGACACCAGAACTAAAACAATACCTCGACTGATTTTTAAATAAACCTTTAAAAAGGTTTATTTATCTTTTTAAAATCACACAGAAGTGCACCTATTTTCTTGTTTCTCTCAGTTCGGCTGATATCGCCTATGATGACATAGAAACAAACACTTAAGACAATATATCAACTATTTTTCTTCTTTTTACATAAAAACAAAAACCAACAAACCAACAAGCCAATACCAAAAACCCACCATGGAGATCCTTTTCTCTTGTTTCTCCTTCAGCTGGGCAAGAATATTTCCTCCAAACCCGATTGCGCCCGGGCCTCCAGGTTTACGGGGTTTTACGGGCTCTGGCTTAGGGGCTTCCTCTTCCTTTGGCTTTTCTTCCTTTTCCTCAGGTTTCCCTTCCTTTTCCTCAGGTTTCCCTTCCTTTTCCTCAGGTTTCACTTCCTTTTCCTCAGGTTTCCCTTCTTCAGCTTTTGGCGGTTTAGGACTTGGCTCTAAAATACATATGTATAGTTGTTTAGAAAAAGCACAATTGAGCCTTTAGCTTTAAGATAGAATAAAAAACTCTTTGGTCTGGGTCCTGAGTAAAAAACAGTACTCAATCTGTAACATAATTAATTATATGCATTCCTGTGGTTTATAGAGATATATCAGTGAAATAAAAATGATATTTCGCTGTTTTCAAACAGTAAAAAATATCAAATTGATATTTTTTCACTGCTTTAAAATTTTAGCCGGCTAGTTCCAAATCAAACATCAGCCCGCACACTGGACTGGGACACAATTTCAACAACGTCCTTTCCGAAAAGACGTTACGTGCACATACAAATTCGCGCGTTTTTTTAGATGTGTAATTAAATGACGTTTAACTCTTAGAGTAAGATAGCAATATATTTCACCTCGTGAACACCAAAAGCAAATATTTCACTCTTAGCTTACACCACTCGTGAAATATAGCTTTTGGGGCTCACTCGATGAAATATATTAGGATCTGAAACTGAGACAAACAATTATTAGTTTACAAAAAACTGGAGACTAAGCTTCATATGTAAGATATTAATATGATATTCTAGGGTCCATTTCCTGGGTAAAAATAAGTACCAGCACCACGAATGGAAAAAAGATGATTCTATGTTATTTAATAAGAGTGCCTTTCTTTGTCTAGATTTAGAATTAAGACTGTTTGTTAGCATGGCCCCAGGTGTCCATTTGGAGAGGCAAAGCTCCTTGTGGGGCTTGAACCCATAGTCTCATGGGTGAAGTGCATACACCTATACCTTGCTCTAAAATTATCCATTTGTTGAAGTCTGTTTTCTGGGTATAAACCATCACAGAGATAAAACCATTAGGACCTCCATGGTAAGGGATGGACACAAATACCACACAACAATCACCCTCGATGAAAAAAATATATATATATAAACAAGTTCCATATAATTTTATACCAGAAAGTACGTAATTCTCACCTTCCTTCTTTTCCTCTTCAGTTTTATCATCAACTTTCTCCTTGTCATCTTTCACAGTAGTGGCAGCTTCTTTTTCTTCCTTTTCCTCAGTTTTTGCTTCTTCCGTCTCATCAATGTCACTTTCCACCTCCTTCTCCACTGGTTTTTCAACTGATTTCAACTTCATAGGCACTTTTAAAGGCTTTTTCGCAACCTTTTCTGACCCACTGCTGCTAGTGGAATCACTTTTCTTTAAACCAACCACTTTTTGTGACTCACCATTTTCATGTTCTGCATCGGAATCTTCGCTATCACTTTTAGTCTTCTTTTCATCATTCTTAGCTTCTTCAGGCGTTTCTTCTGAGTTATTTGGTCCTTTCTGTCCCTTTCCAAAAGAAACTCTTGGTGATTGGCTCCTTTCTAGAGCAATCCCTGAAGATTTCTGTCCCCGTTCCGATGAAACTCTCGGGGATGAGCCACGCTCAAGAGAAGACCCTGACAATTTTTGGGCAGACTTATCAAATTTCCTTTCAAGACTTCCCTTAATTGATCCAGACTCAGAACCATTGTTCTGGTTGGAGTTCTGGGAAGATGTATCCCCGGAGCTTGGTTTTCTTTCCTTCGAAGGCACAAAGTCTTCTTCATCTTCTTCCGTTTCCTGTAAAGCAAATAAAAAATGTTACAGGGAGCATTGGTTTTCACTTAAAAGGACTCTCTGTGATTTTATGTTGGTTACAAGTTTTCAACAATTGTTAAAAACTAATACAGCTTATGAACTTCTTTGAAAAACAACAAAACAACAGTCCAGTCACATACTCAGTTTTGCATATGTAATGTCATCACCAAAAATTAATCTTGTGGAGGCAAAAAGTGATGTTTTCATTATTGCCATGTTTTGTGCCTCGCATCAACATAAGTAATCAACCATAGCTAGTTTAACTCTCTTTGTTAAAAGCTTCTTTTTTTGTTAACATGAATTCATCAACAGGACACCTCTACAGACAACGTTAAATATTGTATGTTTCAATTTCAATCAGTAACAATGTTTTTTGCAAGATGAAACACTCTATTCTTTTATAAACAGTTGGTCGCTTTTTTAAACTTCAGATTACAACTTTTAAACTGGTTTTATAACATAAGAGTCTGTAGAGTATGACTCTACAAAACATGAAAGAATTCAACTATATACAGTAAGTCCTATGAAGAACATAGTTCATATGAAACTGACCTTGACATCTGAGACCCTTTTGCTGGTGGGCGAAGGTTTGGGAGGCGTCTTCTTGCCAAAGAGGGAGAATCCACCGCTACTGGAATAGTTACAGAGGGAAAATAGTAAAACAGTACTTTAGTCAGAAACAATACTTTCCCTTCTTAAGTCAGAAGGGATACTTACATCACGTTCAAACATTGGACTAATCTGATAAAGGGGGATTTATGAAATATTCTTGGGACCATGCATTGGTGACTCTACCTTATCCAGGCTAATTTGATGTTTATGTTATTGGTAAAGACTGGGGAAAAATTGCACTTGGACTTTATAGTCTGACATTGATATTTTCGACCCTGTTTATATAAACAAGAGCGCCGCAGAGCAAACACCAAATGCTTGTCATTTTTGGGTTTTTTAGGCAAAAAATGAGCATAACTGTACAATTTTTAAAGTCAGTGGTATGTGCCTATACATATGAAAATTGTCATTGGCAACATATGTACCAAGTTTCATTTCAATATCTTGAATGATTTATGAGTTTAGGCCAAATCTGATGACACCAAAACAGCCATAATATCTCCACTTTTTTCTATGAAGAACAGACAAGCCCAAAACAAAATCACTCAATAAGCCAGGATTAGATATCAATAAAGTTGATTTATACATTACAGTATTGAACAGAATTAGCCTTTTATTGGATAAGTGGAAAATGTTAATGAGATGAAAATATCGCGTTACAGTTATATTAGGCATTTCATTTAAATAGGCATACAATTGTGTTATCCTTGTGAATAAAAAAAATAGGGGTTTCAATGCTGTCAACAGTGCCCTTTCACATATTATGCACTGTATATTTAAGATAAGATTAGATTAGTATAAGATCATACAATGTTTGGTAAGCATCTAAACTTATAAAAGGAAGGAAACAATTGATCCTACAAACATTATGCAATATTATCATTATATGGTTGTGTATGAGAATTAAGTCAAACCAAAAGCTGTCACAGGAATGTGACAAATATCCCACTTTGGCATTGTCAGACTGATAGCCAGGTGATATCTAATCTAATCATATCCACTACAGTGGTCAACTTCTGGGCAAAAATAAGACAACACACTGCCATAAACCAATGAAATGTAGTTGGAGCATTGCATAAACCAAAAGGAACTCACTTACAACTCTCAGTCAAAGCATCACCTTTTTCACCAAGATTTAGATGTATTTGAATGTAACAATTAGAAAAATTGACCTACTGACCTCAAAATCAATAGGAGTAATTTTTTGGTCAATGGCAACCTGCCACTAACGTATCATGGAATTATGTCAAAATGATGTCAAATGATTTTGTGGACAAGTTTTTCATAAGCCTGTTGACCAGGGTCCTAATCTTTGACCTTCTGACCTTAAAACTTTAGGAGTCAACTTCTTGTCATGGGCAACCTACCAATGAAGTTTGGTCACATAGGTCAAACTGTTTTCGAGTTATGCATAAGAATGTTGACTGTGACCTTGACCTTTAACCTACTGACTTCAAAATCAATCAGGGGTCATTTTCTGGTAAAAGGCAACCTAATATTGAGGTTTCATGGTCCTTGAACGTCTTCAAATTATAATGCAGACAAAGTCTTCATATGCTTGTTCATTATGACCTTTTCCTTTGACTTTCTGTCAACAAGATTGATGTAGGTCAACTATTGGTCAAGGGAAACCTACCTCTGACCATTCATGTCCCTCAATGACCAATTCATGACCAAGGTCAATGGTTTCTAAGTTATTGTACAGACAAAAAAATCATAAGACTGTTACTGTGACCTTTAACCTATAAGTCACATCAAAAACGATAGGGTTCATCTACTGAAGGGCGATTTTGGGGAGGTGTTCTGGGGGCTGTTTTATATCCTCAGAAGCAAAACTGGCTTTTTAGAAGCCCTTTTGTGGGCTCTCCTGGCATCAATCTTGAAGCAAACTGAAGTTTCAATACTTACATCAAATAAAGTAACAACCAAGAGCGACCAGTAAGTATTATTTATTTTTCTATTTTATGGTCCCTTGATTGATCTGGTCAAAGGAAATCCAGGAATCCGAGGACAAATCACATTTCTGCATTATAGACTGATGTGCAAGGGAGAAAGGGATCTTTAACATGAGCATTTTGCCAGATTATGTATTTTACCTGAATGGTAACTTGTAAAACTGGTGCTGTAAACAACTTAACAGTATATCAACACACTGACTATATAGATATATATATATATATATATTCTAAAACCCACCTCCTGACTATGAACTTTGACTATGGAATTTATATAGGCTACATTAAACTAATATCATAACAAAAAATGTTAACTTTTATTCATATAAGACAGAAAAAGAGGTTTATTGGACAAATACAGTATAAGCCACAATAATTATATCAGTCAAAATGTGATTGGTAAAGCATGCAGGTTAAAGAAAAATGAGCACATTGTTATCATCATAAAACAGTGCAAATAATATTTTATTACAAGAAGAGAATTAATTTAACTTCAACTTTAAAAAGATTCAAAATTTGAATATACACTTAAAATCCAAATCCTTTACCATAGCACTATCCTAAAGCATGCTAGATCAAAATTTACATTCATATACTACTTTTAAAAACGAGAAATTGCTCAATGAAATGCCAACTCTAAAAATCATATAGTTTTCTTAAAATGTTTTCTTTGACATTGAAACTTATTTGAGGAAAACTGAAGGCTATGCATTTTAGCAAAGTCAAACAAACAAAAATTAAGAAAATCTGACAAATAATTATCCCCTGAGTGTGCCCTTTAACTTTCTGTAGTTTTAAAATCACCCTATGCATGACCAAGTTTCAGCTCAAACATTGATTGTGACCTTGACCTTTGACCTACAGATATTGGACTTGCAAGTGACATGCCAACTTCTCACGACTTACATTTGTGCCAAGAAATTTTAAAATCCCAAAATACATGGCAAAGTTTCGAGCCAAATTCATACATTTTTCACCAATAATCCTTTGAGTGTGACCTTGTCCTTTGACCTACAAACATGGTCCAGCATGTGGCACACCGGCATCTCATAGCATACATTTGTGCCTAGTCATTTTAAAATCCTCCAATGCAAGGTCAACTTACACTGCCCACACAAAACCAAATTACAAAGAATTTCAGTGTCACCTTGACCTTTGACCTACAAACATTGGTCTTATAAATACGATACACAGTCTTCTCATGGTGAAGATTTGTGGCAATTTATTAAAAAATCCCTTCATACATGGCCTAGTAAGAGCTAGGACAAGCCAGAAACAGACGAAAATAAGGGACAGACACATGCTCTCACATACACTACGTGGAGCTCACCGCTAGCAAAAATGCAGAGAAAAATCCAACACACACAATCATATCAAAATCACACTTACTGTTTCTTTGCATCTTTCTCTTTACTGCCAAAGTTAAAAAAACCTCCAGGTTTTTTCTTACTTTCTGGTGTAGATCTTTCACTGGAAACATGCATGTTTATACTCTGAGCATTCCAGGCTTGTGAAAGGATTAGATGGTGTCATATTTATTTAGAAATAGTTCATTTGCTACACGGATTTTGAGTCATGGAAAATATATTGAAAAGGAAGTTTGTTATATTTTTATTCCAGTAAATATGAAACAAGAGTGATGTGGAGTGGACACAAATGCTCATCAGCTTTTTTTGTCAAAAAAGGGCATAAATCATGCATTACTGTCAGAGTTATGGGCCTTGTAGTATATGTGAGTATTGTCTCTAGCAATTAGTTTTGTTTTAAGTTAAGGCCCAGGCCCCAATATCACGAAAAGACTCAAGTCAAATCTCAATCTCAGTCTCAACTCTTTTTATCAAATTACAGCAACATATGATTCAAAATTGTAAATGTTTTACCCTTTTTAAAATTGCATTCTCTCATTCATTATCTTGATTAAAAAAAAATGCTCAATATTTTATAGAAAAAAAAAATGAGAGCAAAAATTTCATGAGTCAAATTTATTATTTTTGAGTTTTACTCAAGTACATTTTGTGCTATAAAAAATATTTTTTTATAATATTGAACAAAAATGTTAATCAACATAGTGCATGTGAGAATGTGCTTTTAAAAATAGTAAAACATTAGTAATTTTTAATAATGTCATACTGTAATTTGGGAAAATGAGTTGAGACTGAGATTGAGATTTGACTTAAGTTTCTAAAATTATGACAAACAATAATGACACTAAAATTATGACAAAATATAAATAAAGTGATACACGCAATATTGAATAAAAGGCAGGATACAAATTATATGGGATAAAGGTTTTGAGTGAAGACTTAATAATAGTTTAGTGCTCTGCGTGAGTTATTTTTAGCATCCAATCAAGGTGTCCATGTATTACCTTGGTGTTTTGTTCCCGGAGTCGGGTCCATTACTGACTGGGGTGGTAGGGGTAGAAGACGCCTTTGAAAAGAAATTGTCTACACCCTCATCTACCTGTGAATAAAATAAACAAGTGCAATTTTTAAGAACTTTACAGAGCCCAATTTAAGATATAATATAAGTAATATGTTTTGGCATTGATCAGTATATTGAGTACAGTCAAAACCAGCAATGTCAAAGTCATCGGGACTTCAGGAAATACTTACAAGATAAGGATCATTCAATACATTAAAAATACAAAAAATACAAGAGAAATAAAAATTGTGATAAGACAGCTTCTTGTGTATTTATGTTATGAGCAGATGACATGTGTTTTCATAATCAGTTATCTTCTTATCTGATAATTGGGTAGCCTATCAGCAAAAAAGTGGAACATTGAAAGTAGGCAGAGCTATTGAAGGTAACAGCCAATCAGAATGTACATCAAGAACATGGTCCTTGCGGTTTCAGAGAAGATTTTCAAAGATTTATCTATAAAAGTATATAGAAAACTTGTCAAGCCTGGGGCGGGGCCACTTTTGATCCTAGGGCCATAATTTGAACAATCAAGGACCACTACATGAGGGTGCATACCAAATATCATGGGTCTAGCCCATAAGATTTCAGAAAAGATTTAAGTTTTAAAATGTTGACGCAAGACAACTGACACCAGATATCAATAGCTTTTGTTTTGATCATTCAAGTGAAATGAGTTTAAACATGATAATGCATTAAAAATAAAAAATCTACCTTTATTGTGGTCTTAATAGAGCTGCACTTTCACAGATTGACAGCATGAAGTTTTATTATAATTTTTGTCTCAGAATCAGCTGATTTTGGTATCAATGCATCCAATTCAGTCATATGATATAACTCACTAAAGAACTGATCTCAATTGTTTGGAAAACTGCTGAAAAGCTCATTTTTCTTAAAGTGTTAAAACCTCATTTTTCTTAAAGCAAAAATAACGCTTTTAGCCATAAAACATCAATTTTGGAACGTAAATATGAACAAGAGGCCCAAAAGGGCCTATGCTCTACTGGCATGGCTCTTGTGGTCATTTTCAATCCAGAGCATGTACGTTTGAGTAATAGGCAACAAATATATAGTTCACTTTTAGTGTTTGGGTTAGATGAAAACGCTGCACGTTCAACATCTGAGGACAGATTAGTTGCATGAACTATTTTAATATGTGCCAAGTAAAGGTAATCTGAGGGTAAAAAATATTTGCTTTTAAAACTGTACTCATCGTCAAAACTTCATTTCTGTAGCTTTAAAAATAAAGTCGGTCAAAGGTCAAAGTCAAGGACATCCGAGGGCAACACTAATGCTTGTTTGCAAAACTGTTCACATGTTCAAAATTTCATTACTGTAGCTTTAAAAATTAATAAGTAAGTCAAAAGGGGTGGGGCCAGCTTTTGCCCAAGGGGCATTATTTCAAATGTTTTCAATTGCATCATATGATGCTCCACAACAAATATCAAAGGTATGGGCCTTGTGGTTTGAAACAAGAAGATTTTGAAAATATTTCTTAAATAAGTCTCTAGGAAAATTGTGACACCCAGGGCAGTGCCAGTTTTGACCCAAGGGGCATAATTTGAACAACCTTGGTAGTGGACCACTAAATAAAGCCTTGTTCAAAATAGCAAGGATTTGCATAGTGGTTTCAGACAAAAGGTTTTTAACATTTCCCAATTTAAGGGGGGGGGAGTCCGTCCCTCTGCCAACGTCGCCGAGGTCGTTTGCATTTGCCGCACTGGTCCCTTGCGGGACAATATCCTTTGGGGGGGGGGGGGGGGCAGTAATGACCCCAGGGGCATAATTTGAACAAACCTTCACTAGCAATTGTGACTTTACATATAAACATGGCTAAAAATAGACTTCGCTCATGTAGTCTTGGCTAAAAAATAGACTTAGCTTAAAATAGCATTTTTTATACTTTCAAGACCCATAATCCAGGCATGCATGGGCAAATCTGGCTGGTTTTCAAAAGGAACCGAGTTCTAATGGATATCTAAATACTGTACAAGTTTCATCGAGATACAATCAAAAATTAAGACTGTATCATGTTCACAAGCAATTGTTTACAGACAAACTGATTTTTTAATACTTTCAAGGCCCATAATCTAGGCATGCATGGTTGGATCTGGCTGGTTTTTATCGAAAGGAACCGAGCTCTAATGGATATCTAAATACTGTACAAGTTTCATCGAGATACAACCAAATCTGAAGCCTGTATCGTGTTCACAAGCTAGTGTTTTACACAATAGCATTTTTTTTATACAATCAAGGGCCATAATTTAGGCATGCATGGGCGGATCTGGCTGGTTTTCGAAAGGAACCGAGCTCTAATGGATATCTAGATACTGTACAAGTTTCATCAAGATACAATCAAAACTGAAGACTGTATCGTGTTCACAACCAATTGTTTACACAATAGCATATTTTTATACTATCAAGGGCCATAATCTAGGCATGCATGGGCGGATCTGGCTGGTTTCCGAAAGGAACCGAGCTCTAATGGATATCTAGATACTGTACAAGTTTCATCGAGATACAATCAAAACTGAAGACTGTATCGTGTTCACAAGCAATTGTTTAAAGACGCACGAACGCACGGATGCACATACTACGTACACATTACCATCGCATAAGCTCTTCTGGCCTTTGGCCAGTAGAGCTAAAAACTGCAATTTGATCTTTTGTCAGAAGTCTTATATCACTGGTTTCCACACATTAACGCAAAAATTGGCTCATTCCAAGACAAAAAATAAAAAAAGGTCAAAACGGTCATCTGTGAGAGTGCAGCTTAAAGGTACTTGTTCCTACCCTATCTCCAGACGTGGAAGTGGCTGCAGACTGTCTGGTCGGTGGTCGAACATTCCGCTTCACTCGAGCTCGATCCTTTGTCACATGGGTCAGCTTACCGTACTCCGGCAATTCAGGAACAACATCGAGTTCTACTTCTTTATCTGGGACTGAAAAAAACCCATACATTAGCATTGATTATTGCGGGCTTTATATCAAATAAATTTGGCTTTTAATATATTCATTTAGAGAGGATTTATTTTATAGAGCTTTGGTAGACCATTGGATGGTCTCACAAACGATCTTAGGGAATTAGAGAAGTAAAAAAATTAATGCGTGAAATCCTATAATCCTTTTTGATATTTAAAATAAAAAGCCTATCAGATGGCAGAATATTGAATACTAATAATATGTGCGACTGAAGTTTCTTTGTTGAACAGGCTCATTTGAAAAAAAAATACATATACAATGTAATGATAGATTATGCATTAAAGAATATTGTGTTTTTTTCTTATTTCAACTGAAATCCAAACAAAACAAGAATGGGGTGGGCCCCAGGCAACTAAAAATAGACCCGGGCTATGATAAAATCTGATAACATAGCCTGATGGGGGATGAAATTGTCAGGCTTTGTGACTAAACAAAGTTTCAGGTCGATGTCTACCTTGCCACCGTTTAATGACTTCCGGATTATTTCTCATCAGTATTAATCTATTTTCATCCCCCACAAATACTGGCAACTTAAACGGAATACAATAATATAAAGTACAGAATTCATATCCTTCCTTGCCTTTAATCATATTAAGTACTCACAAATTTGTCACGCGATATCTTAATGTCTGTAGCCCCATTAGCTACCTGAGTAAAAAGGTAAATATTGCACACTGCAATATACATGTGCATATAGTTTCTGGCAACATTGGCACCAAATTTCAAAAGAACGTTGTTTTTTTGTTTTTTTAGTCATAGCCAAGATTAAAGTTTTTGCAATTTGCCAACTCCCACAGCACCAAGGTTATGACCATACCTCAACTTTTTCCTTTGAAAAATAGATGAGCTTATGTGCCATTATGCAGGCTTACAAAACTGATTATGTTATTTTAAGTTCAAGTTTATATGGTCTTCCACTACATATGAAACCCTTTTAAATGATCATAATCATATCATATGCCATTGTGATACTTGTGTTTGGGAATTTATAGATATTTGGCTAGTTATAAACTCCAAAGATGGTTTCACCTCTCAAGCATAAAAAGAGCACTACAAATCAAATGCCAACACTTCTCTTTGTAGGGTAGGGGGATGGGTTCTCAAACAAGGGGCATAATTCAACAACTATTGAAGAAAGAGTTATGGGCCTTGCTTAAAATGTATCCACTGTTTCTTGCAACATGTGTACCAAGTTTGAAAAATAATCTTGAAAAGTTTTGGAGTTATAGTCAGGGTTAAGAATGAACTAAAATCTTAATGATTAAGAATAGGCCGAGACTGCAAAGGAAATGAGCCCTTCTTTATCATTAAGATTTTAATTCAGGACACCTGACTGACTTAGAATAAAACCTCATTGGCTGACACATTGTCAATGCAAAATCTGACGCAGGGAGTGTGTATCAGATTAGAGGCAGTAGGCGGAGCTTTAAACACCCATGAAAGTTGAAATTCTTAAAGATTGTCTATATTTCATTGGCTGTATATGCAGGTTGTATTCTTAGGCTAATTTTTATAAAGCATGAAACAAACCCATCAAAAAGTATTTCACTTACAATGCTTTTATTCCTTGTCCTTAAAAACCAGAGCTCTAAATATAATTATCTTCACACATACATTATATTAGATGTCAATCACCCTGAATTAAGGAAACTAAGATAACAATTAGAACTTGTATATATTTTCTATTATCTAATAAGACTGTCATATCATCAAGCCTTTAGTGATAACATTAAATTTCAATACCTGGTGACTCTATACAATTTTGTTATCATTTAAAATGGGTATTGCTTCCTGATCGCTATTATGTAAAATGAATGGCTGAATATCCACTATAGAGTAAAATTATTATAGAGTAATTACACTATAATAGTTAAACCAGTTTTTGTGGTTGAGTTCCTCTCTAAAATGTTTAACTAAAATCAGATGTGAAATGGCCTATTTTGCAATCTTTCCATGCCAGAAAATAAAATCAGATGTGAAATAGCCTATTTTGCAATCTTTCCAGGTCAGAAAATAAAATCCCCGGGTTGGACCCCTGAACACCACGGCTATTGACACAGCTTGCCGAGACCTTTCAAACAGCAGCTTGTTTGCCCTGATGGGATCACAGAAGGCGGAGATACGAGCAGGCAAAGTTTCGCCAATGTAAATTAAAATGTCTGCCCAAGCCCCAATTTAAAAAAAAATTGTATGAAAATCTAACAATTAATTTATATTAGCCTATTTAGAGAAACAATAATCAAACATTCAGCTATGCTGTTTAATTACCTGCTTTGGTAGGAGTTCGTACTTTTGTGTGTTTTGGTATATGTAAATCCGGTTCCTCGTTCAAGTCATCTGAAAGTAAAGGTATTTCCATATTTCATTCGCTCTTAAAATATCAGTAACACAATATAACCTAAAAGTTCCTATACCCTGAAAATTAAAACCATACATTATGTCATTAACTGCTTTAATACTAACGAAAAATCATACCAAATACTTAATATCTTAATTTCTGTCCTTCAGCATTTTGTAGACATTTTTCAATATCATTTTAAGACCACAGTTAATGAGTTTTTTGTTTGGCATCTCCCTAACCATATTTCAAGGTGTCGATTAGTATAGGGGTGTTTCATGTGTGTTTTTTTTTACCAAACCCCCTCCCCTGTTAGGAAAAGGAAAGAAAAATTATGACCAAAAATACTTGGGTTTCTGGTTATTTCATGAGTTGGTCTGAAAAACGTCAGCAGAAACAAACTGTTTTTTATTTTCTAGCCTTTTATACTATAAACACAGTATTTAAACAATACAGTAAACATATATATGGTAAACAAGATAAAAATAAAAATTCTGCCCCCTGTGGTTGGTAAACGCTTAAAAAAACTATTTTTTACTGTGGCCTTATGAGAAATATTTTTCATGTACACTACAGTCACTCTCCATTCAAAATAAGTTATGAAATGTAATCTATGTAATTTATTCACTTCCCTATAACTTACCCTCCTTGACCTCTCTCGTTCTTACTAAACAATAAATCCAATCTACTATTTTCCGAAACATTATCAAATATATAGACACTTCTTTAATTCAAAAGACACTACTTTTGTGACACTCATTACATCATTAGGTTAGTCCAAACTAAACCAAAATTGGCCACAATCAACTAAAGAAATAAGAAACCAATGACTGTTAGTTATTTTAACACAAAAGTAACATTCAACTCAAAAAACGAAATCAAAATTATATACACTCATCAAATGTTACAAAATGAAATGTTTGAACGGATGTTAGTGTTTAAATTTTCACATACTGTATATCGTTATGATTTCGCGAGAGTTTTATTTTTCTAATATTTGCAAGAAATTCATCTCACTGCATTTTCAAAATTTCGCTAAATAGAGTATACGAACAGACTACCACGCAAAGGAAATGGATTCATATCATTACGTCACAGATAATACAAAATCATACAAAATAGGTCAGAGAACAAAAATTATGGGAAAAAAATAAAGCTTTTATATTGAAGGCGATCTACAGTATTTTTACAAAGCAGATGAATTGGATTGCACTGTAAATTTCCTGGTCAGTATCACGTTCATCTTCATCCTTTATCGGTATTGTTCAAGAAAAAAACACCGTAACATATTAACTATATTTATTGTATGCTTTTCGGTGGTAAATCGAGATTTAACAGTGAAATAAAAATGATATTTCACTTTTTCAAACAGTAAAAATAGCATTTTGATATTTTTCACTGTATTAAAAGTTTAGCCCACACTCATTTCCAAATCAAATGCCAGTGTCCAAATAACGGCTGGGATACAATTTCAACGATGTCATTTCCCAAAATATGTTACATTCACATACAATTTGGCGCGTTTTCTTAAAAAAAAAAAACTATGATAATATTAATTTTCATTTCATATTATTTTTAGGCACATAATAAAAAGAAAAATTGTTCATTTCAGTGTAAGTTCATAATGTATTTCACCTAGTGAACAAAAAAAGTAAATATTTCACTCATGGCTCTGCCACTAGTGAAATATAGCTTTTGGTGCTCACTCTGTGAAATATATATTACGATCTTACACTGAAACAAACAATTATCCTATATATATTTATATTAATTCGAAATTAAGATTCCGTTTAAAATGCATGTTTTTAAAGGCCATATATATTCACCGAACATTTTTTTTCTGGTTAAATCCAGACTTTTAATCATCAGCATTTACAAGAATGAGAAACCAATTACATACTTTTAATTATTAGTGGATAGAAGTTGTTTTAATATAAATTGATTTTACAATAATTGTGAAAAAAGTTACGTTAGTATGCCAAATCCACTTTTAATGGCAGGAAATAGTATGAGCTATTACACCAAAATAGCCAGAGCAAACCAGCTTGTTTGGCTCTTCGACCGCTGACCAAATTCAAATGGGCCTTGGCCAGGAATTGAACCTGTAACCCCTCGATGAGAAGCCAGTGTTCTTACTACTGCGCTTACCTGACCAACGGACAGTTTAACGCTGTCATCAATACAAGCCTAAATAATAAATGCAAAGACTGAGTATTCCTTTATAATGTTGGTACAATGCAAAGATCCAGAGAGTTCAAGTTTCAGGCAATCACCGGCTAAAGCGCAGAGCAAGTCATGAATTTGAAGGTGAAGGATATTCCAAAGGTCAAGGACATAATTATAATACTGAAAGCAAAGAGGAAGAAACTGGCTATAACTTGAACAATAGAGTGAAAGTAAGATCACAGTTATATGGGTGCAGAAAATGAATGGTAACAAAATGGTCAACAACTTGATCTAGTTAGCACGCTTATAATCATCTTACTTCTAAATGTAACCAACAAAGACAGTCATACAGAAGTGGATGCTAAACAATCGTATGTTTATTCTCAGTTGATCAATAAATAATGTTTGCAAGACTTAAGGGACCTGCTATAGATGTGTATATGTTATCATGCTGAACTTGTGTACAAACAACCGTTTTGACACATTTTTTTATTTTTTTTTGTCTTGGAATGAGCAGATTTTTGCGTAAATGTATGGAAACTAATGATATAAGACTGCTGACAAGAGATCTGATCACAGTTTTTACATTTATGTTAAAAATTAATGTTTTATGGCTAAAAGCATTACTAACGCTTTGAGAAAAAATAGTTTTTCGATATTAAACATAATTTTTTTAACTAAATATAAAACATGCGATTTGATCTTTTGTCAGCAGTCTTACATCACTTTAGACATTAGAGCAAAAAATGGCTCATCCGAAGACAAAAACAAAAAAGTTGTCAAAACGATCATTCTGTGACAGTGCAGCTTTAAGGCCTCAAAAAAAAAAAAAAAAAAAATACTCTCAAACATTTTGAAAACAGCTCCTATGTGACTGATGGATTCTGCACAATGTTGTGCTATAAAAAGTGAGAATGCAGCTTTTTAAGGCCCCAAGAAACAATATACTCTCAAACATTTAGAAAACAGCTACTATGTGACTGATGGATTCTGCACAATGTTGTGCTATAAAAAGTGAGAATGCAGCTTTTTAAGGCCTCAAGAAACAATATACTCTCAAACATTTAGAAAACAGCTTCTATGTGACTGATGGATTCTGCACAATGTTGTGCTATAAAAAGTGAGAATGCAGCTTTTTAAGGCCCCAAGAAACAATATACTCTCAAACATTTAGAAAACAGCTCCTATGTGACTGATGGATTCTGCACAATGCTACGCTATTAAAGGTGAGAATGCAGCTTTTTAAGGCCTCAAGAAACAATATACTCTCAAACATTTAGAAAACAGCTTCTATGTGACTGATGGATTCTGCACAATGCTACGCTATTAAAGGTGAGAATGCAGCTTTAAGGACTAAAAAAAAAAATCTCAAACCTTACAAAAACAGCTCCTAAGTGACTGATGGATTCTGGAGAATGTTGCGGTATTAAAGGTTTGTAGTATAGATACAGAATGTCCTGTCTACATGCCGTAAATGACAAACTTCCTGTTTGTCAATCACACAAATGAAGTATGGTTTCCTGTCAACCCACTGCCCTTCAATCAAACAATATTTAAACATGAAGAAATGAACATTTAAACAGATTTCAACCTTCATCATTTATAATTTATGCCTTGTTCTTAAGCAATGGCTGAAATTTGGCCACTTCCTATTTGTTTGTTTTTATAATTTATAGACACTTAAAGGTTTACAGTAAATCTTATGTGTTTTATTATTTTTTCTCAAATCATCAAAACATTGTTTGTGCTGTTTTACTGTAATACTCGCCTTTGTTATTAATTATATGCCAATATTTCATTAATTCTAATAAATGAGCTTGAAGTACTTACGAGAAAACTGTCAATTTTTCATATTTGGATGCGATACAAATGTCATGACTGTTTAAATTTCCCACAGAAAAAGGCCAAGCTTTTTCCAATTTTTGATGAAAAAGCCCTGTGATTATGATGTTGATTTAAGCCTACAAAACAATTAAGAATCTCAAGACATCTTTTGCACCATGGTGACTATAAAGAACAAAATATGTATCCTTATTATAACAGTTATAACTATGACCTGAAAATTAAAAAAACCTCCTCCCATTCCGGAACATTCCTGTTAAAAAATAAATGAAAATTGTACAGCCTACAATTGTACCATTCCCTACATCCGTTTGTCAAAAGCTCATGCATCAAAAACTGCTTTTTAAATGATTAGGGATACATTACATGCAAAAATAGTTTGAGGTATGCAACAATTCAATTATTTATGTCATATATGCACCAAAACATTCATAAACACATTCCCCATTCTATGTTTACCAATGTTGCTACGGTGACATCTTGGTGAGCCTCTAACATCAGGTGCATTGTCATAAAGTGGGTCAGGGTCAAGGTCATTTCCATCAGCAGAGGTCACTTCTATTTTTGGAATTGATGCTTTTGACGCTGAAGAGTCAAGAGCAACTTGAGAGGATGTTTTACTTTTTGATTTTTTAGGTCGCGACCTTGGCACTTTCACTGGCTTTTGAGGAGTAGGCGAATCAGACTTTGAACTGCGTGACTTTGAACTTGACTTTGATTGGTCTACACGGTCATGTGACCTTACATGCTCTCGGTCACATGACCCATCAGTAGATGGTGACCTTGACCCTGACCTTGGAGAATGACTGCCCTGGGAGATGGGATCAAGGCTGGATTTCTTTTCTGCATCAAGGGCTTGTTGAACTACTGCCTTATCTACAGAAAATTCCAGAAAATGAAAGGGGGGATGGGGTAAAATTCTAAAAAAAGAATTCCTTATTTTTTTCGGAAAAACACACAAAAAAACCCATTTAAATCTTGAAAACAGGCATTTTATCAAAGTAATATTGTTTTGCATGCTTTCAAGTATGGATTTGTATGAATTTCATACACTGTTGAGAACTATTGAAATTACAATGACAAACATTGAATTTTAAATAACCAATGCACTTTTGAATATTACAACATGCTTTAAGCTGTGCAAAATGAAAATATGAAAATGCATTACTACTAAACACAATCAAACTTAACCACCCCATTCATACCCAGGAGCATAAAAAGGCATAATATTTCACCTATCTGTGACAATGATTTAAACGCCCTATTACAAATAGCTGGGCTAAATTACAGATAGCAAAATACATGTGATATAATACAGGTTTAAACGAACAAAACAATTGCCAAACAAGTATAAAGGCGTTTCATAATTTGACTTAAGCTAAAAAGACTTCCTGGTTAACAGGTCACTGGATTATATATTACCTTGGTTGTTCTTCTGTGCTCTGATCTTCCACCAGAGACAGAAGGACATTCTAAACCATTACACTCCTCCCCACTGGCACTTTTTGTTCACATAACACGAGGCGTGTAACATTCAAGGTATTCAAATATTTTTTTCACATAGCTGCCTTCATAAACATAAAAAGTAAAGTAGTCCAACCTTTTTTTCACATTTATGCCTTCGTTAACATTAAAAAATATATATTTCAACCTCCTTTTTCACCTTCGCTCCTTCTTTAAAGGTATATACAAATGTATATATGCTTCAACTTTTTTGACCACTTAGCTATCTTATAACATTAACGGTACAAACTCCATCATTTGTTCACATTTAAGCTCTTCTTCAACATTAAAGGTAAAATGCTTTCACCTTTTTTCACATTTTAAATACCCCTTGTTAAATACTCCTCACTATTTTCACATTTTTGTAAAATCCCCTTCTTTCACAATTCAGCAACTTTATTGCTTACTTTATTTCTTTAAAATTCACTGCTTCTTGTACTTAAACCTGATGAAAATAATTGTTTCGTATTAAACACTTTTTCATTATTGATGATACTCCGTGAAATGAAATAACACTCAGAATTTGACTGAATTTTTTATGTTCGACTGTATTAAGTTAAATTTCTGAAAATCCACGTGCAGTATTGCACAAGATTGCTTGAAACGTAAATAAAATTAAGGTAACAATTCATCGGGTACTAGCAATTCAATCCGTATCATCCTTTCGATATGTATGGGAAGCAAAAGGGGTACTTAAATCACAACAAAATAAAATTTATTGTAACTGATAACTATGTGATGAGATTAATTCAGAAAAAACTTCTAAAACATTACATATACAACATATTACACTTCCTAAGTTATTATTTAAACAACTTCAAAGCAACGTATGGCTAAATCCAGTTTCTGTGTTCTTTGTATATTAAGTTGTCGAACCAGTGAATCGTTTCATAACACTGCATTATTCACAAACAAAAACTAAACATTATGATGTACTCACTCACTCGGCGCACATGTATGTAAATTCCTGTCGATAAGTTAACAAAAACTTAACAATTAAATCTCAATTAAAGTGCTTAATGAAACCATTTTGGAATTGTTATCAAAATCTTAACCACAACTGATAAAACTTGTTTGGTCGCTTGCTTCATGTTTGTAATTTTGCTACTCCCACTATGATATACTTGAACGTAATCAGTTTTGGAAACTAGTCAGTCAACGCTCTGCTTTTGTTTAAACTTTAAGACGATATTTGTTTAATGACCTTCCTCATGGTCGGAACATTTTGTAAATTAAAACTCCGAACATAATTAATCACAACACTGATTTCTCTGATATTTTTTAAAACACTTTTAAAGTTAATTAATAATTAGTTTTTGTTTCCTTTAACAAGACTTTCTTGATACTAATTGTTCACTCTTTTTTGTAAATTTGATACCGCCTGGCAAAATTATTGACACCACTGTAATGGAAATGATTTAAGCTATTTTCGAAAACTGTGTTATTCATTTCATTATGATTAAATAATAAGGTAGCAACTCAACTCAACTTAACTCATTAACTCCCCCTTGAAGATCCTTATCTAAATTTCCAAAGCAAATAACCATTTTGTCCTCAATGTTTATTCATGTATAAAAAGTTCAATTATATACAATACCTATATCCTGTTTCATACTTTTAAAATAAGTCCAACTTTTGTAAATCTACATTTTCAAACCAAAATTATTATCTGTTGCCATGGTTGAGTGAAATATTTATTAACCGTAAATATACTCATCCCTCCTAGTACTCCGCTTCACATAACTCATGTTTTTAATGCTTCACTTAGTAATAAATGTTTGAATTTTAATATGAAATAAGCTAATCAGTAACTTAATGTTGTGATCATTATCATAAATACAATTGAGTATGGTTCAAATAATGCACACTGAAATCTTATTACCAAAGGAGACATTTTAAACAACAATTTATCATACGCAACAAAACTAATTTAATGCTGTAATATAAAATTGAAATTGGTTAATCAGATCTGTCGCCCTTTGGATGCGCCCACATTTGTTCTGGTCAAGATCACCATGACCTTCACTTTCAAACCCTAAAATAAAGAGAGGTCATTTTGTAAATGACCATGCTTAATGTGCATACCAAGTTTGAAGGCTCTATGCCAAGTCATTCAAGAACAATTCATAAAAAATGAAAGCAACCATAAGTGTTCTATTAAATGTAACAATGGCCTTCACTGTTTTTAATTTCCACTAATTTACACTATATAAAAACAACATGGTTAAATAAGGAAGTTTTTTTAATCATGACCCATAGAGCTGTATTTTTTTAAAACATGCTAAACCAAAAAAAATGGTTTTAACTGCATTATGATATCAGTGTCATGGCCAAACATGCTGTCATTGATCAGATAACATTTGATACTTGACAAAAATTGTTTTCCTTATTGCAGTAAAATACCATTGTTATATAGTTAATCGTTTCCGGTTCTATGAAATTTTATGTAAGAATAAAAAAGTGAGACTTCCTACAACCATTGTCTAATGCATGAACTCTTGAAATAAAATGAAGAAGTTATTTAGCCCTAAAACCATATTTAAAAGCCTATATACAATAAAACTAACAAAAAATAACTTAATTATAATGATTTCATTATAATGATTTCAATAACTCATTTTGGGCCAAAAAAATGACAGTACAGCAACAAAATAAATACGGCAATAAGGGAAAAAAACTGTTTCTTGGGGTGTTCATATGCCAAGAAATGTTTATGGAAAAGGATTATGTAATAAGAGCTGTCACAGGAACATGACAAATGCCCCTGATTTGTCACCGTTTCAGAGTGATAGCTGATTGACCTTTAAGTTTGACCTTTACCTTTTGAATGAGGTCAATAAGTTTATGCACGAAATATCTTCCCATGCTGCTCTGCAATTCTGTGAAGTTTGATAGAAATTTGATTAAATGTGACTAAGTTACAGTCTAGGCATGACAGTCACTGATGGGTGCATAGGCGGACTAATGAACAGACTGTGCTACCACTATATGCCTCCCTATGTAGACATAAAGTAATACACTTAGTCTAGTTGTACTTAGTTTACACCAACCAACTTAAATTAAATCTGGACATTCAATTACTAAACAATACATGTACAAAGTAAACAAACCGGTTACAGGTACATATAATGTTATATGTATATTTAAAAAGAATACACAAGTTAATCTCAAAATATAATTCACAGCCATGGCAATTAATCAAACAGAGAGACGAACACCACAGATATTTAAGGAGGGATCATGTTTTTTCTTGTGTTCACGCTGTATGAACACAGCATGGTACGCGAGTTAATTCCATGAAGTGCACTAGGATAGGAAGGGCACATTGTCATCATGCCCTTACTTTTTTAACAAAGCTAAAGACGGATATAATCATTTTTAACAATTCTGAGAAAGCAGAATGGTGTACATAATATCTCGGGTCTACATGAAGATAAATGGGTGCTTCAAAAGCGGCAGGGTGTAGCATCCTTCTAAACTCTTCAGCTAAAACCGTTATAAACCTACACAGCAAGCAAATACTTCGTCTGCTTTAATCCTTTTGTCACAAGTCATGGAGTAACGCAACAAATAATTTAACCAGAGTTATTGAACTTGCTACAAACACGTAAATATAAAGATTGATCACACATTTTAAACGTGTTTTGGCTGTATGAATGCAAAAGGGCATCAATGTATTCAAGAAAACATAACGAAAATATCCCATCTTCCTTTCTTCCAAAAAAAAAAATCAAGCTAATATCATACATCTTAAGATAATAAGCTTACCTATTACTGACTGGGGTCTAATTTTTCTTGCGTAACTTTTCCTTTGCATCAATTTCGGTGAATCCTGAAAAAATCATCATTAATATTTGATCAGTAAATCCATTTCTCAGATTCAAAATAATTCTTAACAAATATTTTAACTCGAAATAAAACTACAGGCAATACAATATAAAATATTCAATACACCCTACTGAAACAATTTGTATGTACTGCATCATGAAACCATTCCCTAATGAATGAGGATAATAAAACTGACAATATTTGCTCCAAGGTGTGAGGAGGGTTACACATGAAGAGGTTTTAGGGTCTGCAACTTAAGATGGCCGACATGATACTGGATATGATTCAAATAATTTGATAATATCTATGATTATCATGATTTCAAAATAGGTATAGCATTCTTTGGCATTCAATTAAAAACCAAATATGATCTTAATAAATGAAAATTTATTACTATTTCCATGAAATTCTTTATTTCTCGGAAATTTTATACTATCTTTACATTCCTACTTTCAATATCTTACACTCGGGGAGAGAATAGAAGCAAAAATTACAATACAAAATGATAAATATAAATATAGGGTGTTAGCTAGAGGCTTCTGGGAAGGTGCTGCACCTTTTTTTTATTGGGAGCAGTTCTTTCTGCCCTCATGGAGACCAGAAACTGCACCCTCCTGCCTTCAAAGAATTAAATGCTTAAAATTGTAATCTAATATTTCTTTTGTTTTGATTTCCACTTGAAATATGATAATGAATTCAAACAAACTTTACTTATTTAGTAGTTGAAACCTAATATTACTTCAAAGTCCCACAATATCTAACATTTTCTTTGATATTCATAAATGCTTAAATTATTCCCTGCTCAATACATTATATATATTATATTATATTATATCACATTATCTGTACCCTTTTGACCCTCAACACCCTGTTCCTTTTATACAGCACACTGTCCTTTTTTTCTCCACAGTTTGATGTAATCTAAATAAAGTTTCTTTATAATGTTAAACACCTCATGGATGTCTTCTAAGAACTCTATATATATAATAAATTCTGGGGGCATAAAGAAATGTCTCTTCAATCATCTAATAACAATATAATGCAATACAGGCTCTGAATCATATTACAATACCATATTTAACAAATTGAAGCAGCCCTATAGTCTTAAAGTCTCTATAAGCTTCACATTAAAGGTACACAATAAAGGTTGATCCAAATTTCTAATTTTTATTTTTTTTAAATTTCAATGCACTTTCCTGTAAAACTCATTTTACTTTAATGATTAAAACATAAAAATGCGTATAATTTAAGTTGAGATGAAAGAATATAAGCCTTTATTAATGATTTTTTTTTAATTAATAGCTACATGGCCACAACTTCCCCAGTTTAAAAAGCTTTAAAATATTGCTAAATAATATTTGTTTATCTGTTCCTAAATCATATGCTTTTTTTGTTTTTATTATTCAAGTAGAATGAGTTAAACATGATAATGCATTAAAGTGAAAAATACTTATAAGCATCAAACTATATTGTGCGCCTTTAACTGGTTTCAAGTTTTTGGTTTCAGGAATAAAGTTTTTTAACATAATTTGTGATTTTCCTGCCAAAAGATACCAATCTACTACTTGACAAAGTGTAACTTGCATAACCCCTTGGTAATACATTTTATTTCACATCTAACAAATTTACTTCAAAGAAATTACATGATTTAAAACTTAATATAATTGATGAAGTCTAAACTACAAAATAGTAAACTTTATTATCCTACCAACGTTTTCGCCATGCTGGCCTTGACATCAGGCCTTAACAAACAACAGGAAATGATATCAATGTCAAAAAACATTTAAAATGACGTCAACAATGTTAATATAATTTGGCGTCAACAATGTTAATATATTTTGGCGCAATATTTGACATCAAAGGATCATAGCAATAAATGATAGGGCATGATTGAAACATGATACAGTCGGAACCCCGTTGGCTCTAACTTGCTTGGCTCAAATTCCTTGTTAGCTGGAACTGGATATAAAGGACTGATTTCTATGAACTGAAGGTAAGCATTCCCACTTTGCTTGAATTTTTCGGGGTTCGAGGTATTTTCGCCAGTCCCAAAATTTTTTAGCTAACGAGGTTCGACTGTCTATAGAAAACAGAGAGAATTTCTGTATTACACACAGTGTTTTCTGATTCAGTATCCAACAGAAGCCTTAGTTAGTGTGCATGTGCAAATCTACTTCCACAATAATATGCAGTCGATGGATCAGTGGGATTGTATGACTTCTCATTGCTTGCATAAAGATACATAGCACTCAACCTGTGGTCTTGTACGAAATGGAATTTCGGCAACAAACTCGAAGTGATACAACACCACAGATCAACTATCATAGTTTAACATAATATTCCATATTGTGGTGGTCCATATCACTAGATATAAGGTGCATGATTTATATGGAAAAGAACATATTCACCTTTTATAGGGCATGGCATCAAACTTTTTTTTTAACAAGAAATGTAAACAAAGTAATAGCAGCAATGATAAAACATCACAATAAGCTCAATTTTTACAAATATTTAAAAAATATGACAGATTTTTTTCCATAAAAAGAGTTAATAACGTTTTTAATAAATTGAATGGATTTAAGGGTTGGATTTCGAAACTTTTTCAAATAAGTATCTTCCATCAGATTCTGATGCAAGGTGTTTGGTCATAAAAGTAAGTTCAAAAACTCGACAAATTTAAAACAAAATGTAGTCAATATAAAACCTGTGAAAGAGTTCCTTTAAGACGGTTTGATCAATAGGATACCAAAGCATGAGGAAGTTTTGCATATTTTGAAAGCAGTTTTTAGAATAGAAATTATCAAGAGTGATTAAGTGGGTATAAAGACAGATTTTTTTCTTATCAACATACATGAAACTCAGTTTTATTACCTTTTTATATCAGAAGATATACAGCATTGCAGGAAACAGAATGGGAAGTTTATTATACTGCGCAGCCCATTTCAATAAATAATTAAGTCATAAATATTTTGAGTGTCATATTTTTTTATATTTTGATACATATCTGTAGGAATTGAACTTAAGCCAGTGTTAAACATGAACACAAAGACGAAGAAATAAAACAATGAATTATTGAGACATTTAAACGAATTTAAGATTATTGTTACAACTTATAAAGATCATTGAAATGGGCCCCCATTTGTGCAGCATAATCAATTGTAATAGTATAAATAAATTACAATATTGTCAACTAAAGAAGCATATTGGAGATGCCTGATTTCCAGGATATAGTTTGATGTAGCCTAAAGTAAGAAGAACAGAAGCAAGAAGCATCATACCCGTTCAGACTGTGAGCGTAACAGTTTTTGTCTGATCTAAAATGTTCGCAAAACATGGCAATGATGATTGATGATGCGAGCCCAGCCAAGCATATTGGTGTATATAACATGTATAAAATGTGATACTTAAATGCAAACAACATTTATACAGTCAAATCACATTAGCTCAAACTCGTTCGGCTCTAATTCCTTGTTGGCTCGAACTGGATGATAAGGCCTGGATTTCTTGATACTAAAGGAGAGAATTCACTCTTGTCCCAAATTTTCTGAGACTCGAGGCAATTTCGCACGTCCCTAGAAATTTGAGCCAATGGGTTTCAACTGTACTCATAGTCAATTTTGGAATCTTAATTACATATATATATTTATATATATATATAAATATATTTGGGTATATGTAGCCTTCCCCTATACCACTGATCAAAGTTATACATCTGTATGTAATCCAATAATTTGGCCGATTGTTCAGGACTTTGCTAAAGTTATCAATGTCATTAACGAGATTATTGCTTTTAAATGTAAAACATTTGATGCTGTGCTCAGATTATCAAATATAACAGGTACAGCTGTAACAAGTGTCTCAAATCTTGTTAAAAATACTGCTGATAACAAGTATATAATATATAGTGTGTGTATACCACGTGATAAATTACGTCATATATGCTACGTCGGACGGCAAACATTTGCTTAAAATGAAGACTTAAACAAAGATTTATAACTTTTCATTTATAACACCATTTTAAATGAGACAAAGGGCAGTCTATGTCGCTTAAAGAGTCCCGCATTTGTTTTATTTCCAAAATTTGATGAGGACCTTATAGATTCATCAAACACTTCGACAAACCTGTTTCCAAAATAATGTTTTGACAGTGCTCCGTCAGACGGCTGTATTGTGAAAATGTTTGTCGAAGTGTTTTAAGAAACTAAACTCGCATTCAAACTCTGGTAAAAAACCAAAGGTGGGGCACTGTAAGCGGCGTAGACTGCGCTTTATTTCATTTAAAATGGTGAAGAAATAGTGAAGTTATCTTTGTTTAAAGTCTTTTTTAAAATCAAAATATTGCCTTCTGACGTAGCATTTATGACGCAATTTATCACATGGTATACACACACTTATATATATATTTCTAGTGCAGTAAAGAAGCTAACAACTATGGCATTTAAACAATGTTTTAAACTTTAAAAAAGTTCTGAACAATCGGCCCACTGTTAAATATCGCTAATAAAATTGGGTAAACAAATGTTACTATGCATATCCAAATACTAATTAAAATCATTTGATTAAGAAATCATGAACTCATTATGCACATTAAAGCCATGCATAATGCATCCAAATAAGGCCAAACATTTCAGCCAATTGCACTCAAACATACTATGCATACAAGCAAATGCAACCAAACATCAAACAAATTCACTCAAGTGCAAATGCATACCAAGTTTCATGACATTTACTAAAAGAGATATGGCCAATCAAAACACATTATTTTGTTGCATGCTGCCACTGTGCACAAATGATGATAAAGCTGACACAATGGTGATATTACAATACTTTCAGACTTTCTTTACTTCAAGAATAAAAGAAAAACACAAAAAAAAATCAGAAAAAAAGCCCTCAAAAAACAGGCTTGAAATGTAAATTTTGCTTGAAATGTAAATTTTGCAAATTGGATGCGTCACCTGTCGGGATCAACTATAAATTTTCTTGGGACTTTGACCTACTGACCCCATTATCAATTTGGGTCATAAACTGACCATGATCAATCCGAACAAAATGTTTTAAGACTCCACACTAAGCTGTAAAAATAAAATAATAACTACTCTTATAATGTGTATACCTGAGGTGATTCAGTACCCTCGGAGGCTGGTGCTGCTTTCTTCTTTTTCTCATTCAAATGGTTTGTCTGCAAAAGATGTATGAGAATGACATTATGAATAATATACTTTAAGCTATTCACAGGAAAAACTGTTGTTTTTTAATTAAAATAGAGAGCATTTTTTAGCAAAAATCTATATATCTATAGGTACTAAAATTCCTACAATGACAGCTAATTGTTTACACTCATGTCTAAGCCAATGGGATCATTGTTAACTTATTTAGAAAGTTTCTGACGAAACTTACCAACAAAGTTCTATAATTATAGTCATTAATAATATAATAATATGTGTTTGCTAGAATTGTGACATTTGCACCATAATCAACCATTATAGTTAGTATTTATTTTTGGTTTTCTAAAAAATTAATTTGGTGAGACTTAATTGTCATTACGCCAAACAACCCAAATACATGTAGCTGTTAGCACAATGAGCAATTTACTAGTCACGTAATAATCTAGATGAACAAATGCATGTTGGCTTGGATTCAACATATTCTTTTGTTAAACAAAGTAACTAATTATCGAGGGCGGTCTTAATCCTATTTAGCATCATGCAGGTCCCAATACCACAAAAATACTTAAGTCTCAATCTCAACTTATTTTAGCATCAACATAGCATGAAAAATTAAATATCATATATGTTTTTACAAGTATGTTCTATCATAAAATATGTCGATTAAGGCCTTTGGTCAAGATTCCAATAGAAAAATATTCTACAGCCAAAAATGTAATGAAGTACAATTTACTGTTTTTTAAGTTCAATAATTACTCAAGAATATGTTTTGCTCTTAAATATTAGTTTTCTTTGAAAAATTGAGAAATTCTTGTAATCAACAAACTCTATGAGAAACTAGAGCTGTCACAGGAGTGACGAATACCCCCAAATGCCGCCTAGACACAGGAACAGCAAACCATTCCTTTGAAAAGAGGCCATAACTCCAAGGTTACTGCACACTGCATCTTCTTTTATCATGCATGTATTGTTTGTCCGGAAACCGTTTTTCTATTTTCGTAAAGTGCACAAAAACCTTTACTCCACTGGCCCCATTTTCAATCACAAGCATTGTCATCACAGAGGCTGCCTATACAGCAAGTTTCATCACAATATCTCATGCCCAATTAAAGTTATGAAGCAGAAACTATTTTCTATTTTTAGTAACAGTGACCTTGACCTTGGCCCCACCAGCCCCAATATCAAACTTGACCTGTATCTTCTGATGTTACACATGTGTACCAAAAAATGTTCAAATCTGTCAAGCCTTTCATGAGTTATCGTCCAGAAACCATTTTTCTATTTTTAGTAACAGTGACCTTGACCCCACCATCCCCAATATCGAACTTGATCTGTATCTTCTGATGATACACCTGTGTACCAAAAATTGTTCAAATCCGTTTAGCCTTTCATTAGTTATCGTCCAGAAACCGTTTTTCTTTTTTAGTAACAGTGACCTTGACCTTGGCCCCACCAGCCCCAATATCGAACTTGACCTGTATCTTCTGATGTTACACCTGTGTACCAAAATTTTTTCAAATCTGTCAAGCCTTTCATGAGTTATTGTCTGGAAACCATTTTTCTATTTTTAGTAACAGTGACCTTGACCTTGTCCCCACCAGCCCCAATATCAAACTTGACCTGTATCTTCTGATGTTACACCTGTGTACCAAATTTTTTTCAAATCTGTCAAGCCTTTCATGAGTTATCGTCCGGAAACCGTTTTTCTATTTTTAGTAACAGTGACCTTGACCTTGGCCCCACCAGCCCCAATATCGAACTTGACCTGTATCTTCTGATGTTACACCTGTGTACCAAAAATTTTCAAATCTGTCAAGCCTTTCATGAGTTATCGTCCGGAAACCATGAAAACCGACAGACCGACCGACCGACAGACAGACCGACCGACCGACCGACAGGCTCACTCCTATGTACCCCCTCAAACTTCGTTTGTGGGGGTATAAATACATTTTCATAAAGTATAAAAACATGCAAGATATTTAATCATACTAATTAATATTAATGTGGTAAAATGAGTTGAGATTGAGAATTTTTGTGATATTTGAGCCAGGGTATTTGATAGTAGACCGAAAATAAAAACAAAATACATAAAACTGTACTATAAGCGGACTACAAATATACCAGGGTGCGATGTGAGTGCTGCAGGTTGTCTATGACTCCGTCCACAACTGTGTCCGATATGAGGGATGCCACTGCTAAGTTCAGCTCACTGTGAAATGGAGCAGACAAGTGCCAAACATGTGAACTGAACAGCAGGCTTATTTGAGAATCATTATTACAAATGTTCATGTAGCGAACAATATTACATTTCCTGTTTGGTTTTTATCTTTATCATCTGATAACATTTTGAAGGAACACCTCTTTACTGTAGCAATTTTACGCCAAAGAACAATCTTTAGAAGCAATGAGACTTAAGTATTTCCATCAGAACCCAGTTTTGGACAACAATTTAAGTCATGTTGGCTATAAACAAGGGGTCTTCAGAGAAAACGCCAATGATCATATTTTGTTTTCATTCAAAAAGGGGTATAACTCCACAATTATTAAAGCCAAAATTATTGGTCTTGCAAAAATTTTGCATATTGTCGTTCGTTACATGTACACCTATTTCATTTGAATATTTTGAAAGTCCATATAAAAGTTTTTGCAAGATAGCAATATTGACTAAGACACCAGGGCTATAATAATACATCAACCTTTTTTCTTTCTCAAAACTGATGAGCTAAAAATCATTGCATTCACATCTGTAATTTTTTCGATACCAACTCTGTGAATACCTGAGTTTGGTTGTTCAGTTAGCGCACTCGCTTCTTACCTAAGCGACCAGGGTGTGATTCCCGGCCTCGGTGCATATGAGTTTGGTTTGTGGTCACCGAGCCAGATAAGTGGGTCTCCACTGGACACACATGTTTCCCCCACAACACAAGACCACACTCTCGCATTGTGCCAACGAGAGTGATTGATAAAATCTAATAACTTGTTTCACAATCATAGCAAAATAAAAAAGTTGAAACTATCACCTGAGTTTGTTGAATATTTCTGTATAAACACCATCCAGTACATTGCTGGTAAAATCTTTGGGAAGTAAGCTCTTTTCGGCACAGCCTGTCTGAATATCTCTCTTGAACTCCTAAAATAAATAAATTCAGTATAAATGCTGGTGTTGAAAGAGGCAATTTAAAAGTAGACCTATGTTCAATTTTAAGTTTTTTCAGTCTCCATAAATACATGTATTAAATAGTTTAGCTTGTATTGCCCAAGGCAGTACAAAACAAAACAACTGCAGTTTTTTTTTTCTTTTTATGTGTCTAGGACATGAAACAGCACCCAAAAAGGTTTTCTTCAGAAAAAACAACAATACAAGTTTAAGATAGAAGCATTTATATCAAATTTAAAACATCTCTGCTACTTAAAAAACAGAACCAGTTTAATATAAAAGCATTCATACCAAATTTAAAACATCTCTGGTATTTTAAAATAACGAGACCAGTATAATGTAAAGGCTTTCAAACCAAATTTTAAACATCTCTTCTACTTACGGGATCAGTCATGATTCCTGAACACTGATTGACGGTGATTTCCAGCATCTCACGAACAGTTTTCTGCAATTAATACAAATTAAAGAATGTTGTATTTAGGTAGATGCCGTATTTGTCCATTGGTTGGGCACCTGGGTTGTTACAATAAAGTTACAATTTCTTGTTTATTTTATTGGTGTTTTGTAACTCATCATGAAGGTATTCCGCAAACAAAAGGTTCCGCAAGACATGCCCCTCCCCTGTTTACTAGTTTAGCAAGAAACATCTGGGCACAAGTACAACAAGATTTAAGTTTCTTATTTCATTTAGCCAAAACACTTAGAATCCACTTTACAGAAAACTAATTTTAATAGTGATTATAATAAATATAATTTCATTTACAAGTCAAACAGAGAATATTGCAAAACTTATACCAAAACAAATAAAGGGAGCTCATTTTTGTGTTTATGGACTGTTGTGTTGCTCTCCATTTAGATAATAGTGGTGTGTAAGTGTAACAATTTTAGTCTGTCGTTAATTAAGGTAATGAAAAAAACAACAGTTTTTCGAATTCCATTCTATTCCCACATAATTTAAGTTAAAGAATAACACTGTTATAACTATAACCCATTGCAGAAATTCCAACCTGACAACATTTTCAAGTAGGCACAAACCTTCATTTGGTTTTCCAGCACAGTTTTTAGTTCCTCAGCCACAGTGTTCAGTTTCTGCGATACGTCATTCCCTGTCTTCTGTGACTGGATCGCTATGTCATACAGTTGGGGCAGCAACTGGCAGAATAAAACACAAATGGTGAAACATTACTTTCTTTTTCAGCTGCATACTAAAACACCAAAGCTAAGATTAATTTTCATCCACCTTTCTCAGTTGAACTGGAGGTAAAATTTGACAATAAAAAAAGGCCAATGATATGGGCCTTAACATCCCATAGATAAATGTGAAGTGTTGGTAAAATATTCCATCCCAAACAATGTATCTAGAGTACCTAGTTACGAAAAAATAAAAATATTTAATCAAGACAAACTTTCAGAAATAAGTTCACAAAGACTGGACCAGAAATGTTGCAAAATATTGCCTCTACAGAGTTCACAAGGCTTTTCTAAGATTTTACCTATAGTGACCTAGATTTGACCCCATGTGACCTAGTTTCAAACGATCCAAGATTTTGTTGAGGACAAATATTCTATTAAGTTTCATGAATATTGGAGCGGATACATTGCCTTTGTTTGTTCCCAAGACTTTTCTGAAAATTACCTTATGAACTAATTTTTGACTCCATATGACCCACTTTTAATGTATCCCAAGATTACATCAGGGGATTCAAGTTTGAACAAAGTCTGACCAATTAATACCAATATTTGGTTCAGGACATGATTTTTCAAAGATTTTTGACCTATAGATTAAGTTTCTGACCTCATGTGACCCAGTTTCAAACAAGTCAATGATTTAATCTAAGAATCTGATAATTTTTCTTAAATTCCTGGTCCAATATTGACTGTTCAGACCTTGTTCAAAATTTGGTCCCCTTAAAGTATTCAAAGAGCGATTTGTTTTTAAAGAATCTTGGGGGGAAAATTGATATAAACTGAATTCCACATATTAAAAAATATAAATGCAGCATACAGTTTTGGAGTTGTCTGCATCCGCGATGTTGACCTTCGCAGCCTGGACGGCATTTGTGTACGGCTGCAGTGAGTCAGTCAGCGAGAGAGCATTGATGGTGTCCTGCGTCTGTACAACCAGTCGGTCAACCGTCTGGATATCGGAGGAAGATATACATACATAGAAAGATTCTGTTTATAACACTTTTAAAAGTATCAACAAGCAGCATAACAGGCATAGGGAAACAAAGCATACGCCTTTTACTCTTTTATCTCAGTTTTTTGCCTTTCAGGTATGGACAAAAAGAATTTTGTAAATATAAGACGACTTGTGCTTTTCAATTTGGGGAAATACAGGAAGACCTGAGCTCTTCAAATTTAAAGAAAATAAGAAGTCTTGTGCTCTTCTTGATTTGAAAAATACAACTAAGCTTGCAATCTTCCAATTTGTAGAATACTAGAAGCTTTGAGCTCTTCAAAACATGGAGAATACAAGTAAACTCACGATCTACAAATTTGGAGAGCACAAAACTAAATTCGTATTTAAATTTGGAGAATAGATGAACATCTTCCATGTACCTGTTGTGTGGAACTGATAAGAAATCCCTGCTGTAGTCTGTATGCCTGGTCAGATGAATACTTCTGTGGGCTATGGTTCCTTTGAAGTAGCCTTTCTATCTGTAATTGAAAAAATAACAGATTAACTCATTTTTAGTTATTTTAACATAATAAAATATTTGAATGCTTCTGCTGCCAATAATGACATCGTAACAACTACCAGACCATGATTATAATCCTTGCCTTGCTTTCATTAACAGAAGCACCCCATGCAAGCCGATATCAAAGCTTGTATTTTAGTCAAAAAGGGGCATTTTTCAATTTCCTATAAGGCTATAGGCTCAATATTTTTTAATGGTCTTGAGGTTATACCTGACGATAAGGCTAATGAATGTTGACACTGATTACAAAAACACTAAGGCAATCACAAGGTGTATTACCCCATCTTTATAAGTTTATACTTATTTGTATTTAGCATGATTTTGACAAAACTGACGGCATATAAAATCATGCTCGAGTTAGTTTTTTTGGTCGGAAACCAGTATTGGTGTCCATTTTGAGAGGATATAAGAATGGTACCCCATTAAGTTAATAAAATAAGCTACTTAAGCCTGTTAAGTTTCGAGAAATTTGGGCCAGTACTAGTGTCAATTTTGAGAGGCTATGAGAAGGGTACCTGTAGTGGCGATCAAACTCATAACTTCTTGGGTGAAAGGGGCGGACACCTATACCACTATTCCTCGAAAAACAAACCAACAATTGACAGAACAATCTCATAAAAAACAACATACTGTTTGAAGGGCCTGTTCAGTCCTCTGTGGTTCACTTCTTAAGGCCACACTAGCATCATACACTGGCACCGGCATTTTATGTAAGGTGTAGCTCCTAGCGACACAAACAAATAAATCATGTATTAGTTTTTAAATAAAAAAGTAGATAAAAAAAATGCTATGCAAATAATAAATGTTCCTAACAAACTAATTATCATGTGAACTAGTTTTGCTTTGCTTGTATATACCTATTTTTCTCTAAAAAAAACAACAGTAATATCTTGTTCTAATATACCAGTCTAACATAGATTTAATCTTTAAACATACAGTAATTTGTTATATATAACTAAATGTATCTTGATAAATCAACACATAAAAGCTGGAAACGTAGAAAAACAAACATATAAAAAGCAGATGTCAAGGTTATCCATATAATTATCTTAGTTGTTCATGAATCATGACTCATAATAAATTGAAGAGTTATTGGCCTTGCAAGACATATTTTGTCATGCACATTATCACAATTTACTGATTATTACCATTGCTAGTACATAAACAAGTTTCATTGAAATTGTTTAACTCAACGATGATAACATCAAGGCTACCATATACTTCTAATTTTTCCCTCGAACAAAAGGACAAGAAAATGACAAAGTTATGGCTAATAATCAAGGATTTTGCATGCAGATAACAATAATGTCCTAGAAAAGACTACCATAATAAGACCTTTGTATTTTTTTTTCTTGTGCAAACAAGATAAAGACAAAGAAGGGGGCATATTCTGCAAATGTTTGGAAATATCTTACTTCTCCAGAGCGAGGGCGACATCCTCGAACCCAAGACAGGTAGTGTTGTTTTTGTCCCAGACAATTGTGCGGAGTTTGTTGTTGATCTGAAGGGCCTTGGACAACATGCGGGCCCCTAGGTCACCCATCTGGTTTCCACTGGTAGGAGAAAATATTTTTTATTCTTTCCAATTGTTTGTTTGATAAAAATCATAACGTGTTTTATTGGGAAAACATAGACAAAGTTTAACATATCATGTTTATTTGGAAAACGTAGACAAGGTTTAACATAATGTGTTTAATGGGGAAAAAGTAGACAGAGTTAAACATAACACGTTTATTGGGAAATCCAAGACAGAGTTAAACATAAGACGTTTATTGGGAAAATATCGACAAAGTTAAACAATGTTATTTTTATTTGAAATTATTTGAAAACTTACCTGATGTCAATCTCAGTCAGTGACATGTTGCTGCCAAGAGCATTAATGATCATGTTCATACTGTCCTTGAGCTTCGAGTCTGCCAGCGATAGGGACTCCACAACCTAACAAATCACAAGGGGAATGAAATAAAGTCTTGGATGCGCATTCTCAAATTTGAAAGCAAATACTGTTAATGTGCAATTTTTGTGTGTTTCACATACTGTATAACCTAAGGTTTATCTAAATTTCTCTTTGTTTTTCAGTATTTTTTCATATGCAAAACAACACCTGTTCCAAATTGATTCTGACAGTTGAAAATATCAGGACATGGTCAGATTTGTTGCTAGGGGCATTATTTGAACAAACTTGGTGCTACATACAAAATACCATGGGTCTGGGCCTAGCAGTTTCAGACAGGAAGATTTAAAAAAAAAAATCTGATATAAATCTATAGTAATTTGTGACCCCTGGGGCAGAGCCAGTATGGACCTCAGAGGCACAATTTGAACAAACTTCAGGACTATTATATGATGCTACACACAAAACATCAAGGATCTGGGCCTGGTGGTTTCAGACAAGATTTTTCTATATAATTTTGTAAGAAAATTGTGACCTCTGGGGCAGGGCCAGTTTGGACCCCAGGGGCATTATTTGAACAAACTTGGTAAAGGACCACTAGACAATGTAACACACAGAGTATCTAAGCATTTGGCCTCTTAATTTTTGTCAAAAAAAATCCTTTCAGTTGCCATGGCAACCAGAGTTCTGCAACTGATCTCTTTGAACATCTTGAAAGGGCAACACTCAAGGAACATCCCAGTGAAGTTTTGTCTAAATTCACCAGGCTATTAGGAAGATGTCATTTAAAGCAATTGTTGACAGATATGGGACGATGTGAAAAGCTCAGGTAAGCTATAAAGGGTCACACTCAAATTTAACTGCATGCAACAGTTAGTATAATTATTGGTTTGGCACAATGCCCATTAAAATAAGGTCATGTAAGGAAAATGTATAACATAGTAGTAGAAATAGAAGAAAAAACATTCAAATCAAATGTCATGCATGTACGTGTATCTCTTATAAATATTAAGTTTAAGAGAAAGAAAAATAATAAGATCTTACAGAGTTCTCAGCTTGCAGGATATCCACTAGTTTTTCCATGACAACCTTCATATTCCTATCAAACAAAGGCAATAACACATGGGTTAGTATTAACAATATAAGTAATCATTTTTCTAAAAAATATCTTAAGTTACTTCAGCTTTTATCAAGAAAAGAATGTGTTTACAATGGCCGGACAGACACACAAAACAAGAGCGCTGTATAGCAAACCCCAACACTCATATTTCATGCAGTTACCTACAATGTTCTTAGATCAATTTACGACCAATATCCATTGAATACTACACAATAATTTATCATGGAAAATTCTACTCAAAAAGTTTTAGTTTTAATTCCAACAATGTTCAGGAAGAGAATTAGCAATTGATATCACACATGTTGATACACATCTGGTATTTAATGTTTACAAAGGGACGTTTCTCAGCAAATATTTCAGCCAGAGTGAATTCCAACATGATCAACATGGCTATGACTATTCATTGACTTTTATTTCTTTTCAAAAAAAAAGAAAACACAACTGACTATTTACAGGTTAATCTCTTCAGATAACGAAATAAAAAAATAAGGATTGGTACTATCTGGTAATTACCCCAGGTAACAACACCAGCTCTAAACCATGCATTGCTCAAAAGATTGAATTACTTGCAAGTGCCTTTTCGTAAAGCATGATACGTAATCTTACTTTGGTGTGACAGAGCTGTACATCTGACCCAGTGAGACTGTTCATCAGTCAATGATAAAGAGGATATTTATAGGATAACAAGAGTGCCTCTGAGCAAATGACACCGCTAGACTGCTTTTTTTAAATGAAAAAGGGGGCTCAACTCAACAAATATTAAAGCAAGAGTTATGTGCCTTGTTGTGCAAGTGCCTATTTATTTGGCAACATGTGTACCAAATTTCATTTTAATATCTGGAATCTTATGTTTTTTAAAGTTTATGCAAGCCAACAACAATGACACTAAGGCTTTAACCATAAATGTACCTCAGCTATTTTTCTTTTCAGTCAAACTAATGAAGTATTTTCAGCAATACCCTTACTTTGGTTTGACGGCACTGTACATCTGACCGAGTGATAGGTAACGTATGGTGCTGTTCTGACCGAGACTGTCAAATATCTGCACCAGCTCGCGCTCATTTAAAGCTGCAGGAAGGTAAAAAGACAAACATAGATCTTAGGCAATGATATGTTATTTAAGCTCAAATTTTACCAAATTAGCTTTTAAAAGTAATCAAAAGTATTAATTTGGTAAAACAAATGTGTGTTTTTTCATAAAACAGTATAAATGGCAAGATAAATTATACTTCAATACAAATAATCAAAACTTTGATAGGAACCTTAAGGCAAATAAAGATCATCTTCTTTGGAATGAAGAATTGTTTCTTATTGTCTGGTTTTGTTATAAATCAGTGTGTGTGAACACACTGTAAATGAACTTCACAAGATGTGTTTGCTGGAAAATATTTACATTATGAGTTAAAATTAAGACAATGTTTACAAGGTGAAAGAGTAAACAAATCACCTGAGTTCTGTCCCTTGACAAGCCCTGTCAAATCAAGGCGGGCGATGTTTTGGGTGGAGGGAAGGCAATTTGTGAGTGTCTGTACGCCCACTGCGGTCACTTCGCAACCCGTGATGTCAACATGAACGTCCTTCAGGTTACGATTTGAGGTTATACCCAGGAAAAGGTCCCTGAAACATAGATTATTTTTATTATTTATTGGAAATTATTTTAAATCTGTGATTTATAATAGATAGTGCCAATAGGGACACTTAATAGGTCACGCTGTCAATGTAAACAGTTTTGTTACAGTCTGAACTTATACCAAGGACACATTCATATTTACATTTAACATATTTTTCCCTCTTCAAACAAATTAGTTTAAACATAAAATTTTTCCAATGACTATAAAGAAAGTTATAATAACATATACTAAGTCACTGACTCTTTGGCATAATGTTGCATGTGAATGTGGTCTTGTACAACTTGGTGACCAATAACCAAACTCACTTGCCCCCAGCTCAACCTGGGTAGCCTCATCCTCGGACCCAAGCGTATCATAACCTATATGATACCCTGGGCAAATTGGCTTAGGAAACTTCGCAAATCTTGAATATTCATAAGCATTTTCCATCCAATGAAATAGCCGGTAACAAAAAGAAAAGAATCTCCTTTATGAAGAGCCACCAGCATATTTAACAATATCCTGCCTAAAACAATTTGTAAGCCATGATCTCATCGGATAATTGCGAACAGTCATTTCATCCGTAACTTCTTAATCATCGTAATCCGGCCATTTAAACACAGCATGAGGTGTGTCTCATGCAACCAATCAAGCAGCTGGATTTCACCTTATTAATTATTCATGAGTAGGAGATTTTTAAAGCCAATTTACCCAGGGTATCAAATAGGTTATGATATGCTGGGGTGCCGATGATGGGGTAGCCACAGTGAGAAGCGAGTGCTCTAGCCACTGCCCTAACTGAACAACCAAGCATAAATTCCAAAATATGAGCTTTATGTGCATATTCATCATCAAACTTCCATTACTTTATTCTTACGATGATAACATCAAATTTTATAATCAATATACAATATCAATTTTTACATACTTGAGAGCTTCAGGTGGGATGCGGACATAGGACAGGTCTACAAGTTTCAGAGTGACCACGGTAGCGAAGAACTGCTTGAATGAAGACTGGACCACAACATCCTTGGTTCTCCTGGAATACGCGACTCTTGAAAGCTTCAATGTTGTGAGGTTCTGACTGCAGCCTCGTTGTAGAGGGGTCATCAGCTGGAAAGTGTAAAAACAGCAGGTGTTTTTATCCTTATAGAATAGATGCTGATATTCGGCTTTTGCCCAAAGCTCAGGAGGCATTATATATACTTATTTATTTGAGCACGATTGTGACGAAAGTTGAGCGTATAGAATCACTCTCAAGACCTTTTCCTGGGCAGAAACCAGTACTGTGTCCTTTTTGAGAGGCCATGACAAAAGTGGGGATTGAAACCACAACCCCTTGGGTGAGAGGCGGAAACCTATACAACTAAACCACTCTCACCTCCAGCTAGCTCTATGATAGCTCCATTGAGCTAATTGTTAAATTTTGATGCAATAAATGACAACAAGAACACATTAAGTTAAGTTATAACAGTACATATTAGCTCCTTATTTCTCCCACCTCAGATAAGTAGATCCAATAATTTAACCATGCTAGATATTCTTATCTTGCCCACGGGCAAAGATAAAATGCCCGTATGGAACTCCTTTTTAAAGGTCACCACATTGTAATAACCTCCCTTGTTGAAGACTGGACCGTCAGTAGCATTAAGGAAATCTTGTATTATGGTAATATTTAGAACGCTAATTAATTATTTCTCGCTTCAAATGTCACCATAAAACAGTTTTCACGCACCATTCAAGAAATAATGCTTCATTTTTCATAGAACTATTTAAAAAGACCGATTTGACTATTAACTGGATCACTGCGCGCGTATCCAAGACAACCACGTGCTATCGCATATCCATACGCAATTATTTTCACTAAGCACAAAAGAGTTCCAGCAAAAACTACATTCTTAATTAATTTTGTTTAACTAAGGTGGGAGAAAAAGCATCTACCATAGCCGCTCATGTAAGATAGTTTCATCCTGACCCTCGCTCGGGCCGGAATGAACATATCTTACACTCTCGGCCATGGAAGATACTTATAATCAACTGAATTTAAACATAAACGCCCAAAAAACTTGTATGATATATCATTTTTGCTATTTTTAGCAAACATTTTCAATTTCTGCACACAAAATCCTATCAAATGATGCTAAAATTATATGGGATCACAATGCATCTGAAATGCACATGTTTGTGCATCAAAATATCTTCAGCAGCAAATAAGGAGAATGAGGAATCTAAGCACTACATATATTTTTGGCTACCCAAATATCAACCGTACCTATTATTACCATGTTTTATGTTACCTTGAGTGGAATAATTATTTTAAACATGACTGTGAAAATCATTCTCAAATCAATGCTCACTGAACCTCGACAGTTCCTTATGCCTGTACCCACCTTATCTATCTCGACTTCAGTCCCGGACAGGTCTAGATGGTTGAGCATGGTGGGGGAGGCCAGAAATGCATACATGCTCTGAAAATATAAACCTATAGTTTAGGCTAGTTAAAATATCGTAAAGCATAAATGCACTTCCAGAGAAGGATCTTTTACACATACAAGGAAACATTTCTGATTGTGTAATTTATGATTAATTCAATGAAAATAACATGAACAAGGGTGCTATCTGGTTTCATTTTATAACTGAACAAGGGGCATAACTCAACAATTATCAAAACTAGAGTTGTGGATCTTGCTCACCATGATTGAGGTCATTATCTGTTGCAACTTGTGTAGAAAGTTACATATGCAGTTTGAAGTTATGGCCAAATTAAAAAAAATTGAACAATGATGCCAACACTAATACAAACAACACCAATGCTATGACTATTCCTGTAACTTTTTCTTCATAAAAAGACGAGCTAAAAATGCCACTACAGGAGCACTTAACTAAATAAAGTAACAAAAAAGACCAAATGTGTTGATTTGCGATTACCTTATGTGTCATTTTGAAACAGTATTATTAAATGACGTCATTATCTGTTTAACTTCATTCTATATTAATTATTAAATATTACATTTGGCATGTTAAGTCTAACATGTAACAAAAAATTCTTTGTTAGTACAGTGATTTGAAAAAGGCCTTTATGCCAACACATCAATAAATAGTTAACTTAAAAAGGATTAAAACGATAAAGCCATGACTTTAAATACTGTAAATCCCAAAAACAAATATCCAGAATCACCACTATCTTAGATTTTCTGTTTATTTTATAGACAATATTGTTTATCATCTAAGAATACGGCAAGTTAAGGCTTATTACCTCTTATTATATGATCCTGTGTTATCTGTGTAATTTAGGGCACACCCTTAATAATAATTCATTTGATATTTCATTTGAATTTCATTGTTTCGTCAACTGTGTTAGTTAAACCATCTTTTAGCTTGTTTCTAAGTAAAAATATTGTTAAATACATGTACTAAAATAAAATAATATACAACATTTGTCTTAAAGAAAATCTTATAAAAGAACAACAACAAAAAGTAAGATATTCTATGGGGAGGGGGGCTCTTTTGTGGAAGGGGGCAGGGAGTGATTTTGTCTCTCTCCTAATACAAACTTGTACAAATATAGCTGTTGTACGTAAGTTTCTACAGTGTACAGCAGATTTTATTGATCACCTGATCTCAAAAGCAAGATACATTGAAATTATAAATACCGTAAATGACTGGGTATTAGATGCCCTTTTTTCCCTCAGATTTCGATGTAAAAAATGCCTGCGTATAATATCCCGTAACAATTTTTTAAACTTTTTTTCTGAGGTCGATTTCAAGCCGAGAGTTTGTTTAGATTTATGTAGAAAGGGATGTTACCGCGTCATATTGATCGAGTACATACGAGTTAAAACGGCAGTTGAAGATTGGGATGCAGTATATCGTAAGACGTTTATAATTTAAACAAAAATATTTTTCGATTAAAGTTATTCAATATTATTTTGAATAATAAATTGAATTGAACAATAATTAAACTTGCATATATAAAAAAGCAAAGTTGGACACTGTCAAAATATTTTTTGTCAGTTGTACGAGAAGGTGTGAAAAACTCGACTGCCTTTAACCTGTTTAACATACCAATACTACAAACTGTTGCGATAATGGTCTTGTTTTTTCCCACTTTTTCCCACTTTGTCACATTCTTTATTCTTTTCTGTAGGTGTTGACATTTTGAGAACAAACCCGTACAATATAAGGTTTTTGCATAACTTAACTTTTCATTCTCGACAGTTTATCATTGTATGGTTTTAAAGATATCCGTCGCCATTTTTACAAAAAAGATTTTTTTCGTCACTGTCAACAAACATGGTGGCCGAAAATGCCAGACGATTTGACATCTTTTCTATGCGTCTTTTAACCAAAAACATAGATTAAAAGTTTTTTTCTTGGACTTTTCACAGATTTTTTTCCCTGCGTCTAATACCCCCTATTGTCTTATACCCCGTCATTTACGGTATAGTAAATTGATACATATATATTTATAATATAGTAAAACTTTGATGTGAAATCCAGATAGGAGATTATCAAAGGCGCTGCTTGATTTGAGTGTTATACAGCACTTATGCATCTTCTTAAATAACACTGATGGAAAATAACTTGACATTGATGTCATTTAGCCATACCAATTTAGCCAAATAAAATAAAATTTAGTTTTGTAAGACAATTGCACCATTCCTTGTCATTTAAAACAAAATGATCAAACTTGTAACACAAAGAAGTTATAAGCTTGGCCAAAAAAGCGATCGCCGGATATCCCCGATACACACAACGCTATGCTTCATTGTGTACCGTGGGCAATTTGGCTACGAAAAACTCGTAATCATGAATATTTTTGTGGCAGTTTCATTGGTTCTGCAAAGTACCAGATACTTTACGGTTGAAAAATATTCTGGCGATTGCTTGAGTTGAACAGGGTCCGCCTTCTCAGTACAATTTTTGGCCGTAGTCAAGATCACGCTGCGCAGGCTACAGTCATTTTACAGTTATTAAACACTATTTGAGTGTAACATGCAAATTCATTGGAAAAAGAGTTGTCTGTTGAGACTCCTGCCTCATGCACTTTCATTAAAACAAGATTTTGTCAGTCAATTGTCCCACAGTATTGAGTGTAACAGGAGAAAGTACCGTGGTTGCCGATGATGGACAAAAATATGGACAAAAGCCTGCCCAAACTGTAAATAATAACACTTCCTTAACATGTTTTATAAAATTTTATATTGAGGGCAACTTAACAGCGGTGTAATAATTCAAGTTACAATTTTCAGAAGCTTTACTGATGATAACTACGTTTTGCTACAGATAGTTACAAACTGGATCTAGAAAGTCAAAACTGTTTAGCATGGTAGATATAATTCACTACACACTTGTACCTGAACTTGAAATGAGTGTGGACAGTCCTGCAAAGTTGTCAATGTTTGTTAGAAATATTTAATTCACTGATAAAAAGCGAATTGTTGCATATTTTCACTTAACGAATAACACTGGATATAAATGGTACATTTATAACAACAATAGAAACTAAGAATAGACCAACGTGAATGACATGGCAGTATTAGCGAACACCCTGGCCCCAAACGACTTTCTTCAAAATGCCTTAACTCCATTATAAGTGGAGACTGTTTCCATTAAAGAACATAAAATTTTCATCAAAATAGCTCCCAAAGATTCTTTTTGTTTATACGGTACTATAGAATTGTAGTGTTTTAATATACCGTATTATATCATGCATAGGACACACTTTTTTACCCCCAATTATCGTCTTAAAAATTGCCTGCGTCCTTTCTATGCTATTAGAATTTCATCTGTTTTTTTCCAAGTTACGAGTGTTTACTTTTTTACAAAAGGGACGCTACTCACAAAAACTTGATGTGAGTCAGCACTTTAACTGGATTGAGTTATAACGGCAACGGAAAATCGGGAAAGGAGGTATTTATCAATTAATCGTTGTTCATGATTTTAATGTTTCGATATTTTACAAAACATTTTGTTGTATATTACTGTTTTAAAAAATTAATAAAGGAATGTGCATAACGCAAAGTAGCATTATTGTCACTATCAAATCTTTTAAAATGTGCGAAGGTGTGAAAAACACCCGCTGTCTGTCATTAGAAAAACATCAATAGAACAAACTATTGCGATGGTAATTAATACCGTATTGTTGTTTGTTCGCACTTTACCCGAGGTGCCTTCTGCTACCAAGGCTAATTACCGACACGCATAAATTATGCTGACATGCTTTAATCCGCGCAGCGACAAGCCTTATCAAAACAATCATTAGTTTTGACAATACACAGTTTTGCAACGGTTGCAACGGTTGACTGTCATTCAGAAGGCATGTCGGGAGATGCAACAGTTGCAACGATTGACTGTCAGTCAGAACTAGTCTATTACAGCATTTGTATAAGTCTTATATTATGCGTGAATGTTCTCAAAATGTCAAGACATATATCATTGTTGTGTACGCTTAATCACCGAAATACGACGATAATTATCGAAATACACAAGACACTTATCGAAATATGTCTTATATACAATTTTTGTTTGTTTTTTTACTTCAATATATGTTATAAATACTTTACCAACCTCAATTCTTCGGCTCCAATTTTGACATTTTTCCGCTGCGTCCTATCTTATATATTAAGGGTTTTTACCCGTTTTCTCGACAATTTTTTTGCCTGCGTCCTATCTATGCTAGCGTCCTATACATGATATAATACGGTAGAAAGAAAAGATCAAGTTAAGCCCATTATTTTTTTAGATATAAATTGCATATTTTTCTCCTTTTTTTTTATAAAGATATTTATGAAAAAAAAAAAATTGCATATAAAATCAAGCTTAAAAGCAAGTCAATTTGAAAAACTTGGGCCAGAAAGTAAGCAAAACTATAAACAACTTTATTGGGCACACTGAAATGGCGTGTACACTAAATTGTGGCCTACAAAACATAAACAGTCATGCATTTTCAATTTTGTATTGAGATATAAAGCATGCACACTGTATTGTGACCATTTCCAAATACAAAAGCAACTGTCACCTTCAAGAGCAAAACCAGCTACATACTCATAAATATAGACCTTTTCGCAGGTACTGTCTTTAGTCACATTGTGTACTATACTAGGTATAATGTATATCTGTTTCCGGGAAAGTTATAAATTCTATCAGGAGCTGATCAATCTAGGCAAAACTCCCAGTGTAAATTGGGGCAACAGGCTGTGAGAAGGACAATGGATTCACATGTACTCTTGTAAATTTATACTATTCAAACAGTCAGTACCTATAATCACCTTATCAGACCATTTAGTTTTTGCACATAGATAATGACCCGAAGCCCTTACCTGAAGGTCATCGCTCTTTCCTGCGGCCACCGTGCTCAGTTTTAGGGTCTGGAGTGCACTGAACACGTGAGGGCTGCGGTTCATGGCCTCGGCGACCTTGTTGAGCCCCTTAGACGTGACCTTGGTCCCCGTAAGGTCAAGGTAGGTGCATTGTTTTCCGCGGCTGCTCAACGCACCTATCAGATACTCCGCACCTAGAAAAAGTGAAATGTATTTTGTAATTCTTTTCTTCTAATTACTGTTGTGCTTGATGACGGCAAAATACTTCTGTGCAGGTACATTTACCAGTAGATGGCAACTGTGGAGTCTGAATATTTTTTTTCTGAGTTTAAAATTTTTGGTTTCTTAAAATGTTAATATCTACAATTAAGTGATTACAGCAACCACAGAGTCAAAGGGTGAGTATTATTACTTGTATGGCATATCCTGACCTTTGGCACAAATTGTAGGCCTGGATTTGATAAAAAAAAACCACTGTTTTGCTCAAAATACATTTAGCTTCATGTACGAAATTATATCCACTTCCAAAGTCCTAAAACTAGACACACTTAATTACTGCTTTCACACACATAACGGTGACAATGCAGGCAGTGACAATGTAGGCAGCTAGAGACAATGTAGGCAGACAGTTCCAATGTAGGCAGACAGAGACAATGTAGACAATGTAGGCAGACAGTGACAATGTAGGCAGACAGTGACAATGTATGTAGACAGAGACAATGTAGGCAGACAGTGACAATGTAGGCAGACATTGACAATGTAGGCAGACAGTTACAATGTAGGCAGACAGTGACAATGTAGGCAGACAGAGACAATGTAGGCAGACAGTGATAATGTAGGCAGACAGTGACAATGTAGGCAGACAGAGACAATGAAGGCAGACAGTGAAAAATGTAGGCAGACAGAGACAATGTAGGCAGACAGAGACAATGTAGACAGACAGTGACAATGTAGGCAGACAGTGACAATGTAGGCAGACAGTGACGATGTAGGCAGAGAGTGACAATGTAGGTAGACAGAGACAATGTAGGCAGAGAGTGACAATGTAGGTAGACAGAGACAATGTAGACAGACAGTGACAATGTAGGCAGACAGTGACAATGTAGGCAGACATTGACACTGTAGGCAGACAGAGACAATGTAGGTAGACAGTGACAATGTAGACAGACAGTGACAATGTAGGTAGACAGAGACAATGTAGACAGACAGTGACAATGTAGGCAGACAGTGACAATGTAGGCAGACAGTGACAATGTAGGCAGACAGTGACAATGTAGGTAGACAGAGACAATGTAGACAGACAGTGACAATGTAGGCAGACAGTGATAATGTAGGCAGACAGTGACAATGTATGTAGACAGAGACAATGTAGGCAGACAGTGACAATGTAGGCAGACATTGACAATGTAGGCAGACAGTTACAATGTAGGCAGACAGTGACAATGTAGGCAGACAGAGACAATGTAGGCAGACAGTGATAATGTAGGCAGACAGTGACAATGTAGGCAGACAGAGACAATGAAGGCAGACAGTGAAAAATGTAGGCAGACAGAGACAATGTAGGTAGACAGAGACAATGTAGACAGACAGTGACAATGTAGGCAGACAGTGACAATGTAGGCAGACAGTGACAATGTAGGCAGAGAGTGACAATGTAGGTAGACAGAGACAATGTAGGCAGAGAGTGACAATGTAGGTAGACAGAGACAATGTAGACAGACAGTGATAATGTAGGCAGACAGTGACAATGTAGGCAGACATTGACACTGTAGGCAGACAGAGACAATGTAGGTAGACAGTGACAATGTAGACAGACAGTGACAATGTAGGTAGACAGAGACAATGTAGACAGACAGTGACAATGTAGGCAGACAGTGACAATGTAGGTCGACAGTGACAATGTAGGCAGACAGTGACAATGTAGGTAGACAGAGACAATGTAGACAGACAGTGACAATGTAGGCAGACAGTGACAATGTAGGCAGACAGTGACAATGTAGACAGACAGTGACAATGTAGGCAGACAGTGACAATGTAGGCAGACAGTGACAATGTAGGCAGACAGAGACAATGTAGGCAGACAGTGACAATGTAGGCAGACATTGACACTGTAGGCAGACAGAGACAATGTAGGTAGACAGTGACAATGTAGACAGACAGTGACAATGTAGGCAGACAGTGACAATGTTGGTAGACAGAGACAATGTAGGCAGAGAGTGACAATGTAGGCAGACATTGACAATGTAGGCAGACAGTGACAATGTAGGCAGACAGTGACAATGTAGGCAGACAGTGACAATGTAGGCAGACAGTGATAATGTAGGCAGACAGAGACAATGTAGGTTGACAGAGACAATGTAGGCAGACAGTGACAATGTAGGCAGACATTGACAATGTAGGCAGACAGAGACAATGTAGGCAGACAGTGACAATGTAGGCAGACACTGACAATGTAGGCAGACAGAGACAATGTAGGCAGACAGAGACAATGTAGGCAGACACTGACAATGTAGGCAGACAGAGACAATGTAGGCAGACAGAGACAATGTAGGCAGACAGTGACAATGTAGGCAGACAGTGACAATGTAGGCAGACAGAGACAATGTAGGCAGACAGTGACAATGTAGGCAGACAGAGACAATGTAGGCAGACAGAGACAATGTAGGTAGACAGAGACAATGTAGGCAGACAGAGACAATGTAGGTTGACAGAGACAATGTAGGCAGACAGTGACAATGTAGGCAGACATTGACAATGTAGGCAGACAGAGACAATGTAGGCAGACACTGACAATGTAGGCAGACACTGACAATGTAGGCAGACGGTGACCAGACGGTGACAATGCAGGTAGTGACAATGTAGGCGGCTAGAGACAATGTAGGCAGACAGTGACAATGTAGGCAGATGGTGACAATGTAGGTAGACAGTGACAATGTAGAATTACTACAAGCACATACCAAAATCGTCAATGTTTAAGTTGTTAGATAGGTCAAGCCTCTGTAGCTGGGTGTCCACCATGGCAGTCGTTGACAGTCGCTTTACAAACTCACTGAAATGAAATGTCACACGTCAAGAAAAGCTTGGCACAAATTGGGAAGAGTTAAAAGATACATTTAGTGGTAAAAATTAGCATTACAAAAACATCTTTACTGGTAAAAGGCTTTTGGGCTTGCTCATATTCTGGATTTGAGCAGGGCTTGCTGAATCTTTTGAGGCTTGTTCATCCAAAAGTCTAATTTCAATGACTGTACATTATACATGTACATGTGAAAGACATACCAAGGGTGATTAAAAGTATGTAGACTTTTCACATGACTTTAATATAATTCTTACAATCGATTTCTTATTTGAACAAAACAAATTGTGAAATAAGTATGCAAAGTTTCATCAAATTTGGTTGTTCATTATGAAAATTATAATAAAAGCCATGCCGGGATATCTGAGGCATGACATCAACCATTATGACAGTGAAATTTTATTTTGTTGAAGATGATGTTCATGCATGATGATTGAGATTTACATATTAAAAACAGAAATCTAAATAAAAACATTTTTCTTTCAAAATCAGACATTTAAAATAATGAAAAGCCTGTAATATTACCATGCATTTAAAGTATTTTGATTACTTCAATGAGATAATAAAATGAATATTATCTTACGTTGAGATTCCAGTGTTGCTAAGGAACAGAGATTCTATCACAGAATTCTTTTTGATCACATGTAGAATTTCATTGCACACTTCCACAGACTGAAAATGAATATGAGAAAAATAGGTATTTTTTTATCAATTATTAAATAGACAGTCAACCAACATGGTAAACAAACCTATTTACAAATATTTAATTATAAATTACAGTGGTTACGGCACTTGCTTCTCAGCACGGCAACCTGGGATCGATTCCAGGCCTGGGCGTATACATGTGAGTTTAATTGATGGTCAACAAGCTGGACAAGTGGGTTTTCTCCAGTTTCCCCCATCAACAAAAGATTACCCTCTCGCATAACATGGTCAACAAGAGTGACATAGTATAAGTTAATGTAACTTTCTTCACAATTTTTGTAAAAATAAATACAGTTGCAAATTATGAGCTCAAATTGGGCAAATTAAAATAACATTTTATATAAATATCTAAATTTTGACTACTAATAAGTTAGTTAACCTGTTTCAGAGTTGAATAGAAGTCTTCATATATCTCTGAATCATTAAATATAAATCAGAACAGAGGAAAATTACAACAATAACAAAAAATAAAATAACAAACCATTTTAAAACATTTTACACATTTCCCCTGATGATAAGCTTGTATATGATAAATAAAAAACTCTGATACAAGCAAGAACTACTTACCAGTTTGATGCTGTTGGCATTCAAGCCAGTAAACCAGGTGTTGTGCACGAGGGCCGAGACGATTGGAACGAGGTCCCTGTAGGACAAAGGTCAAAGGTCAGACAAGTAAAAAGAAGAGTACCACAGAGCAGTTTTATAGTCAAACAAGGGGCATAACAATTGTTTAAGCCAAAGTTATGTCCCTTGTTAATCATGTTCATATTTTTTTTCACTTGCAACATGTGTATCAAGTTTCATTCCAATATCTTGAATGTTTTTTTCTTTACTTATGGCCCTGGTTAAAGTTTCTCACAACACTGAAGATGCCGCACTGCTGACAATAAAGCAACGCCAAGGCTATCACAATATTCTGACTTTAATTTTCCAAAAACAAGAGACAAACTTAAAACAAATTGAGAGGAAAAAAGAAAAAACAGTTGGTCAAAGGTCACAGTTATTGAAAATAGTTCATTAAGTTCAAAGGTTACTCAATTTAGTAGGACATTTGGTTTTTCAATTATCACACCAAATGTCATAGAGTTCAAAAGAGCTTAAAACATAAATTGTTATAAGATTAGGTCATATTTGTACATAGAGGTTATGAATTTAGACTTACAAAGGAGTTTCATGAGTAAAACCTGTTAATCAGGTCAAAGTTCAAAATGTTGAAGAGGTCAGATGTCACAATGGCAGGATTGAAAAGGTCATAATAAACAAAGGTCAATTCATATTTCATAAACGTCAACAAAACATCACACAGGTCAACAGTGATAAGACACTGGGGTCAAAAAGTCACACATTTAGGCTGATATGAAATCAATACAGTAAATAATTCATGCTCAGGAATCAGGGATCAAGCTAGGAAATATTTTTTTCTATGTTTTGTATTAAAAAACATTCCCTATTATGGGGCATATGAAATGGGTCATCGAGGCCTGAAAAAGGTCAAAAAGCTTATTTGAGTGATGGCTAAAGTAGAAAGATGAAAGTTTTAAATTGCAGTGTGATGATTTGCCTTACATTTATTCTAGCTTGATCCCTTTTACACTAAACTTACATATTATTGATGCATTCATGAAAACTCTACAACATTCAAAGCTTGTTACTGATATGTGATTTAAACATTTTGAAAAAAATAAATAAACATCTTTTCAAAATAAACATCTTTTCAATGCAATTTCAGAAGATGATTAAAACTGAATAAATATTCACACCAAGGTTTGATGGATTTTGACCATGCCTGACTGATTTCAGTAGCAGAAAATGGCTAAAAAAATTGATCCAAAAGTTTGAGGGTTTTTTGTTTTGTTTTTTAAAATTTCGGTCCAAAATGTCACTAGAAAATGTATTATGTATTTCAGCATGCCAATTTTAAGCCATTTTATCAACAGCCTCTAACTGATTTTCTTTTATTTGACTAATTCATCTTTGGCGACATGTGTTTCTAACCTGAAAATAAAAATTCAATGCACATGCCATACTACCTCATTTTTAAGAAATAAACAGGGGCGAGAACCTATTCTACTTTTCACTGGCCTTACCTCTCTTTCAGATGGTCAAAGTCATGCAAACAGAGTTCCCTTGAATCCTGGGACAGGTAGATAGTGTCAACATCCTGAAAGTAAAATCCTTAGCATAATCATGGATCCGATAGTGAGAGCAAGGCCGAGAGAATACCAATGCTTGTCTGTTTGTTTTTTAGTCAAACAAGGGGCATAACTCTACAATTATTAAAGCCGGAATTATGAGCTTTGCTGTACACGTACATATTGACCCTACTTAACATTACATTGTGTACCAAGTTTCATTCAAATATATCTTGGAATGTTTTTTTCTGTCATGGCCAAGGTTCAATTCTTTTCACAACGAGGACAATAACACAAACAGAACCAAGGCTATCACAATACCCTAACTTAAATACTACACACAGCAGAGAAATTAATAAAGTAAATAAGATTTTCCAGTGAGGGTTGGGGGGGGGGTATCCATCCCATTTCTCCCTTTTAATAATCTGCATCCATAGTTTTTTTATATCAAAAGCATTGTCTGAACCCACAAGTTCGCCTCCTGCAAAGTTCACAAAATGTACTTTCTATTTCATACACTCTTCGCTATCTGCTCCAATAAAATTACTTCCCATTGTGTTCATAATTTGATTTCTGAATCAGTCAATACCCTGTTCACTATCATGGTTACCCAGTTCATTATCAAAATATTATTTCCTACTCAATTTACCATCTGTTTTCAACAAACAATTCCCTTCCCTATTCACCATCAAACACTGTGCCTGTTCAAAGTTCAATACCAAACATTATTTCCTACCCAGTTCATTATCTTTTCCAAACATTATAACAACCCTGTTCACTTGCTGAGCCTACCTTGTTCACCACATTTATTAAACATATAACTTCATTGACAGTCTATCTTCTGAACCTACCCAGTTCACCTATATTATTAAACATATAACTTCTTTCACAGTCTATCTTTTGAACCTACCCAGTTCACCAAATTTATTTAACATATAACTTCTTTCCAAGTCTATCTTCTGAACCTACCCAGTTCACCACATTTATTTAACATATAACTTCTTTCACAGTCTATCTTCTGAACCAACCCAGTTCACCACATTTATTAAACATATAACTTCTTTCCAAGTCTATCTTCTGAACCTACCCAGTTCACCACATTTATTTCACATATAACTTCATTCCTGGTTCACCATCTGAACCTTCTCAGTTCACCACATTTATTTAACATATAACTTCATTCCAAGTCTATCTTCTGAACCTACCCAGTTCACCACATTTATTTAACATATAACTACTTTCCCAGTCTATCTTCTTAACCCACCAAGTTCACCACATTTATTTAACATATAACTTCATTCCCAGTCTATCTTCTGAACCTACCCAGTTCACCACATTTATTAAACATATAACATCATTCCTGGTTCACCTTCTGAACCTTCTCAGTTCACCACATTTATTTCAAATATAACTTCATTAATTCATCTGCTTTACCTACCCAGTTCACCACAATAACTTAACATATAGCTACATCCCCGGTTCACCAGCTGTACCTACCCAGGCCACCTCATCTCTGTATGTGAGGCCATGGAAGTCACACATGCACATGTACTGGACAGTAAAATTGCCACATGGTGTCATCCCCTTCTGGCCTATCGTCTGACATAGATCGTTCATCACCTTCAGGCGGTCGGAGGGCTGCACTTCTACTGTCTTAATTAAACGCCTGTAATATAAAACAAGATTACAACAAATGATGTGAATTTTGGGTGAGAGTGGTCTAGTAGTATAAGTGTCTGCCTCTCATCCCAAAAGTTCTGGGTTTGGTCCCCATTAGGAATACTTTCTAATGGCCTCTAATAAAACAAAGGACATCAGTTTCTGTTTCTGCCAAAGGAAATGAACTGAATAGTGCTTCCTATCAGCGTTCAACTGTCTTTATAATCAATCTAAAAAAACATAAAATCTAAATTATGTGAATTGCATATTTTTTTAGAAAATGAACATTGAAACATTGTAGATACATGCATCTTGGACAAATTGGGTTACCATTCTTGCCAAGCCGCTTGGTTTTATATAAATTGTCCATTGTAACATTAAGACCATTTGGCTCCAAAACTCAACTGAGTTTAGAGTATTCTCATTCTTATACATTTGTGTGTTCTTGTAACATTAAGACCATTTGGCTCCAAAACTCAACTGAGTTTAGAGTATTCTCATTCTTATACATTTGTGTGTTCTGATCTGTGATATAATACTTATCATGAAGTTAATCGGGATCGGCAACGACAATGCTTACACTATGCGAGGAAAATATGAAGATGTATGATAATAATTTACCTGCCCCCCCAAAAAGACTTTTTTTCCCTAAAGTTTAAACATAGAGTATTCAGGGCTTTTTATCAGGGCTTTTACTCTATTTCTTACACAAACTTTTATCTAAACATCTGTCCTAGCACATTTTATACAATAAAATTCAGTAACAAATTCATATCAATTGCTTACTCAAGGGAGAATTTTGGGAAGACAGTTTTCAGCGAGGTGCCGATGTGGGTGATCATGTGATTCACTTCGTCCGTGTCTGCTTCCATCGTTAAAAACGAATATGTCTTGTTGGATGCACATATCACCAGCTGAAAGATCAGCAACCAAACAGCATTAGCAACCAAACTGCATTAACTGCATAAGCAACCAAACTGCATTACCTGCATTACCAACCAAACTGCATTAGCAACCAAACTGCATTATCAACCAAACTGCATTACCTGCATTATCAACCAAACTGCATTATCAACCAGACTGCATTACCAACCAAACTGCATTAGCAACCAAACTGCATTAGCAACCAACTGCATTACCTGCATTAGCAACCAAACTGCATTACCTGCATTAGCAACCAAACTGCATTATCTGCATCACCAACCAAACTGCATTAGCAACCAAACTGCATTACCTGCATTACCAACCAAACTGCATTAGCAACCAAACTGCATTATGGTACCTGCATTACCAACCAAACTGCATTAGCAACCAAACTGCATTAGCAACCAAACTGCATTACCTGCATAATCAACCAAACTGCATTACCTGCATTACCAGCCACTGCATTATCAACCAAACTGCATTACCTGCATTAGCAACCAAACTGCATTACCAACCAAACTGCATAACCTGCATTACCAACCAAACTGCATTACCTGCATTACCAACCACTGCATTATCAACCAAACTGCATAATCAACCAAACTGCATTACCTGCATTACCAGCCACTGCATTATCAACCAAACTGCATTACCTGCATTAGCAACCAAACTGCATTAGCAACCAAACTGCATTACCTGCATAATCAACCAAACTGCATTACCTGCATTACCGACCACTGCATTATCAACCAAACTGCATTAGCAACCAAACTGCATTACCAACCAAACTGCATTACCAACCAAACTGCATTATGGTACCTGCATTACCAACCAAATTGCATTAGCAACCAAACTGCATTACCTGCATTACCAGCCACTGCATTATCAACCAAACTGCATTACCTGCATTAGCAACCAAACTGCATTAGCAACCAAACTGCATTACCTGCATTACCAACCACTGCATTATCAACCAAACTGCATTACCAACCAAACTGCATTACCAACCAAACTGCATCAGCAACCAAACTGCATTACCAACCAAACTGCATTAGCAGCCAAACTGCATTACCTGCATTACCAACCAAACTGCATTATAAACCAAACTGCATTATCAATGTGATTACCATGGACAAACAAATGCATGTGGACTTTAATTCAATAATTTTTTTATATATTATTTTGCTAAACAATGTACGTAATCTGATTTAACCTGTACATCAATTGATATGATGTTTCAACTTGATAAAAACAAAACAAAATCCATACAAACATACTTTGTTTGACAAAAGATTACATCCAACATCGAACCCAAGTCGAAATGCATGGTTATCATCACATTGACAGTTAATATGATTATTTATATCAAGGTGGTTCAGGGTCACATCAATATACATAGCCCCGAATTCACATAACTAGGTTTTCTCATGCCGGTACAATTAAAAGGTGAATTTCAAGCTATTGAAATTCATATTAGAGACCAATGACTCGATTGTTTCCGAAGTAACATGTGTATATGAGGAAGAATTCACTGTCCTGCATTTTCAGTTACATCTCAAATAATTGGATTTAGTTGTAGTTTGCGTTTTTTCTATGCTTCCAGTGTTGTAATCATTAGAAAGACAACATTGATGGAATTTTATATGTGTATAATAATAATTTTTAAGAATACAGGAACTAATTATTTTTTATAAAATTTGGTCAGTTTTGTTGGACATTTGATGAACATTTTTACCGTGGGTTCAGAAAACTGATATTGCCTCCTTCAGCACTTTGGAGTTTTGGTCGCTTCAGACGATTTATCTTTATAGAAAGGAAAATTTCCCAACGTCCATTTGCCAAATAAGCATTTGGAAGAGTTGAAAACATATAAATCCCGATTTAATCTGAAGAAAACATGACGTAACATTTCGTGTCAAATATGTTACGTCTCGAATCGCTTGTTTTTTTGACAACAACAGACATGTATAATTCACTTTAGTGACCTGTTTTTAATTTTCCCGAGGTCAGGTGTTCATTTGATGAAAACAATAGTTCCCATAATTACGTACAAAACGTGTATTGATCGACCAAAATATTTCGCCTGAAGTCGTGTCTCAAATGTTACGTCACAAATTATTCAGATCTTGTTCATGTACACAGCCCTTTGTGTATTTCGACAAACTTTAACTGTGTGGCATATATAGCTAATACCGTGACAGAAAAGTAGCACCGAACGCGCGCATTGATACTGTGTAGTATATCCAAGATGGCGGAACAAGCAAAGCATGAGTAAGTGTTGTCGTGGAAGTTACGTCCTAACAGATTCGAGGTGGGCTTATTTCATTCAGTTTCATGACATTAATTGATGCAGCTTGTATATTTCGCCTGTAAGGGTGCACAAACTAATGATTTGTCTCAATTGTCTTGAGGTTTAAAACATTCGATTTCACGCGCGTTCAGTTCAAATGTGTTGTAAAGATCGAACCAAAGCTGGTATTTTGGTGTCTTATGTTACGTCTACGGTGTCTTATGAAGTTATGTTACGTCTACGAAGTCATTGTGTTTACATCGGTACACGCTGTATTTTAAGCAGTCATAATTCGCAATTTTGCATATAAACTGAGTAAATTTTAACCAGATAATTGGGAATTTCTTAAAAAATGCCTGTTGTCACACAGCTCTTATTACACGAATACGTAACGGCGACACCATTCATTACCAATTTTGACATTTGGGTAAAAGAGTCCCAAGTTACGTCCAAATAATTTTGAAAAGCATTTTAAGTCTCTAGTGCTAGTAAGAAAGAATGTATAAACATGTTATGTACCTGTGTTACGCAATAATCAAGAGACATATACGAGAAATAAGCCTCAAATAGCTCATATTACTGCCACAAAAGTATATAACTTTACTCTTTGATGTGGGCCTTTGTGTCCAGTTACATCTGGATATAAAGTCCTAAAACCGATTGTATGCTTCAAAACTCGGCATGGTTTGCTTGGTTTTTCTGCATAAAAAACAACTATTTATGTGACAAAGCATTACAAATTATAATAAAGCAAATGTTTACAACAAGAAAGGGTTCCATTTATAGTGGAATGTCATCGTTACATCACCAATATTTTAAATAAATTGAAGGCTCATTACTTTTTTTGTGTGAAGTGCTTTATTTAAATCTTCTAAGGTATTTTAGAAGTGACAAAATAAATGCATTAGCATGTAAAAGAACTTACTAAACTATTGATAATTTTTTTTTTATGTGGACACCAAGCAATTTGTGATGTAACAAAACAAGCTGGACAGTGAATTCTTCCTCATATTAAAATGATACATGTATAATTTTGTTTGTTTGCAATGTGATTGTTTTGATAGAGGCAGATGAAAGGTTAATCCATTATATGTTCTTTAATCCATTTTGATTATTTAATTTTATGAATACAACTTATTGATTTTAGTTTGGAAGAGAAAAAAATGAGGAAAAAAAAAATTGAAAAAGAAAGAGTGATAAATTGCTTTTTGAAAGTGAATTTTGTGCCATACTTTACAATTGTCTAGTAAAAACTTACTTGGTTTGGTCGCTTGCTTTCAATTGACTTGATATCGAGGTAATGGAAGTTGGCATCAATCTAAAACCACAAAATAATATTATCAACGAATTTAGACACATTTGTAAATGAAACACTCACTGCCCGGCAACTGTATCAGAAGTATGAACCAAACTAAACAGGGCTATTGATGGAAGTAAATATGTATCCTCCCCTCAGGGTAAAAATTTTCGAAATGAAGGTGCCGATTTGAAGATATTAAGATTGAAGATGTCAAGTACCAGTTATTCATATGGCATAGGAGTTGGTTGTAATTATCGAACGTAAAATAGTTAACATGAAAAACAAATTAGATATCCATTTATATAAATAGATTTTTTTATCATGAAAAAACAAACAAACAAACAACAACAACCAAACAGGAAATACCAGTATGACTCTCAGAAACCCTTTTTTTTTATCCCCCCCCCACACACACACACACAATATCTGACATGGCACAGCACAACAAGAAATAAGCTTGACATAGGTGAAACATTAAGTCATATGATATTTGAAAATATTGTTGTTTTCTTCTGTATATGATGTAGCATGTTTTGTATTGATATTGCTGTTGTTTACATATGAACAAAAAAAAGGACTTGGTTTTGAACAAAAGTACTATCATCAACACCTCAGTTCAATGATGAGAGGACTTGTGTCAAGTGATTTCGAAATCTCCAGACAAAACATAAGTATAAATATCAACAAAGGCAATTCTTGTTAAAATACTAAAAACAGAGTTATAATGGTTAATTGTGCACTGCACTTTCCCTCAATATGATATCTGTGCATGTATATGAAGTTTGAAGTCAATATCTCAAAGACATTTCGAGTTAGGCTCAGGCCAAAATTAAGTATAACAAATATAGTAAAGGGAAGAAAATTCAATGAAGATTGAATGTAGCTCTTGCACACTTCACTGCTATCTTTCTTTTTTCAAAGTTTTTCAATCAGTGCCTTTTGAGTTATGGTCCTTGACAAACAGCTTCCTTATAAATACATACTGTAAAAGTAAAAGGGCAAGATAATATAGCAATGACTGAAGCTAGGATTATAGATCGTGCGCATCACACTTGTACAACATTGCCCTCTGTCAATGTTCGAAGTTTCATTGAAGTACCATCAGTTGTGTTTAAGTTATTTTCTAGACAACGGTGTGCTGGCCAAAGCAGGGACTATATATACTTATGCTCTTCTTCTTGAGTAACATAAAAAGTGCACATAATACATGTACTGGACAAAAGTTTAAATATACAGAAAATATCTTTGTACCATGTTTGAGAGTATTTCCTTTGATTTGTCAATACATTAGCTCTCATATCACCATATGGTAAAAAGTAGGCGGAGCTTAAGGGTTCAGTAACTAGAGAGTAGATAAGTTTCGCAGCTTAATTCACTTAAACTGCACGCTATTTATTGAATGTTGTCCTTGACAACATTCTAAAAACAGTTACATCACCCACTGCTCCTGTTGAAGTGCTCGTGTACAATTTCAATTACTCTGGTTGTGGGAGCAGTGACTATTACTTAGTCCTTAAAGGGGCACAGGTTGTCCGGTTAACACAGCGGTTAGCGCACTTGCTTCCCACCAAGACGCCCCGGGTTCGATTCCCAGCCTCAAGGGGCATATGAGTTTGGTTAGTGGTCACAAAGCCAGACAAGTGGGTTTTCTGCGGGTACTCAAGTTTCCCGCCCAAGACCACACTCTCAGTCAACATCGTGCCAACGAGAGTGACTTTAAGTCATCATAACTTTCTTCCAAATCATAAAACAAATACTGTTTTATCTAATATATACAATATAGGTTGATACAAAAAATGTTTTAATATTTTAATGCATTTTTTGTGTTTAACTCATTTGACTTAAACGATCAAACCAAAAAGGCATATATAATTTAGGTACAGTAGTCTGTCAAACAAATATTAGCCTTTATAACTAGGATATTTGAATAAACAGCTACATGGCCATAAATTTCCAAGTTATAAAAGTGCCACAATATGGCTAATATGTCTTTTATCATTCTGTACACAGGTCATATACATTTTTTGGTTCGATCATTAAGTCAAATGAGTTAAACACCAGAATGCATTAAAATAAAATAAAAATGTGTCAACCTTTATTGTGTCCCATTAAATAAGTTGGTCTTGTACATTTTTTTAATTATATCTTGAATGACCAAAATAAAAAAGGAAAGCATCGAAATTGATCATTAAGTGCTAGTTATATCAGTACAAATTTCCCTGCTATTGAAGCAAACAAAATAACAAAGAAAAAATAATCTGACTGCTATTTATGATTGGAAATTAACCACAAAACGAGGAAGTTAACAGCTGAACTGATCAATTTGCTTAAAGACATGTATCTCACAAGGTTACTGTAAGCAGGAAGACCTTTTAAGTAAAAACTCAAATCATTTCATACCTTTGTTGGAATTTTTGCAGTAAGGATAAATAGCCTGTATGTGGAGAATGCCTGAAAAAGAAAACAATTTAACAAATTACCAATTTTTTATTATTGTCATTTGTTTCAGCAAATTTCCAACTTCAGGGTGAAGTTTCGACCAATTTGAGGACACAATTCGGCACTGTTTTCATTGCTGAAAGGTAATTCAGTGTGTCACAGTTTTTAAGCATTGAATTCAATAAATCACAGAGTAAGCTCTGTCCTGGATCACAAAGTGGTCAAATCAAGTGCAAGTATAGTCAATAAATATTGACTAAGGTTTTCATGCACATCAAAAGATCACTAGCAATAGACACCTTGGTTTCACGGAGTGACAACAACGTTTGCAACACTTAAGTTATAACAAATATTATCATGTAATATAATAATCACAGGTAGACTCTAAAATCCCCAAATTATGATCAAATCGGCCGCTGTAAGCAGTAAAACAGCATCAAATATCAGCAACAACAGCATGAACGACCTATTTTGACTGTACATTTTTATTAATCATTACAAATTTTCATTTTCATGAATGAAATCTTGAGTAGAGACTTATTGCGTTAATTTTGTAATTGGAAGGCTCATCGCAGAAGGGATGAAATTTAATAATATTAAAGCGTCGAGTCCTCAAACTGGGGAACCATATGATATCAGGTTTTGTGGGTTTGTGGTGAGAGGAAAATAAAATCCCTAATTGGCAAGTTATCCACATGAACTTTTTGATATTAGTATGTTCAACTTTACACTGGCCTTTATCACAAAAATATGTTTCATAATAGTCAACGACAACATATGACTAATCTTTAGTATACGTAGTAAGGTCAAGAATTGTATGAATATTCACACAACAAAACAATTAATATTATTAAGCAGTGTTAAAGCTGCACTCTCACAGATTTGCCATTTTTACAACTTTTTCATATTTTGTCTTGGAAAGACAATTTTTTTGAGTAAATATCTGCAAACCAATGATATCAGACCGCTGACAAAAGATCAGATTGTAGATTTTGATATTTTCGATCGAAAATTAATGCTTTATGGCTTAAACAGTTACTACTGTAACGGTTTAAGAAAAATGCATAAAACATCAATTTTTCAACTTAAATATAAATACTTGCCATCTATTTTTTGTCAGCAGTCTAATATAACTGGTTTCCATGGATTTTCGCAAAAATTGGCTCGTTCCAAGACAAAAAATTATAAGTTGTCAAAATGTTCAATCTGTGAGAGTTCAGCTTTAAAAGCATCAAAGTGTCAGTACTCAATTGATAAAACAAAATGTGGAAATAAGATACAATTTTTTCTAAGGTTACCTTATTTACATTTATCATTAATGATGTAGAATGTATGGCTGGTGTTACATTCCTCTGAGGGGCGGATCCAGGATTTAATGTTAAAATTAGGCTCAACAAGAGGGCAACATGCGCCCCCTCCCCTAGAACCAAACTATACTTATTGGTTCAAATGATAGCAAGCAAGTTTGGTGTTTTCCCAAAAGAAAAGTTTTGTTATTTTTAGCCTGAAATGATGCAGTATTGAATTATTACTCCGATATTGACATAAAAAAAGACAATGTAGACAATTTTAGGGGGAAAACCCCCATATCCCCTAAATCACTAAGGAAATTAGACTGACAGCGACACACAATTGTCATATAATAATAGTGACATTATGGAAGTTTCAAAACATTATTTTTTCCAGCTTCCCTATAAGGAGCTAGACTCTCAATTTCAGCAGGAACTAAAATGCACAATGCTGAACTGAAAATGAAATTCATACAATATAAAATATAAACATTGTTTCAGCTAAATATAAGAGATACTTCACAAGAAAACCAGGTACTTGAAACTCTTAAAGATGGTCATACTTGTGTTTAATTTTGCCAAGATTTTATAGTAAAGAAAATGAAACTGTTATGACTATCATACAATTACAGCTGATTGGCTCTGATTATCATCAAATTCAGACTAGAAAGATTTTGACAATATTTCGAAGAAAACTAATTCTAAAGCAAAAAATATACTTAAGTAATTGTTACAAGGCAATAGATTGTACTCAAGTACATTTTGGGCTGTAAAATAGTTTTCCCTTGGAATCTAGACCAAAGATTTCAATCAACATATTCAATGATAGAGTACCATTTTAAAATGTGTAAAAATAGATATTATTTTCAATTACTTCTTATGCTCTGTGGTAAAAAGAGTTGAGACTGAGATTGAGATTTGAATTAAGTATATTTTTGATAAAACTTGGAGCCTGCTCATCAAAATCATCGGTTTTTGCAATGAGGCAATCATTTGCCGCTTTTGGTTTCTTTAGCACATTATGTGAGAATATATAGACGTACAGGGATGTGGTTGATCTGGCAGTTGGAGGGCTGAAACCATTTCAGCCATGGGTTCTTGGGGTGCTCTTTGGGTCAAAAGCACACTGCTGTAGAAGAAAAACTGGCTTTTTAGAAGCTCTTTTGAAGGTTCTTCTGACTTTAAATTTGAAGCAAACAGGGATATCAACTCTAACAACCAAAAGCAATTAAGTAACTTTTTTATCAGCTAAAAATAAATCCACGGACAAATCAGATCCCTGACGTACAAAGCGCATACCTATGAAATAAAATCAATAATTTTTCATTGTCTTGGCATCATAATTTTTAGTTTGGAAATATATTTTTTTATTTAAAAATAAAAAAAATGAGTTTGAAAATCCGGTTCCAGTGCTGTAACTTAAGATTTTTTCAATTTTCACTACAGAATTAAGTTGTTGGAGGTTAAAAAAAAAAAAAATTCTACCAACACACATAACAACATAGGTAGGGAAACTATTTATTTTACGTGGCCTCAAATTGTGATTCACAAAATTTAAAGGGTATCTCATAATGCAACTAGGAAGTGCAAGTTTTTGCCTTACAAACAAGTTTATATAGTCATGTTTTTTCAGTTTAAATAAGTCAACCATACACAGGTCTAAGTTATAGATACACCATAATGTGATTAAATGCAAATTTGCTATATGGTGAAGTCTTAAGTGATGCACTTGACAATTATATTAGGGCGACACAGTGATTTATAATGCATGTGTAATTATACTAGGTTCATTTGGCTTAAACAGATATTTACACTCAAAACATTTATAACAACACAATGATGTTTATCTTTTGTTTATGTTAATATCTTTCATCTTTTATTTACCTTAACTGTATAATCTATAGGTGATATTTAAAGTTGTATTGATTACAGTATTGTCACAATCCACGCTTTCTTCCTAGTTGAAATAGCAAAATTCAGCTGATTTTTAAAAAATAAGCATACATACAGCAAGGGATTTTTTTCCATTTAACTCAGAGAACATCGCTAGTGGATCCAGGGGGTGCACCCGGCCTGCACCCCCCCCCCCCAGTCAAATCGTCCAAGTATAATTTTATTTCACTAAAGGAGAAAAAAATTAATAAAATATGCCCAAAATGCACCCTTTCGGACTAGAAATTGTTAACATTTTCTTGGCGGACTACCCCAACACTACCCTGCCAACACTTGAAACTAATTTAATTGGGTTTTAAGGGAGGGGCGCATTTAAAAAAGTTATGCCCCTACATAACGGCCCCTTTAAGGTGGAATCCTGGATCTGCCCCTGAACATACATGTATGTAACTCATGTTACTCAAGTTTCAACATTTAAAATCAAATATGCTGGCCCATTTTGTTATATTTTAAAACTTGGATGAAAATCTTTTTTATTGGGATTCTTTTTCTTTTTTAATATTAATGAGAATTTAAATTGTCTACACTTTTGTAGTACATAGGATGAAAAGATTGAGTATAGTTTTGTTAAAACTAAAGCAATTCGTGATGAATAACTCATTAAAGGGAAATCTAGTGTTGTTACAAAAATTAAGGATATATTTCTGGATAATCTAAATTTTTCCATCCGCAAGGCCCAATGAGCTGTTTTGTCCAGAATTTCATTTCATTTTGACCTCAAAAAGTGAGCCACCATTATAACCGTGTGTTTTAACAAGATGAGAATATACAATCAGTGTGAGATATCCCTTTAAACATTAAAGCAAAAGTGAGGAGGCTTGCTGTTTACAAATGCATGTATCATAATTCCTACCAAGATTAATGTAAACATTTTGAATGGCTTCCAAGCCAATGTAAGTTTTGTTAAGACCCTAGCGATGGCAACTACCATGCAGACGCTACTTACAAAGTTTTTGTAAAACCAACAAGCTTTTAAAGAAGAAAGTTATCAAGAGAAACTCTGATTTATTTCAAGTTAGCAAATAATCCAGCAATGTTCCACCCAGGTTTTGAAAAAGGCACAGCCATGCTAGGTCAGAAAGGGCACTTTTGATGCCCATTGAATGAGCCTTAATTAATGGGGCTCTTCGATTACAGCGATCAAAATTAGCACAAGCCCGCAAGCCCTGCACTGGTAAAATGTCTTCCGGGCTTGCTCAAATTCTGAAATTTATATAGCAGGGCTTGTTCAAAAATATGATTCCATGCAAAAGTATAAGAATTCAGGCTTGTTCATCCGAAAGTCTAATTTCGATGACTGTGATTAGGTCAATTTTTAATTCCTATTGTATATGTGTTGTAACTACTTTCAAAACTAAAAGTTTTTAATGAATACCTTAGCTGTTATCTTCAATTTAGTGTTGAAATTATATATATTTATTATTATTATACTTATTACTAATAATTGATAATGATTCTAGTCAAACAAAAGGCATAGCAGGGTGTAGTAAAAAGAGTAGCAGTGTGCCAAACCCTGTTATTTAGCCTAGCTTGAGCACGGCATTATTGACTCCTGACCAAACAAGAGCTCAGTTCTTACAACAGCACACAAATAGAGATTCAAGTAAAAATCCTGAAAATCCTAAAACCTTGATTTTTTTTCCTAATCAAGTTTACCTACCAAAACTCGCTGTTCAATCTTTTCTTTTTTTGTTTCGTAGTTGACTAGCCTCTTGATCGACAGCTTGAGTCGTCGATCAAGGCACTCCCGCATACTCTCTGAAAAAATAATCAATAACATATTAAGTGAAGTTCCAACGATCAATAATTCATCGAAAACTGATTGGTTGCGCAAATCAGCAACAATCCATTGTATTTGGTCCTAATTAATCATCGATTCAACCAGCAAGTTTTTTTCTCCTTTTCTCCAGTTACTTGTGTTCAGCTTATTTCCACAAAATTTTCACATTTTCTCCTTTGAGTTCATTTACACATTCGAAAGTGTTCTGATGTTAATTGTTATTGTTTACAATCTGGCTGAAAGCAACAACAACACTAACTACTAAAACCTTCACATAACATAACCATAATTAATGATACTGAGTTATTGTACAAGAACAAAACTGCAATTAAGGTATTGTTAAAAACTGATATAATAATCTGATGTAATATCGATCATCCATTACTCGAGTGGAACCGATTATCAATAGTCAAACTGGAACTGATTCCCAAAATTAAATAACTTATCAATGTCACAGGGTGAAAAAAGTGTGCAACCAGACTGGGGCTCGAACCCGGGACCCCTCGCTATCAGGGCAACTGCTCTACCGACTGAGCTACCGGACCGCTTACACACCTCCTCACCACCTGTATAGGTATCGGTTCTGTGACATACTTCCCCGCAAACTGGAAATTCGTCCTCGATTTTGAGGAACACCAGTGCTAAGGAATACACAGAGCGCATTATGCTGCCAAACAGTGCTGCCACAGCCCCACGTTGGGCTACAAATGTCACAGGGTGAGAAAAATGTGCAGCCAGACCGGGGCTCGAACCCGGGACTCCTCGCTATCAGGGTGAGTGCTCTACCGACTGAGCTACTGGACTGCTTACACATTCCTCACCACCTGTATAGGTATCGGTACTGTGACATCAATAAAAAAAATTCTTTATATAACTTTGATGATATTTATTCACATTTTAATGCATTAAATAATTAACAGTTGCAAGAAACAGTTGCTTAAAGGAAGACTCATAGTGAATATATAAATGTATAGTGCAAAAGATTTAGCCACAGTATCTTTGAAAATCATTTTTAGAATGGGGCCGGGAAAAAAGGCAACATTTTGATCAAAATTAGGATTTCCTATTTCGCCTAAGACTCAGCTGACAAAAGAAAAGCTTGCAGACTTTCATATTTAAGTTCAAAATTTGATGTTTTATGCATTTTTCTTAAACCGTAAGTAACAGTTATAGCCATAAGACATCAATTTTTGAACAGAAATATGAAAATCTGTGATCTGACCTTTTGTCAGCAGTCTTATATCACTGGTTTGCAGTTATTAACGCAAAAAATGGCTCATTCCAAGACTAAAAATAAGAAAGTTGCTAAAACGGTAAATCTGTGAGAGTGCAGCTTTAACATCTTTGTAATGACACTGTCACTATTTGAGGACCACCCGCTATTAGAGTATACTACAAGAGTATCTGGGTCATATTTCATTGAAAATTTAGACCTATAAATCTTTATTAGCATGCATACTAATGTGTATTTTTAAATATACTGATTAGCAGTAGTACGTACAAGTAAATGGCAATGATTTTCAATATGCACAAACTAGTGATGAAACGATAATCGAGTACAATCGATTAATCGTCGCTGGCAATGCTATATCGGCGACAATCGATAGTGGTTGTCAAAAATCGATGTCGCTAATGTTACTTCCGGTAACTACGTATTTTTTTGTTCTGTGGCAAAAGTCGAGTAAATGTAAATTTTTCTTTCAGGTAAATTCTCGTTGAGTTTATTTAAACAAGAGATGTCACTCTCTTATACAATTGATGTGAATGTAAACACTTTTGCTTAAAAACTTAAAACCTCTTCCAAAATTACAAATTAATCTTAATTGTTTATATATTTCATAAAACATTCTTCAATAACCTGTCTCTATGATGTAGTGGGTCCGGTCTTTCCTGTAAATACCGGGGATCCCGGCTCGATGCAATCTGTTTTTGAAACCGTTTCTGGTTTGGTTTGTAATTAACTAAATTATTTTTTTGTTGAAAGTTTTATGAAATTAAGATGTTCTAATGAAAAGATGAATATAACAGGTTCACAAAAAATTGATATGCGTTTACATGCTTAAAAAATTAAGATACCTTACATGTTCCAGTGTGCATCATTTTGCAGTTAATGTTTTTTTCGTTTAGTTGTTTAAAGGCAGAACGGGACTATGGAAACTTACTTTCTGTTGCAAAAAGCATGCCTATAGCATCACACGTACTGAATCCAGGTTTAACCATGCTCGTGATACTAATATAGCATCACACGTACTGAATCCAGGTTTAACCATGCTCGTGATACTAATATAGCATCACACGTACTGAATCCAGGTTTAACCATGCTCGTGATACTAATATAGCATCACACGTACTGAATCCAGGTTTAACCATGCTCGTGATACTATGTATTAATAATATATTCCTTATTGATATCATGAACTTTCGATTATTGTTCGATAGTAAATCGAAATGCCTGGTCCGATTCGATTCGATTATCGATAGCAAAAAGAGTCCGATTTTCAAACACTAGCACAAACACTCTTTAAAGTATGAGTAGTCGGGGTCGGAGTCAGGAATAGACAATGTTTTGGGTCAATACAGGATGGATCTGTTTTTTTCTACAGGAAGCCAGTGATTTCGCATGAGTACTATCTGTTATAGTATACTAGTTGAAGCCTTTAAGAAAGGTTCAACGATGTGACTGTGGCAAGTGTCAGCTAATAGCAGGAATGGTTGTGAGTAATTCTCAATGATTAATACACAATTGATGTACATACAATTCATATAAATGCAATCATGCCATGATAATGTATGGTGAATATGAACACACTGTTACAAATCGACATAAAAATTAAGAGTTAATGTAGAATTAGGCTAAGATTTGTAAAATTTGTCAGATCGAACTACGTTCAAAATTTGTTGATAAAAAATGACAAGCATTTTTACAATGGTAAGAAAAGAGATCAGCATTTATAGTTTGTAAATTGAACTAACAATTTTGTTGACAGTGCATATAAACCACCAATAACCGACTTTTACGTAAATAATTTCTTGCCCCACCCACTTATTTTAAACAACCACCTGTTGATAAAAACTTACCAAGAATCTCTCGAGGGACATTATTCATTGACGCCATTGTCAGGACATTAGAGAGTTTTTATTTCGTTCATACAACAGAGATTTAAAACATATGAATGCTAATTTCTTCCAAAATATCTAATTAAACTTAGTTTTAAAGTTAGTCGTCCGAGTGAATCGCCATCTTGTGACGTCACAAAATCTTATAAATAGTAACAAAACCCGGAAGTGTCTTTTATTTACTAACAATACCATATAAGGACGACATTCAGCAATTAATTCATTCATGAAATTGATCCAGTTAATCAATCATGAAATCAAGCAATCAAGCAATCAAACAAACAAACGGTTCTTCTTCTTCTTCTTCTTCGTCTTCGTCTTCTTCTTATTCTCCGCCTCCTCCTTCCCCTCTTCTTCTTCTTCGTGTTCTTCTCCTTCGAGTTCTTCTTTTTCCGCTCCTTCCCCTCTTCTTCTTATTCGTGTTCATCTTCTTTGCATTCTTCTTTGCGTTCTTCGACTTTTCGTCCTTCTTCTTCTTCTCCTCCTCCTCCTCCACCTCTCCTCCTCCTCTCCCCCCTCTTCTTCTTCTGCGTGTTCTTCTTCTTTGCGTTCTTCTTTGCGTTCATCTTTGCGTCTTCTTTGCAGTCTTCTTCATCTTCTTCTTCTTCTTCTTCTTCTTCTTCTTCTTCTTCTTCTTCTTCTTCTTCTTCTTCTTCTTCTTCTTCTTCTTCTTCTTTATATAGATTTTGCCAAAAGCGTGACGTTACGACTTTGTTCTATTTGTCACCTTGTAACGATTTCTCTATTTCTGAAGATTATAAGACATAATTGAGCAATTATTACAATACATATAATTCAATCATGTATAATACAAAGTGAACGTAATTATGTACGAAAAGCCTCGACAAAAATAAACATATATGGAATGAACAAACAGCACCAAGGTACAATTTAAGTAACCCTTAGGCTAAACAATCAACGAACATAAAAGCATTATTTTTTTTATTTTGAGGTAATTTTTCAAAGATAAGCTTTAGTTTTTTAGCTGAATGCAAATATATTTATACAGTTAGTTGTTCTATGGTATATTTATATTCTAAGCTCTATTAGCTACCGTGAAAGCGATCAGATACTGTCATATTGTGCACAAATTACATTTTTAGAAAATATCATTTACAAGGCGACCGAGTTTGTTGATGATATTTGCATTAGATAAGGGATATTCGCCGCTTTACAAAGGCTTGCAATTCGATAAGAAGTGTACGTGAGCCATGGCCATATATTAATCAACAAATGGTTAAGCTTTGGAGGATAAATATTCTGTGATATTATAGGAAGGGATGTGAAATGTAAAATGACCGAACAAGGTGAGATTATTTATCTATTTGCATTTGAATGTGATGGTTTGCCATAATGCATTGTTCTGTACACAAACTATGTTAACTTTCACAGTTAACATTTTGATTTCAATTCAATAATCCAATTGTCAGTTAACAAACATTAGGTAAGAGCATGAAGGGTGAAGAATCACGTGACTTAAAGGGATTCTCATATAGGTCTCCACGGGCCACAACCGATTGAGTGTCCGGCATAAGGTGACGACCAAGTATTATATAACGTAAAGTATATTATGAATTTGATAAATAATGATTCTCCATTTCTTTGGAGGAAAAAAATCTGGCGTGCTTAATCATGCACTTTATATTGGTCGAGTAACTTGCGCAACTTGCATTAATCAAACAGGGTATTACCTTATGCTGCGTCTATCAAAGCGACAAGGACAACGTTGGCACAACGTTAGGACAACGGTTTTTTTAGGTTAAGGAAACCGCGAAAAGTATCTCAAAGTTGTAAACACAACGTTAGTACAAGGTTATCCTATCACTAAAATCTCATTATTATTTTAATACTCACAAATCATAGGAAGATGATTGCCTTTAAATATTTATTACAAACATCATAATTTGAATGATATTAGAGTAAAAAAAGTTACAAATAAATTAAGGCACAAACGTTGTCAAAACGTCATTGAATAGCCTTATCACGAGGGATATATGTTCAATGATGTTAAGTGTCAATAAGACAATTATATGCTAAATGGCATAAAATGGCAATAATAAGACAAGTAATGTTAAATGACATTTAAATGGTAATAAGTCAACCGTAGTATACTGTTAAATGGCATACATGTTAATAAGACAAATATAATGTCATAAAATGGCATAGCTAAAGAACTTCAGCGAACACGTTATATATTACCTTTTTGGATGTGTTCGCTGAAGAGAACGCCGTATTCAAACCCTACCAGAATTCGTGACATTTTTATGTCACGCTGTTATTTCACTTGTATGCATTGTACAGACAAAATAGCTGTATCCTTAGGTTAATGAAGTAAAATGTAGTTCACAAACTCATTTTCAAAACCAAAAAAAGCTTTAAAGATAGTTGATTTAGCATTTTAATAAATCCTATTACAAGCATTCCTTATCTAGGTCATAGTTGTGTTCAAATTTAATCACGTGACACCAAGATTTTCAGAAAATACCCATGTGACCTAGTGTTTATTTTGCTGTTATTTTTTCTATTTCGAATAATTAATAAATAACTAATAACAAATTTGGAATAAATATATTGTTTTTACTTATCAAAAGGTATTTACAGCCTTACTGCAATTGGATTCAACTAAATGAACAATGTGAATCCGATGCTATAAATAGAATCCATCGACGTCATTATGGTCATGTGATTGCATTGCATCATCACACTAAATTGATTCTGGTTGACTTTACTATGGGGGTTACGCCATAACTTTAATGTGTTGCAAACATCAAAAAAATAAATATCAACATTAAAGTTATGGAAGCCAGAACTAAAAATGGCATATTGACAAAGACAACGAAACAAAAGTACCATACAAAACAGTAAATTATTTAGTGACACTCTTATTCAAAATCAATACGAACAAATGAATAACAAACATCAATTTTGACTGAAAAACCTTTAACTACTTACTAAATTATGCATTTATGGAAAATATTAATTACTGATAACAAGATTTTAACCGTGTATTTAATAGCAGAAAGCGCAAAATGAATGGTGAATGCTAAACGATTTACTGTGGTCTACTATAGTCTCATAAGGTAGAAATACCGTGTTTTATACTCATTTCTTTCAAACTAAACTCGGTATCACAAAAACCATTGTTTTCGACATTTATTCATTCTTTTTGGAATATTAAAACAAAATTATTAATTATGGTAAATCTTTTTGGGAGTAAGAGTGCATCTTTAACACAAAAATAATCACAATGCAGATACCATAACTAAACAGTATGCAAATATCAACCTAATCGAGCCGTACTAGGCTACTTTAAAGGATTGTATATTTCCTGTGGACCAGTCAACACATCATGTTATAATTCGGTAAACAGGAGTGCATACGCTAATGAGAAAATATCCCGCTTCCGACTAATGCAACAATCTATCAGTAAACATAAATGTAATACTTAACATGAATGCAATAGTATACGAGTAAACATGAATGCAACAATATTCCAACACACATGAATGTAACAATAACTGAGTAACCATGAATGCAACAATCTACACTTAAACGTAAATGCATCAATCTACTAATAAACATATGAATGCAGCAATAAATCAGTAAGCATGAATGCGACAATCTCCAAGTTAACCTGAATCATCCAACAACCTACCAGTAAACATGGATGCAACAATATATCAGTAAACATTAATGCGGCAATTTGCTAATTAACATTCATGCGGCAATTTACCAGTAAGCATGAATGCGGCAATTTATCAGTAAGCATGAATGCAGCAATCTACCAGTAAACACTATTACAACAATCTACCAGTAAACATGTGAATGCAGCAATCTACCAGTAAACATGTGAAGGCAACAATCTGCCGGTAACCAGTTGAATGGAGCAATCTACCAGTAGTTGTGTGATCGCAACAATATTCCTATAAGCATGAAGATAACAATCTACCACCACACATGTGAATGCAACAATCTACCAGCAGACATGTTAATGCAGCAATCTACCGGTAACCATGTGAATGGAGCAATCTACCAGTAAACATGTGAATGCAACAATCTACCAGTAAACATGTAAATGCAGCAATCTACCAGCACACATGTCAATGCAGCAGCAGTCTACCAGTAAATATGTGAATGCAGCAAACTACCAGTAAACATGTAAATACAACAAGCTACCAGTAAACATGTGAATGCAACAATCTTCAAGTAAACATGTGAATGTAGCAATTTACCAGTAAACATGTGAATGCAGCAATCTACCAGTAAACATGTGAATGCAACAATTTACCAGTAAACATGTGAATGCAGCAATCTACCAGTAAACATTTGAATGCAGCAATCTACCAATAAACATGTGAATGCAGCAATCTACCAGTAAACATGTAAATGCAACAAGCTACCAGTAAACATGTAAATACAACAAGCTACCAGTAAACATGTGAATGCAACAATATTCAAGTAAACATGTGAATGTAGCAATCTACCAGTAAACATGTGAATGCAGCAATCTACCAGTAAACATGTGAATGCAACAATTTACCAGTAAACATGTGAATGCAGCAATCTACCAGTAAACATTTGAATGCAGCAATCTACCAATAAACATGTGAATGCAGCAATCTACCAGTAAACATGTGAATGCAACAAGCTACCAGTAAACATGTAAATACAACAAGCTACCAGTAAACATGTGAATGCAACAATCTTCAAGTAAACATGTGAATGCAGCAATCTACCAGTAAACATGTGAATGCAGCAATCTACCAGTAAACATGTGAATAGAGCAATCTACCAGTAAACATGTGAATGCAACAATCTACCAGTAAACATGTAAATGCAGCAATCTACCAGCACACATGTCAATGCAGCAGCAGTCTACCAGTAAATATGTGAATGCAGCAATCTACCAGTAAACATGTAAATACAACAAGCTACCAGTAAACATGTGAATGCAACAATCTTCAAGTAAACATGTGAATGCAGCAATCTACCAGTAAACATGTGAATGCAGCAATCTACTGGTAAACATGTGAATGCAACAATTTACAAGTAAACATGTGAATGCAGCAATCTTCAAGTAAATATGTGAATGCAGCAATCTACCAGTAAACATGTGAATGCAACAATCTGCCAGTAAACATGTGAATGCAACAATTTACCAGTAAACATGTGAATGCAGCAATCTACCAGTAAACATGTGAATGCAGCAATCTACCAGTAAACATGTGAATGCAACAATTTACCAGTAAACATGTGAATGCAGCAATCTACCAGTAAACATTTGAATGCAGCAATCTACCAATAAACATGTGAATACAGCAATCTACCAATAAATATGTGAATGCAGCAATCTACCAGTAAACATGTAAATACAACAAGCTACCAGTAAACATGTGAATGCAACAATCTTCAAGTAAACATGTGAATGTAGCAATCTACCAGTAAACATGTGAATGCAACAATCTTCAAGTAAACATGTGAATGCAGCAATCTACCAGTAAATATGTGAATGCAGCAATCTACCAGTAAACATGTGAATGCAACAATTTACCGGTAAACATGTGAATGCAGCAATCTACCTGTAAACATTTGAATGCAGCAATCTACCAATAAACATGTGAATGCAGCAATCTACCAGTAAACATGTGAATGCAACAATCTTCAAGTAAACATGTGAATGCAACAATCTACCAGTAAACATGTGAATGCAGCAATCTACCAGTAAACATGTGAATGCAACAATCTACCAGTAAACATTTGAATGCAGCAATCTACCAGTAAACATTTGAATGCAGCAATCTACCAATAAACATGTGAATGCAGCAATCTACCAGTAAACATGTGAATGCAGCAATCTACCATTAAACATGTGAATGCAGCAATCTACCAGTAAACATTTGAATGCAGCAATCTACCAATAAACATGTGAATGCAGCAATCTACCAGTAAACATGTGAATGCAACAATCTTCAAGAAAGCATGTGAATGCAGCAATCTACCAGTAAACATGTGAATGCAACAATGTACCAGTAAACATGTGAATGCAGCAATCTACCAGTAAACATGTGAATGCAGCAATCTACCAGTAAACATGTGGATGCAACAATTTTTCAGTAAACATGTGAATGCAGCAATCTACCAGTAAACATTTGAATGCAGCAATCTACCAATAAACATGTGAATGCAGCAATCTACCAGTAAACATGTGAATGCAACAATCTTCAAGAAAGCATGTGAATGCAGCAATCTACCAGTAAACATGTGAATGCAACAATGTACCAGTAAACATGTGAATGCAGCAATCTACCAGTAAACATGTGAATGCAGCAATCTACCAGTAAACATGTGGATGCAACAATTTTTCAGTAAACATGTGAATGCAGCAATCTACCAGTAAACATTTGAATGCAGCAATCTACCAATAAACATGTGAATGCAGCAATCTACCAGTAAACATGTGAATGCAACAATCTTCAAGAAAGCATGTGAATGCAGCAATCTACCAGTAAACATGTGCATCCAACAATCTACCGGTAAACATGTGAACGCAGCAGTCTACCAGTAAACATAAGAATGCAGCAATCTACTGGTAACCATGTGAATGCAGCAATCTACCAGTAAACATCTGAATGCAACAATTTACAAGCAATCATATTAATGCAACAATTTACCAGTAGTTGTGTTATCGCAACAATATTCCCGTAAGCATGAATACAACAGTCTACAAGCAATCATGTAAATGCAACAATATTCCAGTAAACGAGAATGCAAAAATCGACAAATTCACATGAATGCAACAATCCAATATAAAGCACGAATGCAGCAATGCACCAGTAAACATGAATACGGCAATCTACGATATAACAATATAAGAAAATTCTAATTCATCATTCAAATCGCATTGAACACTGATGTTGTAATCTCTCTGACTAAAAAAGCAATCTGCCATTTAACACTTATGTTCAGTTATTAAAGCTGCACTCTCACAGATTTACCTTTTTTTACCATTTTTTTATTTTTTGTCTTAGAAAGAGCATTTGTTTGCATAAATATCTTCAAACCAATGATATAAGACTGCTGACAAAAAATCATATCGCAGAATGTTTTATGGCTTAAACCGTTACTAACGGTTTGAGAAAAATGCATAAAACATCAATTTTTTAACTAAAATATGACATTTTCGGATCTGATTTTTTGTCAGCAGTCTTATATCACTGGCCTTTTAAGATTTTGCAAAAACTTGCTCTTTCCGGGACAAAAAAATAAAAAAAGTTGTCAAAACGTTCAATCTGTGATAGTGCAGCTTAATCGCTGATGTAAACACTACTTCATGCAATTCTCACTCAGTACGATGAGCACTTATTTACGTTAACACTATCAGTGAACACTTATGCAACATAGTCACAGTTAACATCTATGGCTATGCATCATTTGTATGCAGAGAATAAACCCAACCACAGTAACACTTCTAACTAGAATTTCATTCCACACTTTTTTTTAGTGCCTGCTGAAGGTATTTTGTATTCTTTTGAACGCTTACGTTTCAATGACTGTTGAGAAACAGGTCTTATGAAACAAAGGTGTCCCGTGAGCATTTGTTTTACATAATACCATTAAAAAATTGTGACGTAATATTAGTAATACCGTAATTATAAAGGGTCTCGAGTCGGATGTTGGACACAGAAAGCAAGTGATTTTTTTATTACAAACTCTATTTAACAAGAGTATAGCTTTTTACCATAAGAGTGGTGCTGGGCGAATTTTACAATAACAAAACTAATAGTGATTTTCAGGCTGAATTCTGACGTAAAGGGACTAAACATCAAAAGGCTACAAAATCGGCATTTTCTCAGAAAGCCTAGAATTATTATTATTATTATTATTATTATTATTATTATTATTATTATTATTATAAGCTAGTATAAGGCCGATAACACGTCATTTTACATGATATAAATAATATTTTGTCCATTTCCAAATTTAAAGTGTGTGTATTTAGAATGTGCAAGTCACGTGGATAATACAGATACATATAACGACGCTATTATTTAATTGACTGGGATTTACTTGGTAGACAATCCCAGTAAATTTCGCATTTCAAATACGAAAAAACTACATGATACATCTGTCGTAAGCAATATGATACATCAGCGTTGTACACAACGATATGAATTTTATGTTAGTTTTTTTGCAATTTTCTTTTCTTCTTGCAATGGTATCATCTGCTGTTTAGTCCCTTTAAGGCCAATCGTATGTCGTCTGCATGAGCACTAAGGAATATGGCCATGCTGAAGGGGTGCATTTAGTTGATGGTCGTGTTTGTTTTATCACCATTTCATAATAATTATTATGATACTTTATATATATTCTTTTCATGTATTTTTCAGGAGTTCATACAAGCCGATGTTGTTTTTCTTTAGCATGTTTGCACAGTTGCCAAGCACTTCAAGTGTTATTTCCTTGGCTGGCGTTGTTTGGAACCATTATTCTGTTTGATGCAAACGGAGCGCTGCTCGAAATAGTGTTGGTGTCCATAGCGTCACTTCTTCTTGCTATTGTAAGTGCTCAGCTGTCTGCTCGCGTGTTTCCAGTCATTTTTCTTTTGTATGACATTTTATTTGACATTCGCTTTTATGAGAATTTCTTCCCGTTGCTTTTGGGCCCATGGATGTAAGTGTATTGACATTGATTCACTAACAGACCATGATCACAAATTTTATTTTCTTGTCTGACATTGTCTTGTACCGTTATTCTGTTTGTTGCAAACAGACCGCTGTTCGAACTAGTGTTGAAGTCTATATGGTGACTTCATCTTATTTTGATAAGTGTTTCACTGTCTGTTCGCGTGTTTTCACTTGTTACTCTTGTTTAGCGACATTTTATTGACATGCTTCCTATGAGTCGAGCTTTTTTGCTATAATTTCCATGGAAACAAATACGTTGCAATAGGTGATAAAGAGGACGACTTTCTTTCATGCTTTTCGATGAAAATATGGAGTTTTACCAGTTCAATAACAAAAGTGAAAATCTGATAATTATTTTCATTGCAAAATAAGGAATGAAAATATCAACTTTCAGAACTACTTTTAAAATACATTGTAGTTACTTCCCCTTGAAGAAAACAGAACAGAAAATGTTCGCAAATAAATTATCTAAAATTTAAAGGCATGTAACAAAAGTTAAAAAAAAAGATATATTTGGAAATTACAACTTACCGTTTATTAAAAAAATGGTACTTGAACAAGTTATTTTAAGCTGATTGTTCGAACATTTGCTTTCATACCAAACAAATTACAGACGAAAACAACTGTTCGAACATAACTATAATGTTATATCATCGTTCAAAATGTAGTTGAACTGTTTGTCGTTGTAAATACGTATTACGAACTTTCCGGAAAATTAACACAACAATTAACAGATTTACTGTTTTTTTTTTACCCCACCAACGCCTCAAAATTTATCAACAAACTAGCGTGGTCTTCATCATTACGTGGAAATAGACCTGTCTTCAAGTAAAACAGACTGGTCTCTGACAGTAAGATGACTGAATGTTCATGTATCATGAAACACATTCAAACACTAAGAAAAAGTTTTATATTCAATGATCATCCGCATTTGTTTTGCTAACACATTCGACCTTTTAAATTTTCATTCAATGAATGGCGGCGAAGTAATTTGGTTATGTGTATATGCCCCGCTTAAAATAAAAGTGTTTTTGTTATTTTTTTATAACATACACGCACTAATAAGACTTTATTGATTACTGATCATAACATATTTGTACTAAAAAACGACCGAATGATTAACTATAAAAAAGAATATCAGATAACCTTTTCTCAACAAACAGGAAATAGAAAATTGACAGCTACTTTATATATAAAATTTGCGTGTGAGGCGTTCCACTGGTTACGGCGTAAAAACCCTTTTAAAAAAAGGATGTAATTAAGAAAATGAATTAAAATACTAATAAAACTCCGAATATAAGCATAAAAGAAACAGAAACCTATCTCGTGGTCATAGGTTTGCCACTCGTGAAAATATGTTTTTCTATGACACTCGTGAAATCGCAACAATACCGACTTTTGAAACGTGATCGTATCCTGATCTTGCCAAAACATTTACCCTAACATTTACTCAAAATGATGTTATTGTTTTTATAGAAATGGAGGGTGTTGTCTTTTTGCGTTGTGTATCTCTCGCTTAGTGTGTGTAAACTCTAAGATCTGTGTGTCTTTAAACATGATCTTGAACTTCTAGGCTTGTCCCTGTAGTTTCCATAGTGCTAATGTTATAAAAAATATTTCGTCAGAACGTTTTGACTTTGAACTTCATACAAATGCATATAATTCTTGGATTTATCTTTGTTTCAGACAATCGTTTCTTCCTGTTGTTACATCTTCCTTACACGAGCTGTTAACTTAGCTCTGAAACACAATGACAACCAAACACAGATCAGGCGAAAAATAAAAAGTCTTGTAAGTATAGAGACGGTATCAGTCGCCAAAATGAGTGTGTGTATTAAACTCATAGTTGATCATATCAGATATACTCTGACCGATTGAACCATACATCCTTAAGCTATTGAACACATTACTTCCACCACAATAATTAATAGTTTATAGTAAGCTTAGCTAAACAAAGTCATTTGATCATATTTATTTTTAGATATATTTTTTTGACACACGATCTGTTGTTTTCAGTATGTATAGAATGGTAGCGAACAACACTTGTACGAGTAAAAATTACCGTCGGCTTCAAATGTTTTTTTTTGTGTTGTTGTTTTTTTGCGAAATTTGTCATTTATGAGTACGCGTTGATGGACTGTGTCTGAACTTGATTGTAATTTTGTTTATACTATTCGTCTAGCACAAGCCTACTCATACGATACATGTGTCGTAGACTGCAAATCGTACAAGTCCTGGATACTGACTACACCCTTTAAACTTAAAATTCCTGGATGACGCAGTGTTCAAAAGTAGCTAACACGTATTTGTGCCCGTAAAAGTTGCGTTTAGCAGCCTCTCTTATGGAGATACTAGTACGAGTACTTGTCTTTTTTGTGCACTACGTCGTCCAGGTATGTGTACATTGTGCCCGTTTACAATGATAAATACGATAGCACGAGTAAAGTGATTTATGCGAGTATTAGCGAGCCTACAGGTACACGTTCAAGACATCTGTCACAAACTAGTTTTAAAACCAACCGCAACTTAAACGTGAGCATTCGCTTACAAGTACACGTACGCGTCTTGTTTTGCATTATCTCTTACACCACAGTGTATACAGGTTTTGTCTGTAAACAAGGTAATGTGTAATTTTAGCTACTGGGCTTGTCCTGTAGTGCCCACATTGTATAATAAAAGCCTATTATCCACTTTCAGGCAATATACATGACCTGCTGGTGGGTTATCACGTCAATAGGAAGCATTGCTTTGATCGGAAGTTCGTTTTACATGATAGACAAAGAATCTTCAAAGCTGACTACACTCCAAAATGCTTTCATATATTCAATAATAGCATGTAGTTTATTTCAATTATTTTCTGTGATATTTGGCGCCACTGTTTTTCACACTGGAAAAGAACTAATCTTCCTATCAACGCATTCAAATAGGAATGAACAAAGTGGTTGTGGTTCTCATGAACAGTCACAACATGACAGGGAGGGAACATCATCGCAAGTAGAACACCAATTAGAAGCAACAGTTGCCCACACACAGGTTAACATGGAACTTCATGATTTACGAGAGCACAACGACATTTTGGAAGATCAATTGCAACTTAACCGACAGCAAATTGCAGAGTTAGAAGGACAACATTCTCAAAAAATTACACCCTCCGCTCCGCCACTCTATTTGATAGAAGACAATTATTATTAAGAATGTAACAAAAAAAAATCATAATGATGTTTATATAATATTTTGTTTTGTTTTGTATTTGTTTGTTTCACGCCATAATACATTCAAAATAGGTATTGGACGTTATTCACTAAACCTTTCAGAATGGTCAAGCTTTATGGAGAAACGAAGATTTGCCGTCAGACAGACAATCTATTTGTGTAACGCACTGTACCTAAACTCTGCTACGAATACAAAATATCAGTAATTTGCTATGGTGCTTGTCCCTGCCTGTAGTTTCCAGAGCATTGCGAATGAGAAGGATAATACAAGAGTTATTTTCACTGGATTTATTACCAACGTCATTCAATCATAATATCATATGATATGACAGAAAACCATGATTTGTAATTTCGTAAATATTCCTCCTCCGTGGTACCAAAAATCTAGAGAGTTGCCGAACTTCAACAACACCTCATCAAAGAAGCTTCTTGTTTTTACGGTTTTACTATTAAAACGTGGCATAAGTACGGTAACATCGTTATGGCGAAAACGGAGAGTATCAAATAAATTGCTTTGATGGTGTTTTGATCGAAGTACATAGTTCCAAAAGGAATACCTGTATTGACTGAGAGACATGGTTTACATGTCCATGATAGATGTAAGCTTTTTATGTTTATTGAATTTATTTCAAAACTGTTGTAAGAAATAGTAGATGACTTAAATTTATATATATAAGTCATATATAAATAATATATTTTACAAATGCCACATCCTCATTACATTGAACTCTTTTTCTGTCTTTTTCTATTTTTGCAAAATTCTTTCTAAAATCATGTTAAATCAGCTGACATGTGAATGTTAATATATTGATTAAACGTGATGTTATATTGCATTTTTAGAATTTGTGGTATGTAAATTATGATTATTGGCGACGGACTATGTTCTAGTCTAAAATAAACACTTCTGTGTTCTTTTTAGTTCATTTATTTCATGTCAATACATTGGACAAACACATAATACATACTAGTATAAGGATTGAAGAGATATCTGAAAGTAAATATTAATACCGGAGGAATTGTAGATCACGTCACAATGAAAGTTATCATAAATATTGTAGACTCACGTAACAACGGTAGTAACCAGAGAAATTGTTCATCACGTGACACGGTAGTAATCAGAGGAATAGAAGACTCTCGTAACAACGGTAATAATAAAGGGAATTACAGACTCACGTAACGATTGTAGTAATAAGAGGAATTGTAGACTCACGTAACGATGGTAGTAATCAGAGAAATTGTAGACTCACGTAACGATGGAAGTTATCAGAGGAATCGTAGACCCACGTATCGATGGTAATAATCAGAGGAATTGTAGACTCACGTAACGATTGTAGTAATCAGAGAAATTGTAGACTCACTTAACGATGGTAGTAATCAGAGAAATTGTAGACTCACATAACGATGGTAGTAAACAGAGGAAGTGTAGACTCACATAACGATGGTAGTAATCAGAGGAATTGTAGCCTCACGTTTCGATGGTAGTAATTAGAGGAATTGTAGCCTCACGTATCGATTGTTGTAATCAGAGGAAGTGTAGACTCACGTAATGATGGTAGTAATCCGAAAATTTTTAGATTCACGTAACGATGGTAGTAAGCAGAGGAATTGTAAACTTACGTATCGATGGTTGTAATCAGAGGAAGTGTAGACTCACGTAACGATGGCAGGGCTTTTTCACCTTCTTTGCAAAGGGCTGAATTTCGGCTACTTCACAGTTGCAAAAAAATGACATTTTTTCCCAATTTCCAGATATTTTTTTCCCAAAAAAGAAGTTCTAACTTCACAAATTTACCATAAAAATATATTCTCTTTGCGCAAGTTTTGTAGCATTCGTTTATATTCGGCCTCGCGGAAAAAGCCGGAAATTGTCAACTTTCACCCTTTTAATTATACGTGTGTATCGCCGGTAACAGAGTGCTATTTATACGAGATGATCAATTTTCAGTGGTGGAATGCGATATAAGGTACAGAAAAGATTTGATGTAATTTGAAGTATGTTGAAGTAAGTTGAAGTTTTGAAGTATATTAATTTATTGAAGTAGAAAACGTTTCTTGCATAAATTTACCGAAATAGCCGCGCTTTGAAACATCTCATCGGTTTGTCACATATTTTCGCGACTTTATTGATTGTAAAGTTTTAAACATTCGTCAAGCTCATCTGCTAATATATGTTATCACACCATATTTTAATGTTATAATATGATATTAGACACATATCTAAAATAAGATGTGTTGTTTTTCTTCAGGTTTGCCTTCTGTTTACAATCAAACAGAATCGGCTGTGTTCCTGAAAGCCATTCAATGTGCTGTGATAAAATACCTGGCAAATGACTGACATTGAAGCGAAAAGGACCCGAAATATTGCTGCTGAAATGATTTGTGTGGAAAGAACAAATAATAAATTTAAAAAAAACCTGTTACATGTGATTTAATTGTCACCTTCAGTTGCATCAATCAGATAATGATTTGTACTCTAGTAAATAAATGTTTTTCGAGGACCCAGTTATATCTCTCTCCCTCTCTTGCCATAACGTCATGTTTAAAAAAGAGAAGTCACATACATTATTTCACCCTCAATAAGATCTACATGTGTATTAATTTGAAGTCGATATATTATAGACTTTTCATGTTAGGCCCTGTGGAGTGTTTGTACACATTTCAAATAAAAAAGGTCATAATTGAAAAAAAAGCTAGAAGTAAACCCACATGTAAGATATGGGCATGTTTTCTTGTAACATGAGTTTCATATGGATACATGTATATTGACCTGTGTTAAATAGTTGTCTTCAATACTCATATATGGAATTTCCCAATTTGAGGCGTTTACGCGCTTTAAATTCCCAATTTGCAGAATTTCACGCGTTAAAATTTCCCAAAATGAAAAGGCTAGGCCTGTTCACAATTTTTTTGTGAAAAAGCCCTGGATGGTTGTAATCAGAGGAATGGTGGCCTCACGTATCGATGGTAGTAATCAGAGAAATTGTAGACTCACGTAACGATGGTAGTAATCAGAGGAAGTGTAGACTCAAGTATCGATGGTTGTAATCAGAGTAATTGTAACCTCACGTATCGATGTTAGTAATCAGAGGAATTGTAGACTCACGTAACGATGGTAGTTATTAGAGGAATTCTAGCCTCACGTATCGATGGTAGTTATCAGAGGAATTGTAGCCTCACGTATCGATGGTTGTAATCAGAGGAATTGTAGACTCAAGTAACGATGGTAGTAATCAGAGTCTGTAAATTATGGTGGCATTTAACTGTCGTAAGAAAACCTGTTAACGTTCGCGAATTAGTTAGTATCAGTTAATATGTTCCTTATTAAGTGAAATGCGCAAACCATGACAAGATAACCTGTTAGCGCCTGAATCTGGAATGTATTTGTAGCTAAGTGGTAACACGAATCTTAATTCATTACGTTAACAAGTAAGTGTGTAACTTATTAAGTGGAAATCGCAAGCAATAACTAGATAACCTGTAAATAATGTACAGCTAAAACAGCTAAAACAGGTAATTTCTTGTCACTTTCAAGCCTGTTTTAGTCTTATGATCTTTATCTTACCAAAAAATATAACGCGAATATTAACTAGATAGCAAGACAATTATCGCGAAAATTAAGTGGTTAACACGAAACAATTTGCGAGCGTTAAAAGGTTATTTTATGGCAGTTGTATGCCACCATAGTTGATGTTTATCAATAACTAAATACCGTTAAAGATTGTGTTTATAAGTTAAAATATCAGGTACTGCTGTGTTTAAAGCTATATGCTAAGCAAAAAAATGCATTTTCTGAAAATATCCTTCACAAATTAATAAACAAAGCAACGAAGGATTTTTGTATATATTTTAACATAAGATAAGGGGTATTTTAAATCTGCAGGGCTTTACAGAGCACGTACTTCAATGATAAAGAGTGTGTATCATCAAAAATGGTAGGGTTTTGGAGGGATCATAATTGTGAAATTGTATGGCAGGACGTTACACTTAAAATGGCCGAACACGGTGAGAACTTTATTTTTCAATGGTCTTTGAACATGCTTACCGATCAGTTCCATAATTATTTGCAATTTAAGGTGATGGTTTTAACTAAACATTTTTTTTTTTATTTCAATGATACAATGGAATCTTCTTAAAGTATATTGATTCGTTATTCATGTTGTTGGATATTTTACTACACATTTTTATACTTGTGACTTGTTCAGCGCTTTATCAGAATTTAAACTTGATAACTGCTAGCCGTGTTTGTCATTTTCATTTGGAACTATTTATATGGCGCATCGTTGACATTCCACTCTGAGTACTTTGGCTGTCAAACAATGGGTTTAGAGAGTGGAACTAAATTGGTAATAAAAACACCGTTTTAAGCATGTGATAAAAACGATCTGACACTCGTTGTCATTTTATACAACATGTAAATGGCATAAAAATGACAATACGACAACGACATGTTGAAAAGCATAAAATGACAATATTACAACTATATATTAAAGCTGCACTTATTTTTTGTCTTGGAACGAGCCAATTTTTGCGAATATGCATGGGAACCAGTTATATAAGACTGCTGACAAAAATTAGATCGAAGATTTTTTATATATATTAGGTCAAAAATTGATGTTTTATGGATTTTTCTTAAACCGTTAGTAACCGTTTAAGCCATAACACATTAATATTCGAACGGAAATATGAAAATCTGCGATCTAATCTTTTGTCAACAGTCTTTTATCACTGGTTTGCAGATAATTACGCAAAAATTTGCTCATTCCAAGACAAAAAATGTTGTGAAAACGGCAAATCTGTGAGAGTGCAGCTTTAAATGGTAAGCAACTGACGATAAGACACAAAGTGGACAGAATACAACTTTATTTTAAATGGCATAAAAATTTAAAAAAAAAAAACCTTCATGTGAATTGTACTATAATTGTTATACGACAAGTTTAACGCTTAATGGCATACCATTGTAACATAGCAACTATATGTTTATTGACATACAATGGCAATACGAGTTTTATGATGTTTAATGGCATGAAATGGCGATAAGACAACTATTGTGTTAAATGGCATACAATTGCAAAATTACAAATAAGTGATAAATTGTATAACACGGCAATAAAACAATTGCACTATTAGAAGGCGCATTATGGCAGTAAGACAACTATAATATTATATGCCGAAATACGACAATAAATCCACAGTTATATTATATGTCAAACTTACAACGTTATGTAAAATGGCATAACATGGCTATAAAACATCTATAATTTTAAATGGGGTACACTGTCAGTAAGACATCTATACTACTAACTGGCAAGAATTGATACTCATACAATTAAATGGCATATAATGGGAAAATGACACTTATATTGTTAAATAGCATGAAATGCAATAAGATACCTATAATGCTAATTTGCATCAAACGACAATAAGACATATACGACGAAACAAAATATCGTTACATAACTGTAAAGTAATTTAGATAATAAATATTATGCGGAAACCAGTTAACACGATAAATTATTCAGTAATCCGTTAATAAACTCTTATGCAAATATCGACCTAATCGACTTCTTTAAAGTAAGTTGTGATTCCTGTACACCAGTCAAAACCTTAAGTTAAAATCTCTCAAGATTTTAAGAACTAGATTTTAAATAAGAATGTTACAATACCAATTTAACAAATATGCAACAATATACCAGCAAACACTGGTGTTACAATTACCCAATAATGACTAAAGCAACAATCTGCATGAAAACACGAACGCAAAAATCTACAAGAAAATATGAATGCAACAATAGACCATTAATCATGAATTCACTAATAAAACAGAACATATTAATGAAACCATCTACCATTTAATATCAATGCTACAATCTATCAGTAAACATGATTCAAAAATGATAAAGTAAACATGAATACAACAATCTTTTAGTAAAAAGTTATGTATCAATCTGTCATCAAACACGAATGCGTAGATTTATCAATAAATATGAATGCAACCATAAGTCATTAAAATGAATGCAAAAAATACCATTTAATATGAATGCAACAATATAACAGTTAACGTAAATGGAGCAATCTACAAATAATCAAGAATGTGGCAGTCTAACAGTAAACATGAAGGCAACAATATTGAAGGAAACATAATTCAAACAATCTATCAAAAATATGATTGCAGTAATCTATTCTACCAGTAAAAATAAATTGAACAATATACCACTATACACACAACATGAATGCAACAATCTACCAATAAACATGAATTCAACAATATACCAGTTAACATTAATGCAACAATTTATCAATAAACAAGAATGTTGCAATCTAACAGTAAACATGAAGGCAACACTATTCAAGTAAACATGATTGAAACAATCTACCAAAAATATGAATGCAGGAATCTACAAGTGAACATGAATTCAACAATATACCATTAAAAATGAATGGGGCAACTAATCTACCAATAAACATGAATACAACAATCAACCATTTAATTTGAATGCAACAATCTACCATTAAAGATTAATGTAACAATAAACCAGTAAACATAAATGCAACACTTTACCAGTAAACAATGCAACAAATTTAAAAACATTTATGCAATTTTCAACTCACAGTTGACATTGATGTTAGAATCCCTTTGACCTAAGAAGCCATTTAAAACGTATGTAACATTCAACCAGTAAACAATGATGTTTAACTTTCCATGTAAACACTACTTATTGCAACACTCACTCAGTACATTCAGCACAGATGAATGAAACAGTCGACTAGCGAACACTAACGCAGCGAACGAATTAAACACCTTTGCAACAGTTTGTCAGTCAACATGTATGCACAACAAAACTACAGAAACACGTACGGAAATCCGGTTTTCGAAATGCATATGGTTTCTAATTACATTCCCATTACAGCATTTCAGTGTCGTCTGCATGAGAACCAAGGATTATGACGATGCTTTAAATGATGCATCTAGTAGCAGTCTGATAGTCGTGTATTTAATCAATATTACCTAATTATGAACATTTATACTCTCCATGTATTCTACAGGTGTTCATACACGACGAAGTTGTTCTTCCTTAGCATGTTTGCAAAGTTGCCAAGCACTTCAAATGTTATTTTCTTGTCTGGCGTTGTCTGGAACCATAATTCTGTTTGATGCAAACAGACAAACAGAGCACTGCTAGAAATAGTATTGGTGTGCATAGCGTAATTTCTTCTTGATATAGTAAGTGTTCAGCTGTCTGCTCGCGTATTGCAAGTCTTTTTCTTCTTTTATGACATTTTATTTGACATTCGTTTTATGAACACTGCTTCCCTTTGCTTTTGGACTCACAGAAACGAATGTTTTGCATTCGATAAACAAAGAGGAGATGATCAAATTATAAATGCGTTGCTGTATACTAAAGTTGTTACAATGCTGAATTTCACAACGTGTTTTGTATCATGAAACTGCCCAGGCGATTAATCCAACATAGACTTATAGTGATGCTTTGATATGAGTGTATCTAGTTCACTTGTGTCGCTGTGATACCGCTTGTCTTCAAACAGAATCTTGATTAAATGATAGACTATTGGGCTAGTTCCCGTAGTTTCCATTGTTAAATTGTTATATAAAATATTATAATAGACCTTTTGGATTTGAACGTCATGCAAATGCATAAATGCGTAGATTAATTTTTGTTTCAGACAATCATTTCTACCATTTGTTACTTATTCCTTATACGATCTATCAAGTCCGCATTGAAACACCATGGCAACCGAACACAGATCAGGAGAAAAACAAAACGTCTAGTAAGTATAGAGAGAATGTCCCAGACGCCAAAATATGAGAATTAGACTTACAGTTGACCGTATCAGATCGTCTCTGACCGATTGGAAAATCATCTATGGTTAAATAATTATAAATAGTATTTTCTAAACAATTGCTTATATTTTATACATAGCTTCCATTAAAAAACTTAACCATTGAAAGACGTTGAGCACAAAAAGTAGCTCAGACGTACATGTACCCGTACAAGATGCATTTAACAGCCTCTCTAATAGAGAGTATTGTATGTGTCTTGTCTTTTGTGTACTACGTCGCCAGCGTAGGCATATATTGAACACGTTTGAATGGCAAGCGTGAAAAACTGAGTAAAGCAATCTATACAAGTATTAGCGAGCATACAAAGTACTCATTTATAGAGACCTCAGAGCTGTCATAAACCATTTTTAAAACCAACATTTAAGTTTATGAGTACCAGTACACGCACTCGTCTTGCAACATTTCTGATGCAACCGAGTAAATACGTTTTGTCTCATAAAGAAGGTCTTCTTTAATTGAGCCTCGGTTCTTGTCCTGTAATTTCTCTTGTATTATTAGGCCTTTTCTCCACTTTCAGGCAAAATACATGGCCTGCTGGTGGGTACTCACCTCATTAGGAAGCATCATCTTGTTCGTAAATAGTGCTCATTACTTAATTGCCAATGACTCTTCAAAACAGACTGCACTCCAAATTAGTATTACATAAGTATGTAGTTTTTGTCAATTATATTTGTGATTCATGGCGCTGCTGTATTTCACACTGGAAAAGACCGATTTTTCCTATCTCTGCATTCAAATAGAAGTGAACAAAGTTGTTGATGGCAGGACAACATTCTCAAAAAATTATACCCTCGCTCCGCCACTCTATTTGATAGAAGACAATAATTATTAAGAATGTAACACATAAATTTTGTGCATAATGAAGTTGATTTAATATTGTGTTTTGTTTTGTATTTGTTAGTTTTACGCCATTATAAATTCAAAGCAGATATTGCACCTTATTCTATTTCAGAATGGTCAAGCTTTATGGAGACAACGTATTTCGCCTAAAAGATTAGAAATCGAGGATAGGTGTAATGCAAAATTATATTCGTTATTACACTAAGTCTTTAAGATAGTAAATGTTTGAATTTCACTAAGATTTTGTAATCGCTTTTACTCTCTTCAACGTTTTAATGCATACTTAGATTTTCCGACAATTTGATCGAGTTCACAGATTTTGGAAAAAATATAAATTCTCGGAATACAACAAAATCAGCAAAATTCCATCGTTCCCCTTATAACCATGACAAAATAAAAGAGATTGAAACAAACGACAACTAAACCAAACAATATATCATTACTATTACAACTTGTAACATGTAATTTGTTGTGTTGTATACATTTTATTTAGCTGATGTTTGAAACACCCTGTATCGTGTAAAAGAAATATTCACTGCTAGTCAAGAGATTTTCTGTGAAAGAATGTTCTGTTGATAAAATTTGACCTTATTTACACAATGGATCCGGTGTAAAGTACTTTCAAATCTATTTATATTCGTAGAAATGATATTATCAGTCCATATACGTGCATAATTAACTGAGTACACGCAATTACCTTCATAGTAAAACATCCAAACATCTGGCTTTCGTTTAAGAAAAGATTGTCTTTGTTCGAAGACAGGAAGTGATTCGCACTCTCTACCATTAAACGGAAAGTTGCTTCAAGAAGTGGTTGAATTAATTTACACAATGTTCATTTGAAGCCTTCCGGCCATTTTTATCGAAAACTCGGATGTATATGGATGGTTTACATACTCAGAAATCGGTATGTTTAAGACCGCTACGAGTAGAACACGTAGTAATTTTAACAGTTGAACTTAATGAGTTAACTCTTGGGAATCTTAATTATGTTTGCAATCATAACCTTTACTGACAATCCCTTTAAACTTAGATCAATAAATACAAACTAAAACGCTACATTTTAATTAACGATATAATTAAAAAAGATACGAACTACTTCTACTGATGTCACGGCATACGTCCGAGGTTGTTTTCAAAAAATGGCTGAGGAGTTTCGAATGACACCATTTTTTTATTGAAATTGTAGCAACATCTTGACGAAAATGTCAAGAATGACGTTCTTCTTCTTTTTTTCTTCTGCTTCTTCTTCTGCTTCTTTTTCTGCTTCTACTTTGTGTAAAAAGTCATAAAGATAATTTAGCCTAGTCCCATTATAAGAGGCTTGACGTCAACCATTGATTTTCTACAAACCTCGGTCATCTTTTTATTCCTAATTGATCAGTTAATTAATAAGAAGGAGCATTACGATTGATGTTCATTAATAACTTAATACCAGTAGATTTTGTGTATAAGTTAAAAGGTTTATAAGACACTGCTGTGTTTAAAGTTAATATATTATAAGCAAAATAATTCATTTTCTGAAAATATCCTTTACAAATCAATCTACAAGGCAACCAGGGTGTTTGTATAGGATTAGCGGTGTTTTTTATTATGAAGGGCCATATAACGCCCGTACTTTGATAAAATGTGTATCGCCGAAAATGGTAGGGTTTTGGAGGGATTAATTTTATGATATTGCATGACAGGACGTACACTTAAAATGACCGAACAAGATGAATTTTTCATAGATGTTTGACCATAATCACTTATTAAACACTTATGCAAATATCTACCTAATCGACTTCTTTTAAGTATGTTGTGATTCCTGTAGACCAGTCAAAACCTTAACGTAAAATTTCTCAAGAAATTAAGAACTTGATTACAATACCAATTTAACAAATATGCAGCAATATACCAGCAGTAAACACTGGCATTGCAATCGCCCTATACAGATAGCCTTTACAAATCAATTTACAAGGCAACGAAGATTGTTTGTATTTACTTAAGATAAGGGTATTTTGAATACAAAGGGCCTTACAGAGCCCGTTCTTTGATGATAAAGAGTGTGTATCAACAAAAGTGGAAGGGTTTTGGAGAGCAACTATTTATGACCGGACGTTACACCTAAAATGACCGAACAAGGTGGGCACTTCCATTTTCATAGATCTTTGACCATGCTTACCGATAAGTTCCTAATTATTTGCAATGTAAAGTGAAGGGTTAAACTTAACATTTCGTTTTCATTTCAATGATACAATGGCATATAACAGTAAATATGAATGCAGTAATCTACAAGTGAACATGAATTCAACAATTTACCAGTAAACATGCGGCAACTAATATACTAATAAACATGAATGCTATAATCTGCCAGTTTAAATTACATGAATGCACCAATTTACAAATAGACATGAATGAAACAATCTACCATTTAATTTGAATGCAACAATAAACCAGTAAACATAACTTTATAACATTTATGCAACATTCAATTTACAGTTGACACTGATGCTACAATCTCTTTGACTTAAGAACCAATATTCCGTTGAAAACTTATATAACATTCAACCGATAAACATTGATGTTAAACTTTTCATGTAAACACTTTTTATGGCAACACTCGCTCTGTACAGTGATCACTTATGAATATAAAAATCAACAATGAACACTAATTCAACGTTGCCACAGTAAACAACTATGGCTTTGCAACACTCGTTAATCCCACGTTATTGAGTGCCTGCTGTAGGCAATTTGTATACTTGCCAAAAAAGCGTTTTAATGACTGTTGAAAAACAGGTATTTCCAATAAATGTTGTTACATGAGTATGTGGAATATAAAGTCGGACGTTGAACTCGGACACTGAAAATCCAGTTTAATATATGCATATGGATTTCTAATTACATTCCTTTTACAACATCGATGTCAATAACATTTACAAATGTACAGTTATTTACCAGAAATGTGGTGCAAGAAGGATTTTACAATTACAAAACTAATAATGGTTTACAATCTGACTTAAGACCAATCGTAAGTGTCGACTGCATGAGTACTAGGGATTATGTCGATACGTTAAATGGTGCATCTAGTTGTTAGAAGTGTATTTATCACTATTTCATAATTATGAACTTTATATACTTTTTATATAATTATTCTACAGGTGTTCATACAAGACAAGGCTGTTGTTCTTTAGCATGTTTGCACAGTAGCCAAGCACTTTTTTATTTTCTGGGCTAGCGTTGTCTGCAACCATTATTCTGTTTGATGCAAACGGAGCGCTGCTCGAAATAGTGTTGGTGTCCATAGGGTCACTTCTCTTTGCTATTGTAAGTGTTCAGCTGTCTGCTAGCGTGCTCCCAGTCATTTTTCTTTTTAATGACATTTTATTTGACATTCGTTTTTATGAGCATTGCTTTCCTGTGCTTTCGGGCCCATGAAGGCAAATGTTTTGCCATTGATCAACAAAAAGACCATGATCATATTTTTGAAATGCCTTTCAGTATGCTTTAGTCGTTACAATGTTGAATTTTATTACTTGCTTGTATCGGGAACTTGCCCATGTGAGTAATCAAATTTTTACTAATAGTGATGCTCTGCTATAAGTGTATTTCATTGTCTTGTGTTGCTGTGTATATCCTGTTTAGTGTTTGTTTTCGTCTTGATTCTAGTGTCTTTAAACATTATCTTGATTAAATGCTAGTATATTGGGCTTATTCCTGTAGTTTCCATAGTTCTTTTGTTATATCAAATATTTCAGTAGATCGTTTGGACTTGGAACCGTATACAAATGCATAATTGCATGGATTAATTATTGTTTCAGACAATCACTTCAACCATTTGCTACGTTTACCTCATACGAGCTGTCAACTTAGCTTTGAAACACAATGACAGATCAACGCAGATCAGGCGAGAAACAAAACGTCTAGTAAGTATAGGGATTATAACTGACGCCAACATATAAGTATTTCACTCAGAGTTGACCGTATCAGATCTTCTCTGGCCGATTTGATAATCACCTATGGTAAATCTATTAAACATATTGTTTCCAAAATTACTTATATTTCAGACATAGCTTAGTTTAAGTAAAACGAATAAGTCATTTTATCAGTAAAACATACAAATATTATAAGATAAGATATTTTCCTTCACACAAGTTCAGTTCTCCATTGTTTATAAAGCAGTAGCAAACACCACGTGCACAAATTACAGTTTGCTTCAAATGTTGTTTGCAAAATATTCTATTACATGCACGCGTAGATAGACCTATTTCGGAATAAGCGTTTTCCTCTTGTTTTTATTATGTTTTTATCGTTCATCTAGCATAAGCCTACTCATACATTCATTTGTCATAGACTGAAAATTGTACAAGTCATGGTTACTGACTACAAGCTTTAAACTTTAAATCTGGACGACATACTGCACAAGTTGCATTTAACAGCCGCTTGTTTAGCAACATCTTTTATAACACAATGTATACAGGTTTTGTCTCACAAACAAGTAATTCTTGAATTTAGCCTCGGGGCTTTTCCTGTAATTTCATTTGTATTATTCAGGCCTGTTTTCCACTTTCAGGCAAAATACATGGCCTGCTTTCTGAAAATGGGGAAATTCAGAGGCTTCATACACAAGCGTATGCCTTTCATAAGATGACACGACTCCTGCACCTAATACTATAAATAGTTTACAAAAGCAATTTTGACGTATCCGCTGAGAGACGTAAAACTTGCAAATATATCGTACAATATGAATTGACGTGTCGTCTTGTTACGCCAATGGAATTGTTTATATCACGTTTTGTCCATATTACATGCTGTAATTGGTCGCGTGGTGCCTTCTTTACCAATGAAAATGAAGGAAAAAACAAGCATGTGTTTAATACAAACGTGCAGTTTGAGAATTTTTTCTCCGTTGCTAAGAAGTTATTTTGAGATTAGATTCCAAAACGTCCCAAACACGGAAATATATACCAATAGATTCCAACTGTTTGAATGCTTTTGTAAAATTGAATTTGAAAACGTCCCACACAGGGATATAAATCACGTATAAAGATACCAACTGTTTGAATGCTTCTGAAAAAGTTGTTTCGAAAACGTCCCACACACGGATATAAATCACGTTTAAAATTATCAATTATTTGAATGTTTCTGTAAAATATGAAAGACGGTCTCAATTTCAGGACACAACTGGAACCTTGGAACGATATATCACCGTCATTAGGAAGCATCACCTTGTTCGGAAATTGTGATTATTACTTAATAAACAATGACTCTTCTAAACAGACTGCACTCCAAATTGCCTTTGAATATTCTATTTTAGTATGTAGTTTTTGTCAACTATATTTTGTGATTAATGGCGCTGCTGTTTTGTACATCGGAAAAGACCAGTTGTTCCTATCACGGCATTCAAATAGAAATGAAGTGGTTGTGGTTCTCATGAACAATCAAATCATGACAGAGAGGGAAATTCATCTCAAGTAGAACACCAACAAGAAGAAACAGTTGTCCCCACGCAGGTTAACAGTGAGCTTATTCATTTACGAGAGCACAACCGATTTTTGCAGGATCAATTGCTACTCAACCAAGAACAAATCGCTGAATTAGGACATCAATCTCAGATAATTACACCCTCCGCTCCACCACTCCATTTGTTACAATGAAAGTATTTTTAAGAATGTTTACGCTACAAAGTTTGATTCGTAACAACGTTGAAGTTATATTGTTCGTCGTCATATATGTTTACAATGGCTTTTGACATAGATTTTAGACCTATCAAATTTTGTAAATAAAGCGAGATGTTTTTACATAAAAGAGAGGTCTTACCTCATTGCCGCCAAAAATGACAAGATAAATTTATGGAACTTAAATAAAACCGTACCTATTGAATATGTTTTGCAATTTTTTTTAATTTTATGAAGTCTAAGTGGGTTTAATAAACATTTTTTTTTGATAAAACAATTTCAATTTTCAGATAATTTACAAGATTTGTGCATATTCAAAATATTAACTGCGGCAATAAAACGTGAAAATAGACAATATTTGTATGCACACTACACAATAATCACGACAAAATAGAGAAGGGAGTTTTGAAGCTTTTCATTTTTCAAATTGATGATACGCAAATGCGTAAACGCGTAACGCTGGCTACGCCCCTCGCATTAATGGTTATGATCAAAATTTATTAATGGCACAGAATTTCTTTACATTAAAATACAACGAAAAATGACAACGTTTAAATTTGTATCTTTACTTTTCGTTTACGGAATATGAAATACTTTAATAATATATATCATCAACGGAGCAAAAAAAATATCGACAGCTCTTTTTGCTATCATTTAGTACATAGTAGTTAACAAGCGTCCAAGAGGCCCTTTTAAGGAATTTATACTTTTATATGCGTCTTACATTATAAGGTGTGTATTGCAACTACCAACGTGAATATGATGTTTACTTACATTATCTTAAATATAGGTCATCGCGCTCGATATTGACCTTAGCCAATTGCAAGATATCAGACGTAAAAAGAGAAGTGCCCGACTGTTAGAAATATGTTATAGATAAAATAAATAAATACTAAATTAACTAATTACAGTAATAAATCAGATATAGTATTATAATTATAATCCAACAATCACAGTTAGCCTTACATTTCATTGGAGCAAATAAGATAGACAAGCATGTTTTGTTCAGGAATCCAAAACAGAGCTAAAATTATTTTAATAAATCACTCTATTCTTCCATTCGCTCATGCCTCATTTAGAAAGTCTATTATCCACATCATCCGTTAATTTATATGAATTTATTAATATAAGAAAATCACTGATTCCAATTATCTTATTCCTTCTCTCCTTCATAACTACCATACTTGCCTCATTACTTCCATACTTCCTTCCTTTATAACTTCATAACTTCCATCCTTCCTTTCTTCATAACTTCCATCCTTCCTTTCTTCATAACTTCCATTCTTCCTTTCTTCATAACTTCCATCCTTCCTTTCTTCATAACTTCCATCCTTCCTTTCTTCATAACTTCCATTCTTCCTTTCTTCATAACTTCCATACTTCCTTCCTTCATAACTTCCATACTTCCTTCCTTCATAACTTTCATCCTTCATTTCTTCATAACTTCCTTCCTTCATTTCTTCATAACTTACATACTTCCTTTCTTCATAACTTCCATACTTCCTTTCCTTATAACGTTCATCCTTCTTTTCCTCATAACTTCCATACTCCCTCCTTTCATAACTTCATAACTTTCATGCTTCCATACTTCCTTTTTTCATTACTTCCATACTTCCTTTCTTCATAACTTCCATACTTCCTTTCCTTATAATGTTCATCCTTCCTTTCTTCATAACTTCCATACTCCCTTCTTTCATAACTTCATAACTTTCATGCTTCCATACTTCCTTTTTTCATTACTTCCATACTCCCTTCTTTCATAACTTCATAACTTCCATGCTTCCATACTTCCTTTTTTTATTACTTCCATACTTCCTTTCTTCGTAATTTCATAACTATCAAATTTCCTTTTTTCCATTCTTCAGTACATTCATGCGTCCTTACTTCTTCCCTTTTATTTTTTATTCCTTTCTTGTTTTCTTGCTTCCTTCCTTCCTTTCTCCCTTGCTTTTCTTTCTTCATTTATTTGACCGCAAATTTATTAATGCTTTCTTCATTCATTTACTTAGTTTCAAGCTAAATAAAGTGACACTCTAATTCAAAATCAATACATAAACAAGAATAACAAACATCAATTTTGACTGATAAACCTTTAACAACTTATTAAATAATACATATATGGAACATATTAATTACTGATAACAAGATTGTAACCGTGTACTTAATAGCAGTAGGCGTAAAAATATTAAATGATAGGTGAATGCTCTACGACTTACTGTGGTCTACTATAGTCTCATAAGGTTGAAATACCGTGTTTTATGCTCGTTTCTATTTAATTAAACTCGGTAGCCTTCATAAGATTTTTTTTTTAATTTTCATCTTTTTTGGAATATTAAAGCAATATAGTTTATTGTGGAAAATCTTATCTGCGAGTAAAGGTGCATCTTTAATTAAGTAAAGTTAAAATTTACATTTTTGTCGTGAAAAAATGAAAGCTATAAAAGGAAAGAAAAAAGGAAAGAATGAAAGAAAAAATAAGGGCAGAATAAAAAGAAATGAACAAAATAACAATAGGAACATTGCATGCATTTAATTGGTATTGCCTATTGGTATAAAATTAAATGTATGCATTTTGTCTTAATATTGCCCAGTTGAGCTATGCTGTACTTTCAATGAGTAACCATATTTCATCACTTATAAGTAATACTCACTTAGCTATATATATAATCATCAATGTCCCCGATAGCAAGTTGAAGATAACACGAGAATTAGATGTCTATATAGGAGGGTTAACGTATTCAAAACAGCTTATATTCACAAAGGTTATACAAGGTAGCATCTGCATAACATCAATATATGTTGTTTTAGATCAACGTCTTTATTTGTGTGTTTTTTCCCGATAGGAGGATAATTGCTTTGGGAAAAAGAATAATATTGGAGACTCTTAATATCATGTTTTTAATTTTAAATGGACTGTACTCGGTTTAATGTGTTCGATCTCTGAAGGAAATACATTGCAATGTGAACAAAATGACTGTACCAGTTATTAAAAGATCATACAAAGTTTAAATAAGCTCTAAGGTAAACAAAACTTTTAATTGGATATGAAAATAAATGCTTTATCTAGCTGATAAGTGTAAATAACGCAATTGAAAATTAACCTAAATTTACTCATTTCTGCTGTATTCTTCCCCTTGGAGTTTGGTGGTGATCGTAGGAGTAACAGAATAACTCATTTGAACAAATCAAAGAAAAATAATTGCCAACAAACTACGCTTAAAGCGTTACCATAGTAAATACAAGTTGCTTTAAACAAGACAAACATGTGTCCAAATACAAGGGCAGAAGAAAATTATTTCAAAATAAGCTTTCATGACCTTCAAATACCTGTGTCACTATATTTGCGTATCACAAAACGTTTGCTTGTATAATCCGAGTATCAGAAGGGGTCTGAAAGTATGAAAAGTATATTTGAAGTTTTAAGTGCGTTATAAAGCATAGTTCATTGATTGTCTTGATATTGGTTTTAAAACTCATAAAATACATATAGTTTCATTGCAGATAAGTCTCGATTTCATATTTCATAAGGACGTCACTGAAGACATATTCAATGGAAATACTTGGACTATTTGATCTGCCAAGATGGGTCGCTGCCATTATCTTCTTTCCGTTGACTGTCTGTTTGTGAGTAAAGCTTTTGCTTATTTAAAGCTTTTTCTTTAATTCAAACTTATCTTTACAATGATTTTAAAATATGTAATGAAAACATAAGGCCAATCACGATTGTTGATTCGATTGAGCAAACATGTGGACTTGTGGTGTGAAGGAAACCAGAGGACCTGGTTGAAACCCACTTGTTAGGTTTGGCCATCACCTATCATTTTTGGACAGTCAGGATTAGGCTGGCTCCCCAACACATATTCATTGCTCTTCAGGCACCAATTTTCAAAACTTCTTAAGTACCTTATAACAGGATTAAACTAATCTCACTATTTTTGTTTTTTTTCTATATTATGCGTAACATTACTTCTGCGAGAGTTTTTATACGTTATGAAGTAAATATTTGTATGAAAATCACAATTAACTATTTTTCATTTATCAAAATCCATTTTCAGCATATATTTTGGCGACTTCAGCCTGTTAAGCTTAAGAAGTTTCGAGAAATTGGGGCCAGTTGTGTAAAGGAGAAGAACTCCTTATATTTCCTACAGTATTATGTGACCCTTGAGTGGCATGCGACCTTTAACAATAAAGTCCTGTTTTGTTCGGATTTTAATAAACTGTCACCAGTCGTAATAACGATTTACCATAAAATAACTTTTTGATATGGCATTTAAAGAATGTTAGAAATCTCTTATGCATTAAAAGTTCAATATAGTTCAATACAGGATTGACATCTTATATAAATCTAAGGAAGACACGCGTATTTTTAGGTCAAATGTCACTAATTTGTATAGATCATATAAAGTGTACAGGTTACATGACACTAAATGAAATAGCAGTAGTTCAATTCCTTTCACACCACTGGTATGTTTAATGTTTGTAAATTATATCTTTAATTTGGGTCATAACAATGACTGACAGTGTCTTAGCTTATACAGAGCAGAGCAAAACTTAATTTCAGTTAAGACTTTCAACATTATTACATACAATGAAATAGATCAGAATGATTCTTGATTATTGACAATATATAATACATGATCATATATGCATGGCGTTCGGCGAGTTAGTACATGAAACGAAAGATAATTTAGTATAATAGATAAGTAAAGAACACAATATGGTAGATTGTAATGAACACATTAATTTGATTATAAAGAAAATAAACGTAAACAAGACCTTGAATTAGCACTCTAACACGTATCGCAATCTAATTTGTCACCCCAACGAATGTAATGGCATCTTAAATATGTAAGTAGTTATATTGATTGATTTAACCGTATAGGTACACCTGGTACAAACAAAGCTACTTCAAGAGGCTGGGAATCAAACAGAGGAAGACCACATTTTTCCTTGGTGACATTGTTGATATGGCGAAGAAGGTAAATTCGTACAAATATTAAACTTTGTTATCCAATGCATAGTAGTAGAGTAATCTCATCAATTTATTTAATTGTTCACTTGAATTGTTTTGTTTGAAGGTTAAGTGATAACTTGGCATTTTTTGATTAACGTCTTTAGAACAGAAAAAGAGATAATAACCAGATACGACTTCAAATACGTATCGATACCTTAATTGTTGATGTTTTTGAAAAAACACCTTTACAATAGTTTTATCAATCTATTCTAAATAGTATTTCATAAACCATTTAAACAGGTACATTGAACAAAGCACACTTGCCAGTTCAAAAGTTCATAAATAAGAGTTAAAGCCTCACCGGCAAACCTGTTCACAATCAGTACCACAAACACATTTATTTCCCCAAAATAATCTTATTCAGATCAGATAGATATACATGTAATAAGACGATACAATAAGCGTAATCTCTTATACTTGTCAACCGTCTATAAAGATATATTAAGATATTCTATCCAACACTAAGGTGCTGTGTAACCACAAATGAGTTGTTAGCATTATATGTGTGTCCATTTCAGGGATACATTCTTATTAATCCGTATGTACTCAAACCTTTGCAACAGTAACCAACGATATATCAATGCTCACAAAGCATCAAGATTTACCAAAACAGTCCAGCGGACTTAGCCAAAATCAAGACTAACTAACATAATTACATAACTACATTTAAATTTTGTATTTTTTAATGTAAGAACTATTTATTCTATTTGTTTAAAGGAATGCCAAAGAGCGTCAACAATTAAAGTTAGGGATACATTTCAGGGTCTTGGTGGACATTTTATGTTAGTGGTAAACATTTCCGGGCCTTGGTGAAAAAATAATGTTAGTGGTACTCATTTCAGGGCCTTGGTGAACAATAAAGTTAGTGGTGGACATTTCAGGGCCTTGGTGAACAACAAATGTTAGTAGTACACATTTCAGGGCCTTGGTGAACAATAAAGTTAGTGGTGGACATTTCAGGGCCTGGGTGAACAACAAATGCTAGTAGTACACATTTCAGAGCCTTGGTGAACAATTAATGTTAGTGGTGGACATTTCAGGGCCTTGGTGAACAATTAATGTTAGTGGTGGACATTTCAGGGCCTGGGTGAACAACAAATGCTAGTAGTACACATTTCAGAGCCTTGGTGAACAATTAATGTTAGTGGTGGACATTTCAGGGCCTGGGTGAACAACAAATGCTAGTAGTACACATTTCAGGGCCTTGGTGAACAATTAATGTAATTGATACATGTTCAGGGCATTGGTGAGCATTTTATGTTAGTGGTGCACATTTCAGGGCCTTGGTAAACAAAAAATGTTAGTGGTACACATTTCTAGGCATTGGTGAACAATTTACGTTAGTGGTACACATATCAGGACCTTGGTTAACAAATTATGTTAGTGGTACACACTTCAGGGCCTTGGTAAACAATTATTGTTAGTGGTGCACATTTCAGGGCCTTGGTAAACAATAAATGTTAGTGGTTCACATTTAAGGGCCTTGGTGAACACTTAATGTTACTGGTGCACATTTTAAGGCCTTGGTGAACAATTATTGTTAATACATCTCATTTTAAGGCTTCAGTAAACAATAAATGTTAGTGGTGCACATTTCAGGGCCTTGGTAAACACTTAATGTTACTGGTGCACATTTTAGGGCCTTGGTGAACAATTATTGTTCGTGATTCTCATTTTAAGGCCTCAGTAAACAATAAATGTTAGTGGTGCAAATTTCAGGGCCTTGGTGAACAATTTACGTTAGTGGTACTTATTTCCGGGCCATGGTGACCAATTAATGTGAGTGGTAATCATTTCAGGGTCTTGGTGAACAATTAATGGCAGTGGTACACATTTCAGGGTCTTGGTGAACAATTAATGTGAGTGGTACACATTTAATGGCCTTCGTGAACAATTAACGTTAGTGGTACTCATTTACGGGCCTTGGTTAACAAGCAATGTGAGTGGTACACATTTCAGGGCCTTGGTAAACAATTAATGTAAGTGGTGGACATTTAGGGCCTTGGTAAAAAATCAATGTGAGTGGTATACATTTAAGGGCCTTGGTGAACAATTAATGTTAGTGGTTCCCATTTAAGGGCCTTGGTAAACATTCAATGTGAGTGGTACACATTTAAGGGCCTTGGTGAACAATTAATGTAAGTGGTGGACATTTTAGGGCATTGGTAAACTTTCAATGTGAGTGGTACACATGTCAGGACCTTGGTGAACAATTAATGTAAGTGGTGGACATTATACGGCCTTGGTAAACATTCAATGTGAGTGGTACACATGTCAGGACCTTGGTGAACAATTAATGTTAGTGGTTCCCATTTTAGGGCCTTGGTAAACATTCAATGTGAGTGGTACACATGTCAGGACCTTGGTGAACAATTAATGTGAGTGGTGGACATTTAAGGACCTTGGTGAACAGTTAATGTTAGTGGTTCACATTTAAGGACCTTGGTGAACAATTAATGTGAGTGGTGGACATTTTAGGGCCTTGGTAAACATTCAATGTGAGTGGTACACATGTCAAGACCTTGGTGAACAATTAATGTTAGTGGTGGACATTTTAGGGCCTTTGTGAACAATTCATGTAAGTGGTAATCATTTCAGGGCCTTAGTGAACAATTTACACTATTGCTGGACATTCCAGGGCCTTGCTGAACACAAGTTAGTTGTGCACAATTAAGAGCGTTGGTGAACAACTGGTGAAAAACTACTGTTAGTGATGTACATTTTAGTGCCTTGGTAAACAACTTATGTTAGGGGTACACATTTCAGGGTCTTGGTGAGCAATAAATGTTAGTGAAGTAAATGTTAGTGCCTTAGTAAACAACTAATGTACATATTTCAGGGCCTCGGATACCTTAACATAGAAGATTACAAGAAATATGGAAAAGTTTTCGGGTAACGTTCTAAATATAGTCATTCACTTAGTAACTTTGAATACATCATGCTTTTTTAAATCAACTTGTACCTATATCATTACGCCTGCGCTTATTTCGGAAAGAAATTCAGAGTAATTTACGTGTTAGTTTCATCTTTGCCTTATAAATAAATTCATAAATATATATGTCGTAATTGTACCTTGGTCATTAAGCTATTATATTTTTTTCAATGATGTATACTCATAGCAATATATGCATCGATGCATTTGTAATGCATTAACACTAAACTAAATACATTTACATCTCCCTAGTTTCTGTGTCATTAATTAAGACGAGTTGAACTTCAACTTGATTCAAGCATTTTCTTTTGTATTTTGCAGATACTGCCCATATTTTAACTTTGATATAAAGTTAATTTCATAAGCAATATATCTGCAGGATATACTTGGGAAACAGGCCAACATTGGTGATCAGTGACCCTGATATCATCAAACAAATCACAGTGAAGCAGTTCGATAAATTCACCAACAGAGCGGTGAGTTATACATACATACATGTTAGGAAATTCTTAATGAGTAACAATGGGCGGATTGGGCGTAGCGAACGAGGCCTTCTTTATTGTTAAGAAATTACTTCAGGTCATCTAACTGTCTTAGAATACAACCTCATTGGCTGATACATTGACAACGCAAATTTTGATGCAGGGAATGTGTATCGGATGAGTGGCAGTAGGTGGACCTTAAAACACCCGCGAAAGTTGAAACTCTTTATGATTAAGCGTAATACTAAAAGAATGCCTTTCTGTATTTCATTGGCTGAGAATAGTGGTTGTTTTCTAAATATAGCTTAATCATTTGGTTATTTCTGATTCTTGACCACATCGCTCTCGAAGTCATCTGTATCCATAATCAAGCATGAGAACAAAAGTGTTATATGAGCACTTGTCATATCATTTATGTTTTTACTGGTTTTGTTTTTAGCAAATGTTGAACACACCTGATTTTTGGAAATCCGCTCTGTCTACTGCCAGGGGAGATACGTGGAGGAAAATTCGACATACCCTTAGCCCAACTTTCACTTCCGGAAAAATGAGACATGTGAGTGAATATGTGACTTTCAACTCGAGGGGTGAATGCAAAAAGGTTCTAAGTGACATTAAATAAAGAAGAACATAAAACCTTTTGGCTTTCATCTCTCGAGGTGCAAGGTCCATCAACGGAATGCATAAGTTATGTTATCTTGACAAAATTAATGCGTAAAATGCGTTCCATGTTGAAAAAAATATTCTAAGGAAAAACGTGTCCGAAATAGGTAATCTGTTTAAAAACATCTAGAAATATTTGATTGTGATTTAATTGAAAATGTAATAGAAAAAGATACTTGTCTTAAATGCGAAAGTGGTCAGAGTTAAACCATCCTTAATAGTTGTCTTTGTTTTTTCGTTAAAATAAGGAATGTTTTTTCGCTTTACAATTAATTTATTCCGCTAGTTATATTAAGCCAATTCAAGTAGCCAAGAAAGTAAAACTAAGTCTCCATGAGCACTCTACAGAGAATATCAACTTGAACATGTGAAGTGGAAAACGTGGAGCTGTTACTACGCTTGCTGTGTAACACACTGTTTGAACTATTGGTTCTTGCCAACTGCAGTATGCATAGGAAGGTCGTGTTATAAGGCTTGTCGCGTTCATTTTGATGTAACAGAAAAGTACCGCTTGCTGTGTAACACACTATTTGAGCTATTGGTTCATGATCATAACAGTACGCATATTAATAGCGATTGTAACCACGGCCCCTAGGTCCGGAGGTATACCGGGGATAGCCGGGGAAATGGGCCGTGTTTTTACCTTCCAGGTAACCCCGCAGTGCCGGGTGAATGCGATGGGTTTGTCTTCGCAATAATATAGTGGGGAACGGGTCCCGGGATGCGGGGGCATTTGGCGGGGATTTTACCAGCTGTTCGTCCCCGCAGGGTGGGGATTTTATCCGGGCTTGGCTGGGCTTGGCTGGACCGAAAGTCAAAGTCCCCGCTATTCCCTGGACCTGTGGGCCGTGGTTACAATTTACTGGTGCAGTATAAGGCTTGTAGCGTCCGTTCTGAAGGTACAGACACTTGCAGTCGTTTCCTAAGGTATCATGCTTAATGAATCATGGATGTTCATTAACTATCTGTGTAACTGTTGTGTTTTCTCATGTCTGTAGATGGGGCCATATTTGCACAAATGTCTCGACGTTTTCCATGAAATTCTCGACACGAAATGCCAAGAGAATCCGGAAGGCTTCGACATAGATCCGTGAGTAATGTTCTCATAATACCAAAATTGAGATTTTTAATTTTAATTACGGTTTACCTTCCGTCGCCTTGGCGCGGGGAGTGTTGTATCATTACAACCAATGAACATTTTCGTGAAAAGTTGAGGATGCTACCATCGATCATTCGCTCGCTCGTCCAACTTCTATTTTTTTCAGGACGCTTCAAATAATGTTCCGAGATGTTTGTGCAATCCCAGTGCGTTTTCTAGTGCGTCTTTTTCAATGTTTTTGTCCTTGTGTCGTTTAATATCAACAACGAAGGTTTAGACTTGTCTATGTAGGTTGCTCTGAAGTAAGGATATTCTTTAAATATATGCACAACAGCAACACTGTCATAAGACCTTATTTACAAACCTTGTTTTCACGACTCATTCCTGACTATGTTATGCTCATAATGCTTTCAAAGCAAGTAGAAAATACACAGTCCACAACACGGCTTGGCTGATGATGAGGCAATGGGTTCTTTTGTGGTGTTTGTATTTGTGTATGTGATGTTAATATGTTTGTGCCAATAGTTCATTGTCGTTTGACTCCTTGCCTTCTGCACATAAACAGGGTTTATTTTTGAATTTTCGACTACTTTATACCTCTATTGTTCATTGTTTTATTGAACCTAGCTCCTAACCTACCCCGCCTTGAGCGGTGACTATGTTGGAAGCGGGGTGAAGCCATATTTATATACCAAACTCTTCTATAGTTTTAAATTGTGAGATGAAACATGATAGTCAAAAGAACAATATACATTGCGGCCATCTTATCAACGAGCGTTCGAAAATTAGCTTAAGCTAATCTAAGTTGAATGTAAAAGCTGCACACTCACAGATTGAACGTTTTGAAAACTTTTTTATTGTTTGTCTTGGAACGAACCAATTTGTGAAATGCATGGGAACCAGTTATATAAGACTACTGACAAAATATAGAGCGCAGATTTTATATTCAAGTTCAAAATTGATGTTTTATGCATTTTTCTTAAATCGTTAGAAACGGTTTAAGCCATAAAACCTTAATTTTCGAACGGAAATATGAAGATCTGCGATCTGATCTTTTGTCAGCAGTCTTATATCATTATCACTGGTTGCAGATATTTACGCAAAAAATTGCTCTCTCCAAGACAAAAAATAAAAAAAAAGTTATCAACACGTATTTGAAAGTGCAGCTTTAAAACCTTAGAAGAGTTATGTATATAATACATCACCAACGTCAGCAAAATCAACTGTTCGACACATGTTACGGTACGCGAAAACCTACGCATACAGGGATTTATACTGTCAAATTTACCGGCCTTTAAGTGATATGTTTTTCAAATACATTTACAAGACAGAATCGAACTATGTATTTTGGTTATTAATCGTTCTGATTTGACATTAAGACAGCATTCTAACGTTTGGTGAACTAGTACCGAAATGGTGGAAAAGTGACTTCAACTCAATTCTACTGGCTTCCAACTCATTGAGGAGTACACCTCTCCGGATGCCCTTTCCTACCGCTGCACATGTACCAATTAAAAAAAGCTCTTTCATTGCATATTACTTGTGATATCTGATTGAATTTTCACTCCTTTTTTGTACTTGCAGTGCGGTTCGTGGATACACGATTGACGTTATCTGCAGCACTGGGTTCGGAACGGAAGTCAGCGCCCAGACAGACCCCGACAATTCGTTTAATAGACACGCTAAAATTGCCCTGACGTTTAGGCCAGCAACCAACCCTGCGTTTCTCCTTTATGGTAAACACAAACTCAGTGTGTGTATACCATGTGTTAAATTGCGTCATAAATACTACGTCGGAAGGCAATATTTTGCTGCGAATGAAGACTTTAAACAAAGATTACTTCACTATTTCTTAACTATTTTTAATGAAACAAAGCGCAGTCTATGCCGCTTATGGAGCCCCGCCTTCGGTCTTTTACCAGAGTTTGATTGTGGCTTAAGTTTCTTAAAACACTTCGACAAACCTTTTCACATTACGGCCGTCTGACGGAGCACTGTCAAAAAAGTTTTTGGAAATAGGTTTGTCGAAGTGTTTGATGAAACAAACCACCTTATCAAACTTCGGTAATAAAACGACGGTGGGGCTTTTAAAGGGGCATAGACTGACCTTCGTTTTATTTTAAATGGTGTAGTAAAAGAAAAGTTATCTTTGATTAAAGGCTTCATATATGACGTAATTTATCACGTGGTATATACACCCACTGATATTTAATATGCCTAACTTTCATACTGAATTGTCAACAAATAGTAGCAATATCGATAACACAAATATATCACGTATGAATCACTATTACGTCTGTTTATTTGGAAGAACGATAACTGATGTCCTTTTTGAAGCTTTTGGTGTCGTGAGTTGGTTCAAAAACTGTTTATTGACACAAATGTTTCTGTTTCAGTCTTCTTTCCTGATGTTATAGGAGCTTTTCCAAATTTGTTTCCAACAAATTTCCTACCAAAAGACACACTCAATTTTTTCGTTGATGCTTCAAAATCATTCTTGGAAGAGAGAAAAAAGGGTTCCTCTGTAAGTATGCATTGTTCATGTACGTAAGCGTTGTTCCTCTGTAAGTACATGTTGTTCATATGTAAGTACGCGTTGTTTATCTTTAAGTACGCTTTGTTACTGTGTAAACGCGTTGCTCCTGTGTAAGTACGCGTTGTTTTTATGAAGAAACGAGTTGTTCCTCTGTAAGTACGCGTTGTTTCTATGTAAGTACGCAGTGTTCCTCAATTATACGCGTTGTTTCTCTGTTAGTACGCGTTCTCACCATGTAGGTACGCGTAATTACATTTTGTTCCTATGTAAGTACGCGTTGTTTCTCTGTCAATACGCGTTGTTCCTCTGTCAATACGCGTTGTCCTCTGTTAGTACGCATTGATCCAATATAAACGCGTTGTTCCTCTGTTAGTACGCGTTGTTCCTCTTTTATAAGTACGCGTTGGTCCTCTTTAATAAGTACGCGTTGTTCTTCTATTATTATTCCTTTTTCCTCTGTTAGTACGCCTTGTTCCTCTTTCATAAGTACGCGTTGGTCCTCTTTAATAAGTACGCGTTGTTCCTCTGTTAGTACGCGTTGTTCCTCTTTTATAAGTACGCGTTGGTCCTCTTTAATAAGTACGCGTTGTTCTTCTATTGATATCCCTTGTTCCTCTGTTAGTACGCCTTGTTCCTCAATAGTATCTATGCTTTCTGTCAATTTGTATGTTAATTCTAAGCCGGAACTTCTTTTTATACTGAAATGTATTAAGTGAAAAATGTGTTCGTGTTTTTAATTAAATATATATTCATTATCAAGAAACACAGAGACCTTTTACAATTGATGGTGAATGCCCATAATGATGAAGACGTGAAAACACGAACTGGAAATCGAATTGAAGGTACGTTCTTATATCATTTTATTGCTTGTTGTACAGAATACATTTTTATTCTAAGTACATCATTAGTGGAGATATGTAAGCAAACTGCATGGTATGTGTTTCATTAACTGCATATTCACATAATAGCTGATGTTAATCTTAAAAATTAAATGCGATCTTCTATATACACTGATTACGCAGTGAAAGCTCAAAACATTCAATATTCAAAGTGATAACTCGTCCATATCCAGGTCTAACAGATAACGAGATCCTTTCCAACTCCATCATCTTTATGTTGGCTGGCTTTGACACAACAGCGACGTCTATAGCTTGGGTGCTCTATGAACTCGCTTTAAACCCAGACGTTCAGGAAAAACTCATTGATTCCATTGACCAAGAAATAGGAGATGTATGTTCTTTAATGATTCTATTGCTCTTACATAAAACCCTTTGTAATATATTAATGTCAAAACAAGCGGGTGTTAGGGAGCATTGACAATTGTGCACGTTTACCATTTATATAAATGAACGGTGTGATTTAACCCAAAGCTTTTAATTAAGGAAAGAATTGCGGGCTTGATGTCATTATCGGGGTATGAACGCAATTGGGCTGTTAAAAGTGTGTGGAGTCCGAAGGACCCCACGCGTACTTTGACCAGCCCAATTGCGTTTATATCCCTGATAATGACTTCAACCCCGCAATTCATTACTTATATTTACGCCAATAGTTCATTATTTTATTCAATAATTGTTAAAAAAACTTGATTTCATTTAATAAAACCTTTCTGTAACCCATTCCTACCCATTCTGTAAATAGAACGACCCGAGTGTAATCGGAAGCATTTTTCAAATGACGTCACAGTAACGCGAGAACTTATGGCAACAATTCATTTAAAATTTAAAAAGAAACACTTTCTAAAATGTTGATTTATATTTTACGGGACCTGTTGACACAATACAAACAATAACAAGATCAATATTTTGCATGTATATTGTTATGTGATGAATTGCGATCCGAACATATCCGAAGATGTTGCGTTCATCGATTGATAAACGCAATTGCCGAAAGGCAGTTCATTAAAGGAATGGAAGTTGAGGTGTAAATATTGTTATATGTTGGGTTGTATTTTATGTTTCCATAAGATCGCTCCCTCAAAATGTATTCCGTATAGTTTATAATTGACTTTTAATAATGTTTAAACAAAAATATGTTGTTGCTTCTCTTCCGTTAACTAAAAACAACGACGTTCGAGGTCTATCCAAGAAGACCAATTTTATTTCGCAATTTTCTAACGTCCGAATGCTATAAAAAATGTATGTATTGACATTAAGCCGTTTAACTTTATTGAAAAATGATCATCTATATTATTCTTAGATGACATAAACAGCTGGACTGTTTGTTCTTTGTCCCCGTAGTTTCTGAAATACTAAAAGTATATAAATGCCATACCTCTTTTTATATCCAATGAGCCATCATACAAACGTTTTTTCTTGTATTGTCAAATTTTCAGAGCGAACTTTCCTACGATAACGTGTTTACCATGCAGTATATGGACATGGTAATGTCAGAGACACTGCGCATACACCCAGTTGTGCAAAGGTAACCGTAAACAGAATGCAAGTTCCAGTTAGGCGAACACTCAGTTGAACAGTATAAGGATAAAGGTTAATCGTGTAACAGAATGCAAATTTCAGTCAAGCGAACACTCAGTTGAACAGCACAATGATCAAAGTTTGTAAATAAATGAAAGCACATGGTTACATTATCAAACATGCTTTACTAGGAATCCTTTTGGCAAAGGATCTCGACAAGTTTCAATACATGATTTGGCGACTGGTCGACTGAACATAAGGAAGTTTTTAATCAATTCAAATATGATGGTAAAGGTGACTTTGTCTTAATACACTATCATCTCAAAACGTATCTGACTGCTTCATTTTCTAATAGCCCGTGGAACCCTTTGATGTGTTATCATCTCTTAAACCTTCTGTTTGCGTCATTGTCTAATGCCACGTGAAACCTTTTTATGTGTTATCAATTCAAACCGTTTCTGTCTGCTTCATTTTCTAATATCCCGTGGAACTTTCCAATGTGTTATCATCTCCAAAGGCTTTTTCGTGGAACTTTTCAATGTGTTATCATCTCCAAAGGCTTTCGAATGTCCCTTGAAACTTTTCATTGTGCTGTCATCTCTAAAAGTGTCAGTCTGCTTCATTTTCTAATGTCCAGTGGAACTGTGTAGTCATTTCTAAAACCTTCTGTAAGCTTCATTTTCTGATGTCCCGTTGAATTTTGTAATGTTATATCATCTCAAACAGTTTCTGTCTGCTTCATGATCTAATGTATCGTGAAATCTTTCAATGTCTTGTCATCTCTAAAAGCTTCTGTCTGCTTCATTTTCTTATGTCTTGTGGAACTTTTCAATGTGTTGTTATCTCCAAAAGCTTCTGTCTGCTTCATATTCAAATGTCCAATGGATTTTTCATGTTGTTGTCATCTCTAAACGCGTCTGTTTGCTTCATTTTCTAATACATGTATCGTTAAACCTTTTAATGCTTTATCATATCTAAACGTTTATATATGCTGCCTTTTCCCCCATGTAACCATTTACTATATAAACATCTTAAGAAGCGTTTGTCGTCCTCTTTTTTATAATATAACGTTGAACACTTTAATGAGTTCTTATCTTTTAAAGCATTTGTCTGCTTTATTATCTAATGTCATGTGGACCCTTTTAATGTTTCATCATCTCTAAAATCTGTTTTCACTTCATTCTTATATCATGTTTTGTACTTCTCTGATACTTGTATTTTCGGCCGGAGGCCTTTGACTACAATATATATAACATATTATGTTATGTTATGGTTTGTAATGTTTATTATCTGTGCTTTCATTTCAAAATATTTTCAAAGCCATATTGTCATGTTAATCACGTGACGTCTTTTTGGGTCGATCAAACAAGCTTTTAGAATGCATGTACTTATTACCATTTTCAATTTTTCCTTGGATGTAATGACTATATCTACCATTGAAATTTTAATTTTTGAAATTGTAATCAACTGTTTAGCATACCGTTTTTGGAAGTTCCCAATCTTGCTTGCATTGCTTGTAGGAGTGTTAATGGTTTACATTAACTGCTTTCTCACGATGCTTAATACTTGTTTTTTTTTCTTTTCTGTATAGAATGAACAGAGAAGCATCTGAAGATATCGAAATCAATGGATTGAAAATCAAGAAGGGAATGGATTGTACGTATTGCCCGCCAATTCTGCACTTTAACGAAGAGTATTGGGACGAGCCAAACAAGTTTGACCCGGAGAGGTGGGGCCTTAATTTATGCCATGATCAAAATATCGTTTTAAATGTTAAGCACTATAAAATGGGCATGCTTAAACTAGTATTCTTGGTATTACTTTTGGAATTTAATAAGTGAGTAATACATATTGTCGAATTTGGTGGACCTTTATAAACTCTTTAACAACATATGATGATCATTATCGTGCTGCGAATGAATATTGAATTATTATTTGGCATAGATGTGACATCATCGTCTGTTTGTACTTTATATCGGTTATTGGACTTAGAAACGTATCTTTTCTACTAATTTTCCATTAATTTAAGATTGGACATTTTAAGCTCAACTATTCGAAGAATAAGTAGAGCTTTACTACTCTCCCTAGCGTCACACTCTGGTTACTGTTTTGCATGTAAGCACCTTTAAGTCATTAAGTCTTTAAGCTAATACACTATTCATTTCATTGGATCTTAAAATATGTATTCCCAACAAACCAACCTACGTAATGAAAGAAGTAAGATAACACCTTTTTGAAGAAAATGCAAACAATTAACCTTTTTTTGGACATTCTGGTTAAGGTTTTGCATGTGAGATTCTAAAGCGGTACTCCACCACCTAACTTTCTTGCATAACCAAGTAAGACAACTGTAATTTGCAAATAATTGCCCTTACTTATTATACTTAGAAAATCTGGTAAACCTAATGGACAGGTCATGGCATTTCACTCTTACGTAGAACCTAAGTTTACTTACAGAAACCCACACACTGTATTATTCAAAAGTGTTCGATAAAATTTTCAGAAAAAGAGGGGCAGTTTATTTCTAAATCACGCAGTAATAATAACAATATATGAAACTTATATATGAAACTTATGAAAGTAGGATATCGAAGGTAAACCAATTTAAAAACAAAAGATTCATTTTGAGTATATTACGCTTATTAGCTAAAAAATTCTTAAAGCTTTAGGACCGTGTGTCAGTCTGTGTTAAATACATTTTGCATTTCTGATTTTGCTATATAACATACAGGCTGGTTTAAAAAAATCGTTATTGTAATAGATATGAAGAATGTTGTTGTTACAGAACATTAGCTTGCTCTTACAATTATTGATTCTTAAACTATTAATTCCAGATTTTCTCCCGAGAACAAAAACCGCATCAACGAGTATGCTTACATACCGTTTGGTCTTGGGCCAAGAAATTGTATTGGTATGAGATTGGCGCAGCTAGAGGTAAAGATGACCATCATCAGCATTCTGCAGAAGTACAGGATCCACAAGACGGAAAAACTCCAGGTATGTATGCTTTGTACAGGTTAATGGCAAAGCTAGTAGTAAAGGTAACCATCATTATCCTTCTACAGAAATCCACACGACTGAACATGCATGTTAGCAATGTACAGTGTTATTGCACAGTTAAAGGTGAAAATGATGACCATCATTAGCCTTCTGTAGAAATATAGAGTCCACACGACTGAACATGCATGTTATCTATGAACAGTGATATTGCACAGTTAAAGGTGAAAATGATGACCATCATTAGCCTTCTGTAGAAATACAGGGTCCACACGACTGAACATGCATGTTTGCTATGTACAGAGTAATTGTACAGCTAAAGGTGCAAATGATCATAAGCCTTCTGTAGAAATACAGCGTTCACATGATCTTACAACTCATGGTATGTAGGGTATGGACAGTTTTATGACACGGGTATAGGTTTAGGCGAAAATCCTAAAATGAAAAAAGTTAAAGTTAAACAAAATAAAAATGCTTAAGTACGATTGATTTGTTACTAACGGATACGAAATAATGCATGTCATCATCAAATTCATCATTATTTATATGTATATATGCACTTCCATATTAAGTTATACAATGTTTTCGTCGAGTAGACACGATCAGATTGTATACGGAATGTATTCTAAGAAATAAAGTAAAGTGGATCAATATTCAAATTTTTATCATTGATACCATAATCCTTTATTATCATTGATCGTCTGCAACACAACTCAGTGTTTATTCTTCTATATCATGGTAATGGTATGATCATTCATTACCATTGGTCGTCTGCAACATAACTCAGTGATTATTATTCTGCATCATTGAAATGGTATGATCCTTCATTATTACTTGTCGTCTGCAACAAACAGTGCCTATTCGACTGTTCCTTTGAAATGGATTGTTTCTGTATTATCGTTTGACGTCTGCAACATAACTCAATGGTTATTCATCTGTATCATTGAAATGGTTAGACCCCTCGTTATCTTTCCAAAACGTAGTTTTAACAATATGTTTAGCAGCATAGACAGACAGTTTCCAGTTATGGTTTTTATGTATATCAACGACTGCCCCCAAAACGAGACAACTAATCGGATTGTGAAACACTACTGATACACCTATTAATAATAGCAATATTATAAAACTAAAGCTTTACCAAACTGGTACTTTTGAACAGGACTAAAATGCACCATTGAAAAACAAACCTTTACAGTTTGATTGTATTATGATTCTAACTACAGGTACCGATGCCTTCATCTAAGGCATCAGGCGGCATCAACAAACCAGGGGAGCCCTTGCATCTGCGATTAGAAAGAAGGAAGTGAATTCAATAACAAACTGCCCAATACGACGTGATTTTCATGAGAAGTGAAATAACATTGGACGATTTTGCTACGTTTTACACTTTATATTATTGCCCAAGATTTAACACATTTTTCATCCAATTACATAAATATTTTATTCATCACAAAGCTTCCAATGTTGGGTACTCTAGCTATTCTTCCGAAGAACCTCTCCTCCAGAGTGTATCACATTAATGAGCAAACTAGGACCAAACAAATGAATACGAGTGAAGCTATAGAATACAAACTTTAATGAGAAAACAAGGACCAAACAAATAAAAGGAGTGAAGCTATAGAATACAACATTAATGAGAAAACTAGGAACAAACAAATAAAAGGTGTGAAGCTATAGAATACAAACATTAATGAGAAAACTAGGAACAAACAAATAAAAGGAGTGAAGCTATAGAATACAAACATTAATGAGAAAACTAGGAACAAACAAATAAAAGAAGTGAAGCTATAGAATACAAACATTAATGAGAAAACTAGGAACAAACAAATAAAAGGAGTGAAGCTATAGAATACAAACATTAATGAGAAAACTAGGAACAAACAAATAAAAGGAGTGAAGCTATAGAATACAAACATTAATGAGAAAACTAGGAACAAACAAATAAAAGGAGTGAAGCTATAGAATACAAACATTAATGAGAAAACTAGGAACAAACAAATAAAAGGAGTGAAGCTATAGAATACAAACATTAATGAGAAAACTAGGAACAAACAAATAAAAGGAGTGAAGCTATAGAATACAAACATTAATGAGAAAACTAGGAACAAACAAATAAAAGGAGTGAAGCTATAGAATACAAACATTAATGAGAAAACTAGGAACAAACAAATAAAAGGAGTGAAGCTATAGAATACAAACATTAATGAGAAAACAAGGAACAAACACATAAAAGGAGTAAAGCTATAGAATACAAACATTAATGAGAAAACAAGGAACAAACAAATAAAAGGAGTGAAGCTTTAGAATACAAACATAAATGAGAAAACAAGGAACAAACAAATAAAAGGAGTGAAGCTATAGAATACAAACATTAATGAGAAAACTAGGAACAAACAAATAAAAGGAGTGAAGCTATAGAATACAAGCATAAATGAGAAAACTAGGAACAAACAAATAAAAGGAGTGAAGCTATAGAATACAAACATTAATGAGAAAACAAGGAACAAACAAATAAAAGGAGTGAAGCTATAGAATACAAACATTAATGAGAAAACAAGGAACAAACAAATAAAAGGAGTGAAGCTTTAGAATACAAACATTAATGAGAAAACTAGGAACAAACAAATAAAAGGAGTGAAGCTTTAGAATACAAACATTAATGAGAAAACAAGGAAAAAACAAATAAAAGGAGTGAAGCTTTAGAATACAAACATTATTGAGAAAACTAGGAACAAATAAATAAAAGGAGTGAAGCTTTAGTATACAAACATTAATGAGAAAACTAGGAACAAACAAGTAAAAGGAGTGAAGCTTTAGAATACAAACATTAATGAGAAAACTAGGAACGCACAAATAAAATGAGTGAAGCTTTAGAATACAAACATTAATGAGAAAACTAGGAACAAACAAATAAAAGGAGTGAAGCTATAGAATACAAACATTAATGAGAAAACTAGGAACAAACAAATAAAAGGAGTGAAGCTATAGAATACAAACATTAATGAGAAAACTAGGAACAAACAAATAAAAGGAGTGAAGCTATAGAATACAAACATTAATGAGAAAACTAGGAACAAACAAATAAAAGGAGTGAAGCTATAGAATACAAACATTAATGAGAAAACTAGGAACAAACAAATATAAATTAATACGAGTTAAGTTATAGAATAAAAAACATTAATGATAAAACTTGTTTCAAACAATTGAATACGAGTACAGCTTTAGAATACAAACATAAATGAGAAAACGAGGAGCAAACGAATGAATATGAGTGAAGCTTTAGAATAAAAACTTCAATGAGGAAACTAGGAATAATCAAATGAATACGAGTGAAACTATAGAATAAAAAAAAACATAAATGATAAAACCTGTTGTACTCGTATTCAATTGTTTGAAACAAGTTTTATCATTAATGTTTTTTATTCTATAACTTCACTCGTATTAATTTATATAAACTCTACAAACAAATGAATATGAGTGAAGCTATAGAATACAAACATAAATGAGAAAAGTAGGAGCAAACGAATGCATACGAGTGAAGCAATAGAATCAGAACATTTTTGGTTTTAAACAATCATAATTTTAATCTGTCTTTTTGAATTACATGTGTATTTAAGTTATTTAGGCACGAGTATTTTAAGGATCAGTGTGGGTAAGGTGAAGAAAAATCCACAAGAGAGGTTGTGTTTATTTTAACAGGACGTAACATGTTCTGTTAACAGAATTACATAGTCTAACGAATTCAGAAGAACCATTGTCTTTTACAGTACGCTAGTGATACGAAGATCTGTGTTTAGTGTCTCCTTTTTACTATTTTCAATAAACAAAAATACAAACGTGTTTGTTCATATTAAAAAGTTTTACACTCTGACACTTATATTTAAGATTGTGTATTTGGTGTGTTTATTTATGTAAATTAAACTTTTGATATCACACTAATGTATTCCAGCTGGCTTAAAATTGTTAATTGTTCTTCTAGACACATTCTTGATTTCACGATAATTTGTATGTATATTTTCTTTATAAATAGTTGTATGTGATGAAATAAATACATAAACAGAACTCTGTTGTTGAAACATTTCCGAAATAACTAAATATAATGAAATAGTGTTTATATATCATTATTCAATATACACAAAAACGTCTTATATTAAAACAGTTTTGAGTTTTGCCAAACGAACACCCCAAAATTACTTAATAAATTGTTCAAAAGTTAGTGCATCATTATTCCTTAGCAAATAAATCGTCTTATATTACAATATTTATTTTGTTTTTGACAAACGTATACCGCGAATTTACTTAATATATTTGAAAATAGTTTATATAGTATCATGTTTTAGATATTAAATCGTACTTTCTCGTTGATTAGATTGGTTAGTGAAAGTAAGGTAATCATGTTTGGTTTAACAATGACTCTAGCAAAGAAAATAAAAATGGAAGAAATATGGTTTCTTTCAAATAAAATTCACTCTTCATGGAAACAACTAATCAACGATCGTTCGATAAATAATGAATTAAGATTAAAACCACTAGGCGAATGTCAACAAAGTCATTAAATGTTTAACTTGTTAATCGAAACAAGCAAAGTAATACTTATTATGAAAACAATTTGTTTGAATTAAAAAAAATAAAGGATTGAATAAGTACGATACAATAGTTGATAAGATGTCTCCAATAACTAACTTTTAAATTCAAAAGCATTATTTTCTAAACTTACAAAATGTTTGAAAACACCACTACACGATTTGCGGTACACGTGAACGTAAAAAACTACGTCAAAATCACCAATTAGCTCGTTTGTGTCGAATTCGGTATTTATGTTATTTTAAGCGTCGATATTTCCTGTTTTCTAGTAATAAAGAATTTGAAGTGTATTTGAAAACGAAAGGGCTCTGCTTCCAAATATTCTGAGACCTATGTTAAAGTCAAACACCGATCAATGTTAATAAAATTCTGCTTAGTCCCCATTCCCTCATCGATTAATCGAAATAATTTTGATTGTAAACAATTTCATGTACTCGAGCAACGTGTATTTATTTATTTATTCAGAAATCGAATGCCATTAGCATTGATGTTTATATTATGTCTTTCATATTATGTTGACAATATAATGGTTTGTTTTGGGTTTGGTTTGTTTTTATAATACGCGAATAAACGCCTACAAAATAAATACTCTTTATCACCCTGAGAATATTTCAAACATTTATTGTATGATTTTGTGTCAGCTGCTACCTTAATATTTTTTATATTTCAGTCAAATATGGAAATAATTTCATTTATTAAGGCGGAATAAATTGTTTTCTTTATTTATCTGAATGTTTACCTTCATGATTATACAAAATAGGGGCGAATCTGGGTGTATTTGCATATGGCCCGTGAGCACCATCGTCAGGCAGAGCGGTTGTAGTTGCCGCACAAATCCAAAAGCTATGAAAGAAGACCCGCGTTTTGTCGAGACCTGTGATACCTTGTGCTTTATACCGAGTGAGTGAGGAGCCATAGAAATGGCAAATAACTTTCCCGCAATTTGGGGATTGGCTTATATACTGCATCAGGGACCTAACAAGAGAAATCATGTCGTTAGGTTCTTGTATGCTTTTTTACCGGATCACCCAACTGTTGTTTTTTGCATGACGTATTAAGCTAAATAATGCAACGATTGTAGAAATGGCTGTAGAAATCAGGGTTGATTGGTATCTATGTGTGTAAACAATGGGAAAGTGCAATTTTTAAAATATGTGGTGTGATAGATAGGTGTGTATCTTTTCCTGTTCATTGGCGCTGGAAGTCTTTAAGGACAGTATTTACTATAAATTGATTCGACGGATCTGAGCGCCATCATTTTGCAGTTATAACTGTTTGCTGTAACATATAATCGTGTATTGACTGAGACACTTGACTTGACTGAAGTGACATTCATGAGAGTATGAGTACTATTGTTATGGGCATGATTCTTCTAGAAGGTGACTCTAACGAAACTCGGGACACTTGGACAGAGCTTGAGCTAAAGATGACTTTGTGTTTTTGACTTTAGACGAATTTTAAGGGTCTTTTAAGTAAATGAGGGTGAGGGATTTATATATTAAACCTTAAATGGGTCCGCTTCTTTGACATATTGCTGGAACTTCTGACACATTTTGCGTGAATCACCAATTGGATTTTCTTTTGTTGCTGTATAACACAATATAAATATTTATATAAAAAACTACATAAACCATGTTATAGTACATGGTGCATAATCTTTGGGACTGAGTGAGTGCATCTCGCGCTTTGATTTTGATAATTATATATCAAATATTTCGACTTGGTCCTTATTGTCAGAATACGCTATCAATCATCTATATGAGAGATCAAGGTCCAAATGTATTTTGCGATCAAAATTGAAACAAGCCCTAAAAATCAAGTCTATTAAAATCCCTTATTTGACCGCGTGTGGAGGCATCTGCGAAAACTGCTCTGCATGTAACATGCTGCGCCTAGACAGTCGGCCCCGGCACTGTTAGTCCACTATTATACAATATCATTGCAAACCAATACCTACTCAAAAATAGGTGAAACGCTGTGAAATGTGTTAACTTATTGAATAACATCATCAAATTCTCCTTAAAAGCGCTCGTTATACGGACGTTGATGTAAAACTTGTAGATACCTGTCATTACATCGCAAAATCGTCTGGTGAATGTACATCCCCCCCTTATAGCTGGACATTGATATGTCAAGCTCAATTGACCAGCGAGTGATGATAAATCTTGCATTTTGATTTTCAGCGATTAAAGCCACACTAATTGTCGGAAAGTCGGATTTTTCCTCCGCGATTGGAACTCCTAGACGTTTACAAGTTAACGTGAAAACATCGACCAAATAGTACAAATATCTGAATCCCGCAAATATGAAGTCATCCAAATAATGATTCAAAGATTGTCGCATGCATCCGTAACGGACCAATGAGAAAAGTGCGGACTTTTTCAAAAATAACGGAGGCGTAGTGGTAACCGTTTGTTAAACATTTGCCTAAAAAGGAATTGACACATAATTCCATTCACAGAAAATGGTAGGTATAGGTAAATACCTAATTGCGGATTTAGTATCCATTATTTAGCATTAGTTGAAACTGAATAACTTTAGTCAGGGTTCACATATCTTGACCAAACATGGTATAAAGGAAGTGTTTACGGAGGCCTTACATGGGATTACGTTTGGGGTCACTAGGGTCAAGGTCGCTGTTACTAAAAGTAGAAGAATGGTTGAAACTAAATAACTTTAGTCAGGGTTCATATTTCTTGACTAAACATGGTATATAGGAAGAGTTTAAGGAGACCTTTCATGGGACCGCATATATGGCTTCTAGGGTCAAGGTCAACGTCACTGTTACTAAAAAAGAAGAGTGGTTTGAAACTGAATAACTTAAGTCAGCGTTCATATATCTTGACCAAGCTTTGTACGGGCGGCGTCAAACTCGCCTATGAAACTGAATAATTTCAGTAAGGATTACATATCTTGACCAAACTTGGTGAATAGGGAGAGTTTATGGATACCCTTCATGGGATTGCGTTTGAGGTCCCGAGAGAAGAGGTCAAGGTCAGGGTCAAGGTCACTGTTACTTAAAATCGAAAAACGGTTGAAACTGAATAATTTTAGTTAGGGTTGACATATCTTGACCCAACTTGGTATAAAGGAAGAATTTATAGATACATTATATGGGATTACGTTTGGGTTCCAAACGGTCAAGGTCACTGTTACACAAAAATAGAAATACAGTTGAAACTGGCAGAAATCATGAAAAAAACAGTTCATGGCTAAATCTGTCATTCATGAAGAAACAAACGATTACCACTCTTCGTTTTACAAAATTTATAGCACTGAACCAATGATAAGAGCTGGCACTCTTGAGACATACAGGAGTGATCACAAACTGGTCTGGGTGGCCATATCATAGCCAGGTAGTAAAATGACTTACTAACATAAATTCATTTCAGGTAGATAGTTAAAAAACTGATTTAAAACTTCAAAATCTTTAAACTTTAATTTTCTGAAAGGGACTCATTCACCTTTCATGGCGTCGGACATAAACAAATTTATGTTCAAGTAAAAAGTGACCTAAATGCTTGTTTCAATGAAAAACATGACAAAATGTGATCTTTTCCACTAAAAAAATGTCCTCGTTTTTATAAGATTTCACCTGCAGCTTTTAATTGTTCATAAATATATTTAGTAAAATAAATTATTTTCAACAAAGTTTATAAATCTATAAAAATCCAAATATTTGTGTATATAAGTGTCTTTAAAATCATTTTCATTTTCCAGCACCAGAGTTTAATGATTTGCTAAAATCACCGATGATAACAATATCTATATGTGTCATGACAAAGTAATATAATCATCTTTATTAATTGATTAACCTTTCCCTTTATATTTATTTCTACTCGTATGCATGATTCCTGTCTTCTGTGTATATCCTCTAGCCAATTTGACATGTTTATATACATACACACAACACAAAATACATCGATTATTTATAATTCGCACAACACAGGCTGAAGTTCTTCTTATGACATTGTTACGCCGTATTGATTATTCTAGCTACGTTGTATAAACCCTATTTTTTTTGTTTTAATTTATTCGCAATTTTCACAAATGTATTTCCAAAGTTGTTTAGTATGTATGACGTACAATGCTTACTTGAATATTGTCATATATTGATAACTACGATACTTCAATTTGTCGTTTAATTCTAAATTTACATTTGATTAAGGTAAAGCCTGCATTATTATGAAACTATCTAATAATGTCATAAGGTTTCAGATCGGCAATGTGGCCAATTGACATGCCTTTCAAGCGCGGTGCGCTCTTTCGTATGGGCGAATATGCATTATATTCAGTTTCATTACTCTGACCTAAGAAATAGGATAATAACACAAATACTTTATGTTACCTAACTATTATCATGTAGTTGATATGGCATTGTATTTTGTAAAGCCAATTTATACATGTAGTTTTACTCTATTAACATATGTTTGAGCTTTGTAAAATCACTAACATAATGTTTGTATCTTTCTATATTGTTCTACGATTGTTTAGATTAACCATACACCACCAAGATTTTAACTTTCCTGATGTTTTTACATATTAGACTTATACTCACATTCAGTCTTACTTAAAGCGAGTATTTATCAACTAGTAATGATCGTAGGTCTATGCTCCTATATTAAGCTCTTTTTATGGTAATGTATACAATTTTTTTATATGATATACCAGAGCTTTCGATAATTAAAAACACCCCTTAAATTAAATATCTCACCTACCCTTTTGTAGAATGTGCCCACCAATATCAACCTTTCGCATCAATGCTATACTTCATACCTTGATAGCTTTCTATTTTAGAGCGTTAATTCTCCATTTCATTGTCATGTGTTCCTTTGTCTCACTTCGATTATTATGCTCTTTTTTACTCACTTCTATTTCATTCTCGCATTTTAGTTTCATAGGGTGGACTGAGTCAGTCCATTTCTATTTTGTCAATTTATCGATTCGCAAAGTTTCTAAGTTAAGCAGGTCAACGCAATACTGTTTCGTATTTTTTAACTCACGATTTCACGAGATTAAGTGTTGACCAAATAGAGGTTGTCATGCCTCATTTCTGTATTTCTGCTCGATTCCCTTTGTTATTAATGCTGTTCTTCGCATTACCAATACTCAATAACAACTGTAGTACACTTTCATTGAAATCAAACTTGCATAGTTCCTATAATGCCCATCTCCTCATCTCTTTTGGAACTTCGACGTATATTGTAGGCGAAACATATTGTGGAAACGCAAGATTTTCATATCAGTGTACCTGTAGCATACTTCTGTTTGTTGCACTTAGTTAGTTAGGATATCTTTTACTATTACCCGGTGACATTCACCCGAATCCTAATAAACACCACTTCTTCTGACAGTTCGGTCGGGGACAACTCTTGTAACCTATCGAAGTTTTTAAGTAGTCCTAGCTATTTTTCTGTCTTGCATTACAATGTTCAAAGTCTAGTACCGAAATTGGACTTACTGTCCAGTGAACTTTGCTCTTTCGATATACTTACATCTTCTGAAACTTGGCTTTCTGACGTCATCTCTGATGATGACATCATCATATATGGTTTTTCTAGACCAGTTCGTAGAGATCGGCATGGAGGTTCGTACGGTGGTGTTGTCGCTTATATTAAAGATGGTATTAGATTTGTCCGAAGAAATGATCTTGAGTTATTTGATGTTGAATGTCTCTGGTTAGAAGTCAAGATCAGTAGAACAAAAAGTTTACTTGTTGGCGTTTTCTATCGCCCTCCCAATTCAAATAACAACTATTATAAACTCATTGAGGATTCAATTTGGCTTGCGAGAGAAAGCGGGATCGATGATATTATTATAATTGGCGACTTCAATCTCAACTCACTTCATGATGTTTCTGGTCGTAAAATAAAATCATTGTCTCAACAATTTGGACTTCAGCAAGTCATTTCGGAGCCGAACATTCATCGTCGATTATCGACCTTTTATTTGTATCCAAACTCTCAAAGTTCATAGTGGTGTCAGTGATCCATTAATCGACCATAACATTCGTTTTCATTGTCCTATATTTGGAATATTCAGATATCATAAACCAGTTAAAAAAATAATTCGACGTCTTATATGGAAATACGACAATGGTGATTATGAATCATTACGACAGAAACTATCGGATGTTGATTGGTCAGCTGTGAAGTGTAATAATGTTAATGACTTGACTTCAAATCTTACAAAAACCATCACTGATATTGCTAGCTGTTGTATTCCAAGCAAGGTTGTTAACGTTAATCATAAAGATCCCCCATGGATGAATGCTGATATTAAATTAAAAACTCGAAAACGCAAAAGGGCGTTCAGAAAGGCTAGGTCCAGTAATAATCCAGTACACTGGTTAAAGTTCCGTGGTCTTAGAAATGAAGTTGTTGCTCTGATTCGTCGGTCCAAATCCTTGTATTTTGATAATCTTGCTTCCAAACTCAAATCCAGCGAAATTAGTTCGAAAGATTGGTGGAAAACTCTTAAATCCTTCATTAGTCCGGATACATCCAAAGCTATTCTTCCACCCCTTAACCCAGCTGATGGAGAACTAAAGACGAACAAGATAAGGCCGATATTCTGAACGATTTTTTTGTTCGTCAAACATACATTGACGACTCCAGTCAAACTTTGCATCTGCTTGATTCAAATCCTACTCATGATATTCTTTATAACATCCACATTACGCCATCTGAAGTAAATGATGCAATAAGTTGCCTGGTTGTGGGTAAAGCATCTGGTCCTGACGGAGTAAGCAATCGCATTCTTCTCGAAGCCTCTGCTCAACTCTGTCAGCCTTTGTGTGATCTGTTTAATGATTCATTAAATACTTCTATTATGCCGTCAAGTTGGAAGTGTTCAAATGTTTGTGCAATTTTCAAAAAGGGTGATCCTTCAGACCCATCAAATTATCGTCCAATATCACTCCTAAATACTATGGAAAAGGTCTTTGAACGGATTATATTTAAACATGTCTTTAACTTTCTCCGTGATACTCACTTCTTTACATGTTTTCAATCCGGTTCCATGCCCGGTGACTCTACCGTTCTGCCATGCCCTTGACGAAGGTCTTGAAATAAGAGTTGTTTTCTTTGATATAAGTAAAGCCTTTGACAAGGTTTGGCACCGTGGCCTTTTGTACAAACTCGAACATGCAGGCATATGTGGTTCACTTCTTTCTTGGTTTTCAAATTACTTGGAATATCGTCGACAAAGAGTGGTTATTCCAGGAGCCTCTTCATCATTTTCTGAGATTAAGGTTTGTGTACACCAAGGCTCTATTTTAGGCCCCCTTTTGTTTCTTATATACATTAATGATATTGTAAATGATGTCAATTCTAACATCAATTTATTTGCTGATGATACTAGTCTATTTGTCATAGTCGAAACACCCCAAGTTGCAGCTGAGCAACTACAGTCCGATATCAACAAGTTGTCTCATTGAGCTGACAAGTGGCTTGTGAAATTTAATCCATCTAAATCCGAATCTATGGTGCTAACCAAAAAAAGATTAAAACCCCTTCATCCTCCTTTGCAAATGTTTGATACAGTGATACCCTCTGTTGAATCCCATAAACATCTCGGAATACATATATCTGAAGATTGTAGTTGGCATGTTCATATTGGTTATATTAAAGATAAAGCTTGGGCTCGGATTAACGTGATGAAACGGCTAAGATTTCAATTAGACAGGCGATCTTTAGAAGTTATTTATTTATCTTTTGTCAGACCAATCCTTGAATATGCAGACTTTATTAGGAGTAATTGCACCCAACATGAAAAGAATGAATTAGATAAAATCCAGACCGAGTGTGCCAGAATTGTAACTGGTTGTACACGTTTGGTTTCCTTACGTCTTCTCGAAGTTGAAACTGGCTGGGAAAGTTTACAAACTAGGCGCGAAAAGCACAAACTTCTCCTTTTCTTTAAAATGAAAAATGGGTTCACTCCTGATTATCTTTCAAACTTGGTCCCCCCAACAGTAGGGCAAGTATCAACAAGATCTCTCAGAAATTCATCTAAAATCTCCATTCCTAGAACTCGCACATCATTGTATATGAACTCTTTCCTTCCTTCGGCTATCTCTTCTTGGAATAGTCTTCCAGCTGAGGCATCTTCTTTAGATACCGTGTCTGGTTTCAAAGAGTATCTCAAGTCAGTTACTTCTAAATCTAGCAAGTTATTCTATTATGGGAAGCGTAAGCTTCAAGTCCTACATACTCGTTTACGAACGGAATGCAGCTCATTAAACCATCACCTTTATTCGAAAAACATCGTATCTTCTCCACTCTGTATTTGCGGACGCCAAGAAACAACATATCATTTTCTTCTTTTTTGTCCACTCTACTCCGATCATAGACTTTCTCTGATCGACTCAGTGGAAGCACTGACTGAAGTAACTCTTCGTTCACTATTGTATGGTGCTGACACTCTGACTGAAGAACAGAATTTCAAACTGTTTGATGTAGTCCACCAATATATTCACTTAACAAAAAGATTTATTTAATCGAGTCCAGTTTAAATCCATCCTATGACTTTTACTCTGCCTTACTTCTTTCCTTCTCCTATCTCAACATAGCTTATCATTATCTTCTGTTTCATTTTTTTTCATTATCTGATATTAAATTCCTTTAAATTTGAAATTTTACCACCGTTCTATCTAAAATCATCTTACTACTCTGAGAGCTATCATATTAATCCTTTATTTAGTAAAACCTGTATTTAATACTATTGCAAAAAACCATTCAAGGAAAGGAACTTTATTAGTTAATTCTACCGTTCCAATCCTTTATTTTATATGTTTGTAACAAATGCTGTATTGTTGTTTTTCTGCATAATAAATATGTTTAATCTAAGTTCTTCTGTCAATCATTTAAATCCTGGTTTCGTCGTATTGCGGCGTTTCTTGTATAACATTTAGGTCGTCGTAACGCAAGAACACTGACCAACATACACTATAGTTCAGAATGCGATCAAAATCTTCAAGTGTAATTTAGAATACATATTGCAAAAGGTTATATGCATATAACAGGCATATTTTTGGCTTGAATACTTAATGAGTTACTCCCCTTTTGTCTAAAAAATCAACAGACGGCGCCCTTGTTTATAGATGGCTATTTCGCTTAATGTAGATAATACAAGGAATACATCAATACAGACACACATCAAGGTTTGCACCAAATTAACACCGCACGATGTTTTAGACGATTTGATATTGATCATTTCAATTGGCTATATATCGAACTGTATCGAATTGTGTCTATAGCTTATATGTAGATCTTGACTGGGTATTTTTTTGTGTTTTGACAGACAACTGGTATCAGTGTCATTACATTTGATTTACTTTGATACATACATTTCGTGGTTTTGGCTTATAGACCGACTATCAAATTGCTGTTTGTAAATAAATTAGATCAACGCTATAGGAAACATAATTGTGTTTATATTAAACATCTGGTAATACAAAAGTTCACAAAATGGAGAGAAACGGAAACTTTTCCCTGATACATAGTTGGGGTACTGGTATTTATAGGCCATAGGGATATTGATGATTATACCGTCGACACATAGGGGTTGGTGGCAGCACAACCCATGACCAGGAGGCTGAAGGTAACAGATTGGAGGTAGATTATCCCAGTTGAGACACCTAAACAAACAAAACGAACATGCTTACATAATTTATGCAATACTGCATTTCCTGGTTTGATGTACAAAAAAACTACAAGATGAACTAACATATTACTATGAACCTTCTGGAAGACTGATCCTATATTAGTACAGGAAACATCCAATTAGCAGTCTCGTTTGGACTGAGTTGTTTCACGTACAGCAATGGTACGTGCAAATATATCTATCTACCCCTATCAAGTTCGGGATTTTAACTGGATATATAAGCTTCTCTGTATTCTGCTCGAAAAAGGGGATATTATTGTACTATACTTAAAGAAGAAGGTTTGGGTCTAAATACACATGATTAACGTGTTTTTTTATCTTCGTTAAAATATGTTTATGCACATGGTATCTTATAAATATTTTGCTATTAGGTTAACGTTTCGCACCGAATCTATAACGCAATCAATGACATTGAAGTTATCACAATATATAGTCCTTTCTTCAGTGTAAACAGACAAGCAAAATTAATCCAATGACTTACAAATTACTGCTGGTGTAGAAACCCCTTCTGGAGTCTGTACAAGTAAATGATCGGCTACATCCTTCGTTCCATGTCTCGCCTTGCCTTAAAGACTAGCCCTTGTAAACGCAGAACGCTGTAATGTCATATTAGTACCATCAATAACCAACTTTTATATATAAGACAGAAACAACAAGACAGGAGGGTGGTTTAATAAGCAATGGGCCTACTTTTTGCTTCTGCAAATTAAAAAAATAAACACTAAACTAGACCAAAATACATTCGCAACTTTCTTGAGTTCATTGGTTATATATTCAGGAATGAAAGAAACAAAACAGGTTGAATAAAGCATCTTGGTCATTTCGTATTTGCTCACTGTCTGATAGTGAAAATAGTGTGTATGTGCAGAAGAATTATAGCTTGGTTCTAAAAAAACACGTATTTTTAATTCGCCTGGTGGGAAATAAACAACAACACTTAAATATAATATGCCAACTCAGCAACACTTAGGAGCTTTATGCTGTATCATACCCAAATAGATACATGTCCCCAGTGACACAGGCGACAAGGTTACTTACTGCAGACACAGATGTACGACCTACACGTGTTTTTTCAAAATTCAGAAATACTTATACATTTTAATTAAGCAAAATAATTAGACATGTGGTTTGAAACAATTAAAGTGACATAATAAACAAAACATTATGTGTTATTGAAGTATAGGCTGCATGTGTCTGAAAACTCTAGAAACATTACGCAGTGAAGTCGTTTAGTGATTATGTCATGACAACATGTTTGTGCATTTTGCATGTGCAGGTGTTTCAGTATTCTGTCGTTGCAACAGATGTTGGGCAAGTGTGAATTCTGGTATTTCAGCATTATATTATTACAACAGGTGAAGCGCACTGTGCAGGTGTTACATTATAATATAATTAAAACTGGGTATTGCGCATTTGCTCAGTAGAGTTGCGTTGCAGATTATATATTCTAACTTTCGAAAATATGAACATCAAATGGTGTCAGACATGTTAGTGAAACAATTCCTAGACGATATTGTTCTGGTTCCATTAGATTGGAGCCACTAGCAGGTACTGACTCGAACGAAGGGCAACTATAAAAGAGAGAATGAAAAAAACATTTAACACTTGTTAAATTATTTTGATTGTTTGTAACACTCACGTGTGCCTCCTGTAATGCTTATGGGAGAGGCCGTAGGACAATTTGGTTGGCCGCAGCAGGCACCTGGCTGTCTCTCTACCGTGCAACCAGGGGGTAGGTTTATGTACTGGGGGCACCTTTTCGATGTTTGAATTACATATGAATACAAACAATGTTTTCATAAACAACTGGATAACTGAATAGAAGCAGTCGAAACTTAAAAAAGTAATAATAATTTCTATTAACCCTCGCATTGCTCATACAATTCTGATGTCTAAGATGTGTTCAGCAGTTTCATGTTGAAAAGTTTACAAAAGTATTAAGGCTACAACAATTATATGATCTGGATGACATGGATAGCAGCCTAACAAAATTAAGCGAGCGAGTGAAACCAAATATCAATACCCTAATAAATGTAATGCAAGTGACAGAAAAACAATTACAAATAAAGTTGTTGATGTTCACACTTTGGTTAATTATTTCAAGAGAAAAGGTACATGAATTTACCAATTTTGCAAATTTTCAACGCAATAAATAATGATTGTAATGTTTTCTTATTATATTTGTCACATGTTTTTTTCTTCGTATAGAACCCTTGATACACGATTGTGCACAGAATGCCTCAACCTGAAAAATATCACATCACTTACAAATCTCTACATCTGTAGTATCCGTTGGAGCCGTCGACGCATGTACAGTTGTACTTGCAACCGTCCGTCCACACATCTCCCTGGTGGTAGTCGGTACCATTGTACTCGCACCCTGCAGTGTATTGTTTTATAAACACACACACACACACACACACACACACACATATTATTATTTTGAACTGCTAACAGTTAAGATCATAGCCTAGCAAAGCATTAAAACCGTACCATCCATGGATAAATATTCAGATTATAACTACATGTAGTAAGTCACCTTTTATTACTTCTAGCAAGTAATAATTACTAAACTTCTCGTTTGGAATATTTTAATATCGGAGTTGAAATATATATACAGTTACTACTTCTTAAAGCTGTCCCAACACCTTGTCCTTTTTAAAAATTGGTTGAAATCTTCAGTAGGATTAAGAAAAGGGAAATGAGTAAAACAAAATTGTTTCAAAAATATCAAAATACCACGTTCACATTTTTTCACAACAAAACATGGGCGAAAAGGATATGTCACCTGTTGGCAGCGCTAATCATTAAAGGTCACCATGACCTTCTATCATCTGAACCCAAAATCAATAGAGATCTTATATTGACGACCATGACAAGTGCATTTTGCGTTTAATGACTCAAGAATATGCCATTTAAAAGATATTGTTCAGACACAAAAGTTTTACAACGACAACGTCGACAAACAAGTAATCCATATGTGCGTCGCATGTGACATAAAACCAGACAATATACCACCACTGAGCCCTTCTTGGCTTAACATAATTCATTAATAATAAGTTCAATTCATTCGCTGGTGTGTATCTCAACAGTTTGGATTTCTATTTATAATATGATTGCTGTTTGGATTATAATATTTCAATTATTTTCCAATGTTCAACGGCAATGTTGGAATATACATATAGGTTTATTTTTTTGGTTTGACTTCACACGTATTTGAAGATTTCTTTCAAAGGTACTTAAAATTGATATTCCTATTTATATGAAAAAAGTATGTTAACCAAATTATTATACTAGGTCACATTCAAACATGTTAGAAATATGTCTGTATAATATAGTTCTTGGGTAATATTAATGTTGGTGTTAAAAGACAGACTCATTGTGTAAAGTTTTGGGTTAAAAAATTCATGTGGTATTTGAAATATTCACACAGGCTGGTATTTAATATTTTAAGAACAGTGATGGGTTGCATGTTATAAAACAAAAGGACAATACAGTGATTGAAAGCAACAATGTACGACTACAGTATTTATTAAGTAGCATGCTGAAGTTATTTCTATCACAGAATCAATTGAATCCAACTTCACATTCACTTGTTTGTTCTGTTTGTCACATGGGGATTGAGTCAGAGTCAGATGAAACCTTTTTACTGTTACTCTTAACCACCAAGAATATTAACATCAGGGTAGCTTGATGACATGACAAAGGTCTTTCTTTTGGATGTCATATATTCAATTTCTTATCATGTATTTCACACACACACACACGCACACGCACACGCACACGCACACAAACACACACACACACACACACACACACACACACTATGGGACAAATAATGTGTTTACTACATAATTGTGTGTGGAAGGAAAGTAAGTTTAATTTTTAAATATGATTATTTGCCAGGTTGTATAACAATACATACAACACATTTTAATTTTAGACGCCATTGTTGATTAAAATCAAAATATTTGTACGATAAATAATAGGGATGCAAACGAATATTCGATCAAAAGTTAGGTCTTCGAATGATTAGAATATTCGATGTTTTGCTAATGCATAGATATAATAATAAACCTATTGCCTACAACTCTGGTGTTGTGTTTAAAGTCCTTTTGTCTTGTTTTTACAACGATTGGCCAATACTGAGAAAGGTGTGATTATGATGACAATACACTAAACACTCGTCATTTGGGGACATATCGTCGGTTACTATAAAAAGTCCCCGTAATTTTACAATAACTGGCTAAAAGTAAAGTGACACAAAACAAATCAATTATTTTCGGTAAATTTAAATGCCTTTGCCAATTAAAGAATAAACTATGTCCCGTGTTGGTTTGGGTTTTCCATAGTTTTATTTAGTAGAGGTCAATCCCAAAACTAGGCTCTCGTCCAATTTAAATACCCTCCATTGGCGCATAACGCCGTTTTACCAGAAATCCATCCAAGTTCACGTTGTTTACAAAAATGAAGGCAGAGGAAAATAAATTTAAAGACTTTGTCTTTGTCTTTGTTCATAATTGTATTACATTTTGCATTTCTGAAATTAGGAATTTCAGAGGCTCATTGGGGGAAATCCAGGGTCCACCGCGCGTAATGGTTAGACTAAAATGCCCCGGCTATTACTTTAGAAAACATTATGATAGTTTACTACAACTTTTAAAATATGTATTATGATAATCGAATATTCGAATATTCGCTCGAAAGAATTACCGAATATTCGAATATCAATTTGGCATTTGTTTGCATCCCTAATAAATAACATTACAGGTCTGTTGGAGCATGCAGGACTATATGATAGGACTAATATAGTCGTAAAAGGTAATACTATTTGTTTGTCAAAACGAAGGAAGTAACCTAATCTCTAAAAAGCATTTATGGCGACGAACATAGATTAAGTTTTAGAATATATTTTCCCTTCATTGCTGATAACTAGTACACATTATCAAGAAGCTCAGAGTGGGGATCGTATCACTGAACCTCTGATCAAACGTCCTTTGCATGTATCACTTATCAATCACCAGAGATGAAGTTTTTAAAGCAATTCTCAAATTGAGTGAACAAACTATAACAGAATAAAACCAAACTTACCAAAAAACACATTGGTTGTAGAAGGAATTGTAGATGCAGCAGCAGCAACTGAAAGTAGTATTATCTATATTGCAATGATATACAGGACTTGTTGTATGAATTGAAGCAGAAGCAGCAGCAGAAGCAGCAGCTAAACGATGGAAATGTTTGTATTGCACAAAAAGGGTAGTTGTATAAGTTCACATTTATGTTCAAACTTTTATGCATGCATTCTTTACTTTTATAAAGATATCTAAAAATATGTGTTTTATAATGTAATATAAATGTTCAATGCTTTAGATGTAAAGTGTAAATTGTAAATTTGTATTCAATCTTTGAGGCATACACATATATTCAAAGTATTTGCAGTACGTAAAAAATAAAAAATTGCAGAATATTTATTTGGTAATTAAGACCTTAAACTGGTACCATAAGATTCCTAAGTTTAAACATTATATATTATACAATGATTGTGATGAAAGTTAGGTTAACTTATACTAGGTCGCTCTCATTGGTACTATTTTGAGTGAGAGTGTGGTCTTGGGTTGTAGAGAAAACCGAAGTACACGGAGAAAACCCACCAGTATGGCTTTGACCACCAATCTCAGATGCGCCCCGGCTGGTGATCGAACCCGGACTGCCATGGTGAATAGCTAGTGCGCTAACCACTGCACTTACTTGACAACATATTTTCTTTACAACCATTATTTTGTCAAATCTAAAGTATGCGTTTTTATAAATTGTCGGTTTGATGAAAATGTGCAAGTAGCCTATAAAAATCAATAATAAATATAATAAAGGGAAATATATAAGTAAACCTGACGACAACAAAAAATAAGAAATCACTGTATGCAACTATAGGATTATACATTATTGTTTTGTTTCACTATCAGAAATTTGTTTAAATGCATCCTACGTGATTACAATAAACAACGGACATTTTAATTTAATTGATTGTGTTTTTCAAAAAACATTATCGCAGTATGCGATGAAATACCTTGTCCAAATATTCACGACGTCTACAGTATTAAACTTAAGATTCAGACTCAGAAATATTTGACATTAATATCATTTCATTTTACAATTGAGATTAGTGGTCTACATATATTTATACATGTGTATGAGTTTTGAATTAATGACTGCGATCACACTAGTTATAAAGAATATTGCAATTACTGCGATCAATGGTCTACAGATATTTATTCAAATGTATGAGTTTTGAATTTACGACTGCGATCACATTTGTAATAAAAAAAATTGCAACCATTGAGATCAATGATCTACAGATATTTATACACATGTATGAGTTTTGAATTAACGACTGCGAACACACTAGTAATAAAGAATAATGCAACCATTGAGATCAATGGCCTACAGATATTTATACACATGTATGAGTTTTGAATTAACGACTGCGAACACACTAGTAATATAGAATAATGCAACCATTGAGATCAATGGTCAACAGATATTTATACATATGTATGAGTTTTGAATTAACGACTGCGAACACACTAGTAATAAAGAATATTGCAACCATTGAGATCAATGGCCTACAGATATTTATACATATGTATGAGTTTTGAATTAACGACTGCGAACACACTTGTAATAAAGAATATTGCAACCATTGAGATCAATGATCTACAGATATTTATACATATGTATGAGTTTTGAATTTACGACTGCGAACACACTAGTAATATAGAATAATGCAACCATTGAGATCAATGGCCTACAGATATTTATACACATGTATGAGTTTTGAATTTACGACTGCGAACACACTAGTAATATAGAATATTGCAACCATTGAGATCAATGGTCTACAGATATTTATACATTTGTATGATTTTTGAATTAACGACTGCGAACACACTTGTTATAAAGAATATTGCAACCATTGAGATCAATGGTCTACAGATATTTATACATTTTTATGATTTTTGAATTAACGACTGCGAACACACTAGTAATAAAGAATAATGCAACCATTGAGATCAATGGCCTACAGATATTTATACATATGTATGAGTTTTTAATTAACGACTGCGAACACACTAGTAATATAGAATAATGCAACCATTGAGATCAATGGCCTACAGATATTTATACATATGTATGAGTTTTGAATTTACGACTGCGAACACACTAGTAATATAGAATAATGCAACCATTGAGATCAATGGCCTACAGATATGTATACACATGTATGAGTTTTGAATTAACGACTGCGAACACACTAGTAATATAGAATAATGCAACCATTGAGATCAATGATCTACAGATATTTATACATATGTATGAGTTTTGAATTTACGACTGCGAACACACTAGTAATATAGAATATTGCAACCATTGAGATCAATGATCTACAGATATTTATACACATGTATGAGTTTTGAATTAACGACTGCGAACACACTTGTAATAAAGAATATTGCAACCATTGAGATCAATGATCTACAGATATTTATACACATGTATGAGTTTTGAATTTACGACTGCGAACACACTAGTAATATAGAATAATGCAACCATTGAGATCAATGATCTACAGATATTTATACATATGTATGAGTTTTGAATTAACGACTGCGAACACACTAGTAATAAAGAATATTGCAACCATTGAGATCAATGGTCTACAGATATTTATACATTTGTATGATTTTTGAATTAACGACTGCGAACACACTAGTAATAAAGAATATTGCAACCATTGAGATCAATGGTCTACAGATATTTAAAACTAATCAAAGCACTGAATGTGCTGAAAATTTCATTTTCTTTTTTTATTTAATCGGAAACTATTGCTATATTAAAGCAAAATGAGGTCATTAAGGAAATGATATCGTTTGGTTTTCTTCCCATCACTGTGTTTTTTACGTTAAACCTTAATGTTTTTGGAAAAAAAACACGTCAACTTGACTTCATTCCAGTAAAATAGCAAATGGTGAAAAGTGTTTCATGCGAAGACACTTTTGGATTGCTGACACCACTTACAATATACTCTGGAGTCCATATCAAGAATCTTGTTCAAATATCAACAGTTTTGTAGAGTAAATATTTTATTTGTTTAAGATAATTCCGATTATGTCACCTTTTAATTTCGTTCTAAAAGTTTTAATTTTGGTCAAATAATTCAAATAATGTTAATACAGCTTGTAGTCAAGTAAACTCTCTTTCAGGTTCTTCATGCAGATATAGATGTGGATATCGATCAAAATACATATTCATCAGATGATTCTGTAAGTGTCTACATATTTCGTTTAATTAGAAACTGCACAATATGATACTTTTTTCAAAATAGTACGTTGAATGATTATTATGTCGAAGTAGTACGTGTTATTTCCTTTCAAGATAAGGATGCAGTTCAAGTGAAATACAATTTTGCCATATCGAATGTGATGTCAATTATCTGTAGCCTTATCAATGTTGTATATGTTCATACAAATTATTTGAAACACTTCATCTAGTAAATGCAGTTTCCTGTTAGAGTATTGTGACAATACATACACTGCTTTGTCCTTTTTAGCTCCAGATATTGTCATAGTCATGGTATAGTTTTCATATCTGTGTGAGTCCTCGGCGCTCTCTCAAAAACCGAGTTTATGTATTCAATTAGAACTTGATGTATATGCTGCTAGTGACAATACGCACATGCAAACTAGACCAAATACAACTGACTTTTATAATTGTCGAGATATGTTCCTTTTTCAAAACAAATACAAACTTGAACAAATTTTAACCTTTGGAACAACTAAAAAACATTCATGATATTCGAATGAAACTTGGTACAAATGTGGCCAAAGACAATATTACCATGAATTGCATGGACCATAATACTTACTTTAATAATTGTTGAGTTGTAACCCTGTTTGGAAACAATCAACATTCGAGAGTTACAGTTCGCTCCGCGGCGCTTTAGTTATTATTTGTTATATGAAACTCGAAACAAACTGAGCTGCCAAATTGGACCGTTACATGATTTATTAGCACACAAATCTAAAACTTAACAGAAAACCAATATTAAACACACAAAACAGCATGAACATATTACATAAATATCGATAAATTATAACAAATAAACAATAAACTTCTACCTTGAAATATAAATTCTCATAATGAATGAAAATGATTTGAAATATCGATATACCGTAAATCGTTTAAATTGACGTTTTCAACTTATAAAATGAGCACGGTATACAAAATAAGTCATTTTGTTTAATGTTTTGTAATGACTTTTTAATAAAAATAATTGATATTAAAGTCTGAACCATTAGACTTCCAACTTATAAAATATGTGCACGTACAGCACTATATTTGTACATCAGATGAAAACATGGTAAACATGGCGTGAAATGCTTACACAAGCATAATCTTGACAATTTACACACACATGCGATTGTTTATTTGAGTGTTTATGTATCTGCCTCCTTACTCGTAATTATAGAAAACATTGAAAGTAACCACAGAATATTACATCTCATATTTAAAGGGTATTTATATAGAATATATCGTTCAACATTAAACAAAGTATAAGAAAGAAAACATCGATTCGTGCCAGTATTCATTAAAACAATTAGTAAGTCATAGTTTAAATATACCAATATATGTTTTGATCACCAACTTCTAGAAACGTCCACGATACACAAATAGCTTGTTCTAAACATTTGTTACAAAAAAGATTCAACTAACTTGATCTAAAGTCTTAAGCATAAAGTATAAAGTGATAATTAGTATTGGTACTTACAAAAATGAAGTCCCAATCACAATATTTTTTTTTTTTTTTGTAAGAGCAAACTTGCAATATTTTTTAGTGGTCTACATAACATAGAGTAACCTACTAACTCAATTGGCCAGCAACTGTTTAAAACTACCTGCTATTCTAATTAAAATCAAGAACATCCAATTTACTTATATAAAAGTATCGGAAAACTTTAATACTGTCTTCTCAATGGACAAAATATAATGTTGACCACTAAATGATATTTTAATTTAAACACATTCGGTTAAGACTTACTATTAATAAACTGATTGGAAATGATGTATGTTTGACAATCAAATGTAACAATGATGTCCTAGCTATTCACAGTCAATGCAAAAAAATGTAGCACCATCCTTTGTCATTTTTTTCCATTTTAAATGGTGGCTTAACCCAGCACATTTTCGATGTAACCATCCATCACAACCATCGCACTGAATACATTCACTTCCTTTACTTTCTCCATAATGACAAATCTTACATATATCTACATCAGGTTGTTCATCACCAGTACTTTCATCCGCAGTTTGTCTACTTGTGCTTGGCTGTGGACTGTTTGGCTGAACATCAACAGATATATCTACATCCGTGTCATTTCTAGCACTTGTTGTTGATTTGCTCTTGGCACCTTTACAAGTATTTTTTTTTTGCCCTTTTTAATATCACCATCACCTTTTCGCTTTCCAGAAACTCGTATATCCTTTCTGTGTGCCATTTTCTTGGTTATATTAAGAGTTTCAATAATATCTATTCGAAATTGGCTAATCATTACCATAACAAACAGCTTCAGCACCTTTTTATAGACCAATTTTATTATATCGTCTGGTTTTGACTGGGTTTCTTCATCAAAGTCTATGAAAAGGTCAGCCAATGCTACCACAATACTAAACTCACTGAACAAGTCAGAGTCATCAGTCAATATGTTTTTAACAGTTTCAAATAAATGACTTCCCTGCTTGCTCAAATTTTCATCAGTTAATAGTGTAAGACTCTTTTCTGTAAGATTAAGGAAGAAATTGTAAAGTCCATCTGAAACATTTGTTAATGATTTTCTGGCATTTTGCCTTCTTGCTATGTCATGGAGTGAATCTAAATTTGATGTCATAGCTGCTTCATGTTCGTCAACTTTCAAATTATCAAGGACATTTAAGGCACAAACAGCATTTGTAAACTCCTCCTGGCTGGTCTTGTCTACCTTAAATCTGTACGTTTGCTTTCTTTGGTTAAATTTGTGTCTCAGCTTAGCCACACAGTAGCCAGCCACATATCGAATTCTTGATTGTGAGGCTGCAGTTACAGATCTATCTGAAAACTTCCTAGTTCCAACTGGAAGAAGCTGCACTTTTTTTCTATTAGATACTTTCTAAGTTCAACAGATAGGTTGAAGCAAACATATTTATGGTCTTCTGTAAAGGCTGAATTTTCAAAAAGAGTTAAACAACTCATAAAAAATTCTGCGCTGTTGTGGTACTCGTGTACACGTGTGTAGAATGTAGTCAATTTTTTTGCTGGCACGGGCTTACCTGCTTTCAATTTTAAAGTCTCCATAATATTTGAATATTTGTCAAATTCTTGTTTGCAAAATTACTGACATTTTTGCAGACTTATGTTAGTCAAAACTTCATTTACACGATATTGAATTGCATTCACAGTTTGTTCAAATTTCAATTTATTAATCATGCTGTTGATGTCTAGATAATCTGGTAACTCAACTTCATGTTCTGAATGAAGAACATTAGAAATAGCTTCATCGAAATCACTGTCAAAGTCATCTTCATTTCCTTCAATTTCAGTTTCATCGATTTCCTGGATATCTGCTTATGTATATATTCCAATACCACTGCCATCTTCTGGTGTGCTGAAACAAATGAAAAAAAAAATGAAACACTCAGTATGCCGTGATAATAGGTTTTTTTGCACTTAAATTTTAAGGGAAATAACTGCACATCAATTTATCTGTATTGCCATCAACAGTTGCTGGTAAGGATTCCTACAATAAAACTAAATTTCAACAATGACAATCTGTTTACCTGATATAATGCACCAGTCAATTGTAACCACGCCCCCCCCCCTAGGTCCGGGGAACTAATCGGGGACTTTGACTTTCAGTCCAGCCAAGCCCAGGTAAAATCCCAGGCCTGGAGGGACATGTACTAGTACTTTATGAATAACAATTTAATACTGTTGTACACAATATTTAAACTAGTGTACTTTATTTATGAAGTAGCTACATGTTGTGTATTTGATATTTATTTCAACTAAAATAGCAATTTAAAGATCCAGGATTCGAAGTTGGGGGGGGGGGGGGTGGAGTGCGTCACCAATGGGCGCAATGTTTTGGCGCATGTCCCTCCTTCAGAGCAGAAATATTTTTGTGTCTGGAGGAAAGTTTGGGGGCAATCTCCAAGAAATATTTATTGCTGGTTTAAAAGCATGCATTTTGGTCGTATTTTATTTCTTTTTTTCTCTCTCTTATTTTGAAATAAAAAGCTTGGACGATGTAGTGGGGTTATGGGGGATGTGCCTTGGCAAATATCTTGTTTGATAATATCCTTTTGTTAGAATGTTTGCATACAAAACTCTTTCAAATAATACCAATATGTCCAGACATCAAAAAAGGCAAAAATTGTGTGTATGCCCTGTTTTCTAAGGACTTACTGTAATACAAAATGATAAAACATATATGTAAATGTATATTTAAGTACCACAATATATATTAAAAAACAAAACAAATAAATTTTAAAATAACAAAGACCATACTTTTTATACTATATGTTTTACCCGAGGGTCTGCAATCTAATTTTTATAAGTGAAGTTAAATCTTAATTAAGATCAACCATTCAAGAACTGATGTGTTTTAAAAGCAAGTTTTGTAAAACTTGTTTATGCATGGGCATACCTAGACAAGAACGCTCAGGCATGCAGTCAATTTCGATACCCCCAAAAAACTTGTGTTAGATCTTTATATCAGAATTAATGATTAAAGGCTAAGTGGATGTATGTGACATTTGACTTATAAGTTGTTAAAGCTGCACTCTCACAGATATAACATTTTTACACTTTTTTTGCGTAACTATTTGCAAACCAATGATATGATATTGCTGACAAAAATCAGATTGTAGACTTTCATATTTCTGTTTGAGAATTATTATTTTATGGCTTAAACCCTTACTATTGGTTTAGAAAAAGTGCATAAAACATCAATTTTTTAACTTAAATATAAAAAGCTGCAATTTAATTTTTGTCAACAGTCTTATATAACTGGTTTCCATGGAAATTCGCAAAAAATGGCTCGTTCCAAGACAAAAAATAACAAAGTTGTCAAAACGTTTAATCTGTGGGAGTGCAGCTTTAAAGTTCGCTATATCCAAATCGGTACTTGAAAATATTTCCTTCATTATTGTTTTTAACTTTAAGCTTTAGAGATACATGCTTCCAAATCCCACACCATAGACTAAAAGAAATGTGATTTGGATTGATTTTGAGTTCATCTATATTAAAACTGCCAATTTTGTTTATTTAGGTTGCTATCCAGAGTGACAGAGGACCCATCAGGAACCATTGAAAGCAATGTGCTATATAAAGCATTTTCAACTGAAATGATGGAATCTGCGGAACTAAGGAGCAAGGGGTCTTTGAAGCAACCGTTTTCACTTCATGTCCTGCCTTTATTTCCAAATGATTCACGGGTCCTTGACAAAACGGACAAGACAACAACAAAAACATTATATAAAGGATTAACGTTGAAAAAAATCCTAAAAATTCTTGAAAACTGGAAAGATATTAAAAACTTTTTTCCATCACAGAATTTCAACATTATAGAGGAAACTGATAATTACATCAAGTGTCAAATAGGAACTAATTACAAGAGCAATGGAAATACAATTACAAAGTACTGACATTCAACCTTGATGGAAACTGGGCTGTGGAAGTAGGTGGCACCACTATCCAACTTCAAGAGCTTTATGTTGACCAAACATACACCTTGAACAAGACAAGTGTACAGACTGTGTTTGCTATAGTAGAAAAGTTATGGTTGTGTGAAGCTATCACCGTTACATCAACTGTATTATGCTCACGTTTCCCCATTTTAGAACGTTTTAATGCAGACAATAGCACCCCAAAAAGAAAACTTCGACCGATTTTGTGTAAACAAAAAAAGCTTGTGTTAAATGTCTCAAAATGACATTCAGTTCAACAGAAAGTTCCATTGAAGCTGAAACTAAAGCCAGTGATGAAAATAATGTCAACATTACAAACAAATCTAAAACAGACATGATTTCAGCTGGATACCAGAAAATAATACAGAAATGTCGGAAATTTTAACAGAGCAAGCAAAAAATGCAAAGAAAAATGCAAATGGGAGAAGATGGTCAGAAAAAATGATAAATACGTGCATTAAATGGTAATGTCGTAGTCCTCACTCATATGAAGAATTTCGTGCAGGTGGACATTTACTTTTACCATCTAAATCAGTTTTGTTATTATATAAAAACAAAGTAAAGCGTAATAGTGGGTTTGATTCAGAGGCTCTTAAATGGATGCTGGCTAAAGCGGAGCAGAAAACACTTCCAGAAGATGGATATAAAGGAGGGTTGGTGTTTGACGAAATGGCTATCCAAACAGACATTCAAATAACTAAAAATGGTGATGTTATTAAGCTTGATGGCCTTGTCGATGTCGGTGAAGAGGGGAATGCGTGTGAAAGCTTGAGAAAAGGAAAACAGCAGAAAGCGCTTGGGACACATATTCTTCAACTACTTTTCATTGGGCTCACAGGATTTAGATTTCCGTTTGCACACTTTACAGTTTTGGATTTCCTGTGAATATTACTTGTATGGACGGTGCACAAAGTAACAGATCTTTTATGAACATGAACGTTGGTTCAAATACAACTTTTTCTACAATGTCTCCATGCAGTATGAAACCAATGTTCTTCATTATGGATCCATCCCACACCTTCAAGAAAATAAGAAATAATATACTCAAAAGTGGAATTGGTGAAAAATGTACTAGACTATTGACTCTTCCATCAGAATTTTCTATTCAATGGCAAATGTTTATCGATTGTTATAAGTGGGATAAATTAAATGCCTTACAACTGCACCGTAAACTTACCAATGAACATCTATACCCATCCAACCAATTCAAGATGAGAAATTATTTAGCTGAAAATGTCTTGGACTCGGAAATGCTGAACTTAATAACCCAATATAGGAATTACCTTGGAGATAAGGGGCAAGTTTTGAATGGTGTAATTGAACTTTTAGAGAAAACATCAAAATTGATTGAAATTTTTCACGATCGAAAACCAATAACAGATTCAACCGACCCAAGACTACTAGAACTTCAAGAAATTGCTAAATGGTTTGACAACTGGAAATGTTCCGAAACTCGTCAGAAAAAAAGAAACCATCAATACTTTCATTACAATGCCACGAATATAATCAGTCCTGCATAATTGGTTTCATTGAATTTTCCAAATACATCTTCACAACTTCAAGGACAATTTTTATAACACCAGCTCTAGTCAACTCGGACATAATCGAAAACACATTTAAACAACAAAGGTCTACCTACCATGGAGCTAATACTAATCCAAACTCTTATCAGTACCGAACAGCTTTAAATAATATAATCTTGAATCAGAGGACAGTTTCAACAAAATCAAATGCAGGAAAAAATGAGTTAGCAGCATTACCAACTTTAAGAATCCTCAAGTCTCCAAGAAACGTAAAACAACATCAACTGATCCATCTTCAAACATTAAAGTGTTAAGATTTTAAAGCTGCACCCTTAGTTCAAAATAAGCTTTAGGCCAATTGATACAGTTGTTTAAATTTACTGAAAAGGACAATGGTTCTTACGAAGGAAACCTAGTTTAATTTGTAAGAAAGGTGCAGAAAACATGGTATTTTTACCTTATGAGACTTTTCAGGCGGATTTGGCAGACGGCCAGGGCGAAAGTAACAGCGCACATGCGCCTCAAAAGAGCCCTTTTGATAGGCTGACAAAAATGGGGAATATCACGGCATCTTTATCAACAGGGTTTCCCGAATGGAACCAATTATCCAGATGTATGGAAACGATGACGGAAAGCATGAAATGCTTGCAAAGAAAGGTCACCTCCTTAAAACTGGGGAATTCCCAAGAAAATGATGACCCCCTCGCCGTGTGAGAAACAGATCTACCTTGGTAAAGATTATGAGATCTCAGATGAGGATGATATTGATCAGTTTTTTACTGATAAGAGTGAAGGGGTCGGCGACGGGGAGGTGAATGAATGGGATGCCCTGTTAGATTTCTTTATCCAGACATAGAAACTGGAGATCCAGTTCAAGATGAATTGGCAACGGTGGTGAATAAATCATTGAGATCAAAAACAAAAGAGGAAAAAATGACAGATCTCCGAAACAAACACAAAAGACCAAAAAACATTGAAAATCTTGAAGTAAACAAAGTTTGCGGGATACTTTAGAATCAGTTAAAACCAGAAACAAAGGCCTACGATTATGGGAAGCAGAAATTACAAACCGTACTTTGTTTGGCTCTTGTTCCAGTTGTGAAATTGATGCAAACTATCAAAACAGACGGTTACAATGAAAATAAAGAATTAGTTGGTGACATTTTTATAATCCTAGCGCAGGGAGTTGTCTCATCAAACGACAATCGGAGACAAAAGATTAAAAACAATTTGCTACCGCCATACAAAAAATTGTGTGACAACCCACCCTCGGCAACAGTGCTATTCTGGAACAAACTGGAAGAAGATATTAAGAAAATGAAAGAAACCAAGGCAAAACTAACACCAGATCAACCAAACAAGCCTTTTTTTTTTGATCGAAAAGAGGGTGGGGGGGACCGACCATACAACAACAGAAAGTTCGCTGCTTACCCTCCTCGCAACAATCAAGCCCAGATGAACTATCAACATCCGTGGAAACGTCAACAACAAAAGTACACCCCAAAAAAACGAAAATTATATCTGTAAGCAAAGATATTAATGTACGGTTTTGTAAAACAACTGAAAATTTTCGAGCTGGAAAAACTAAGGATAATATCAATGTATGGGAAACAATTACTAGAGACAAATGGATACTTAATACTATAACAGGTTGCAGTATAGAGCTATCCGACATTCCGCAACAAAAATATGTCCCAAAACCGATTAAGTTTTTGGACGATGATAACACTAAACTTCGCAATGATTTAAATAAATTTTTCGAATGTTGAATAATTGAAAAGGCACCAGAAACCACAAACAATGAATTCATTTCTACCATTGTTTATCATACGGTAAAAAGAGGGACGCGTACGAGTAATACTAAACCTCAAGTACTTCAATGAACATTATGTTGAAAAATTACATTTTAAGATGGAATCTTTACGAGCGGCAATTAATATGGTCAGAAAAGATTGTTATCTTGCATCTGTGGATTTAACTATTCAATTCGAATCAGAGAACAAGATCGTTAATATTTCCGGTTTATTTTCGAGGGTCAAAAATGGCAGTTTACCGCGCTAGTAATGGGATATTCATGCAGCCCTAGAATTTGGACAAAATTGATGAAACCATTATTTGTTTATCTCAGGTCCATTGGTCACAGTAGTGTTTACTTTATCGATGATTCGTGTTTGGCCGGGGATAACTTTGATTCGTCTGCACAGAATGTAATTGATACCGTAAAACTACTGGACAACCTGGGTATTACAGTAAATATAGAAAATTCCGTTCTTATTCCATGTACATAGATTTTATTTTTAGGCTTTGTATTGTGTTCAATCTCAATGACAGTAAGGTTGACGAAGGAGAAATGCCATGATATTATCGCAGTATGTAGTGACATGTTTTTTACCAGTAGAACAACAATAAGAAATTTTGCTAAACTGATCGGTAAACTAAACGCGGCAGAACCAGGTGTCCAACACGCTTCTTTATACACCAGGCCTCTTGAAAAGAAATCCAATTGAAAAAGCATAGAGGTAATTTTGATAGCTTAATGAACGTGCCGAGAATCATAGGTGTTTCTTTACAGTGGTGGATACATAATGTTGAAAAATATTACAAAAAACATCGGACCTAAAAGTCCAGAAATTATTATTTATAAAGACGCATCCAACGATATGTTTGGCGCATATAATTACATTATATGCGCAATACATATCGTTGGATGCGTCTTTATCATTTACGTGAAATGTTTGATCAACTGGACTCCAATATCCACACGTTTTAGAACCAGTTGCAACAATTTGGCCAACTCAAAGTTGGTGGCCAGATCTTTTGAAGTTAGCAAAAAACAATGTATTAGTGTTACCAAACACCCAGAGCGTTTTGAAATTAGTGCACAAACCAAACAAACAACACCCATTAAAAAGATGCGCTTAGCTGTTTTCAGCATATCATGCGGGCGTTGGGAAGGCGAGGCATTTCGGGAACAGCTCAAGGCCTCATTCTCAACTCCTGCAGACAAGGGACAAAACTCCAGTATAACACTTATATTACAAAATGGTAAGGTTTCTGTGAAGGGAAGGCAAATTCCTTTAGTGCACCTATAAGTGTGGTTGTTAGCCTTCTTACACAATTGTTTGTACAAGGATTAAGCTACTCCACATTAAATACTGCAAGGTCGTCTATACATTGTATTCTTAGATTAACTGAAAATACAAATATTCACGATGAAGTGATAAGAGGGTTTATGAAAGGGGTATTCAATGAGAAACCATCATTGCCAAAATACAAAACCACTTGGGATGTGAAGACGGTATTACAATATTTGAAAAAAATAGATACAGGATCATTATTGTCCCTATCTTGCAAACTGTGCATGCTGTTTTTTCTGGTAACAGCCCAACGTTGTCAAACACTTCTTGTTATCAAATTGTCGGATATTCATCAAACTACCGAAGGCATTATCATACACGTTTCGGAACAGATCAAGCAAAGTCGGCCAGACGTCCAGTTGGACCCGATTGTGTTAAATTCATACAGGACAGATGAAAATATATGCATTGTAAAAACTTTGAATGAGTACATTGACAGAACAAAATGTCTTAGGAAAGATGACAACTTACTTCTTTCAACAACAAAACCACATGCAAAAGTGTCCAAACAAACTATTACCCGTTGGATGAAACTTATCTTATTGAAAGCGGGTGTTTCAACAAATTATAGGACACATAGCACCAGAGCGGCAGCGACATCATTTGCATTTAAAAAGGGGGTTCCTCTTAAAGGGGTTCCTCTAACTGACATTATTTAAACGGAAGGTTGGAGTAATGAAAAAAAAAAAATTTTTGCTAAATAAAAAACACTTTATTAAGTGATATGTTTCTTGTAACATAATTGTAATGATTTATTTAATGCAGATGGGACATGTACTAGTATTATATACATGTTGTCAGTTTAACACTTCTTTAAGTTGAATGGTGTCTGTTTTACACTTAATTAAGTGATATGTTTATATGTTTCTTTTAACATAAAGTGATATGTTTCTTATAACATAATCGTAATTATATATTTTATGCAGATGAAACATGTATAAGTAATATACATGGTTTCTGTTTAACACTTCAATAATTGATATTTTCCTGATAACATAATAGTAATAATATATTTAATGCAGATGGAACATGTACAAGTAATATATACAAGGTGTCTGTTTAACACTTAATTAAGTGATATGTTTGATTTATCATAATTGTAATTATTTATTTAATGCAGATGGAACATGTACAAGTAAACTATACTTGGTGTCTGTTTAATTCTTTTTAAGTGTATGTTTTTTGTACCATATTTATAATTATGCATTTAGTGCAGATGGAACATATATTAAAATTAACATATACATAAGGTCGAGCTAGGCTCTTCATGGCTAAGTGACTGCCAACTGTTAGCTGGCTGTCAATTGCCAGCTGTCTGCCAACTGTTAGCTGTTAACAGGCTGCCAGCTGGCTTCCAACTGTTAGCTGGCTGCCAATTGCCAGCTGGCAGCCGTACACAAGGCGGCTGCCAAAGGTCGAGCTAGGCTCTTCATGGCTAAGTATAAAGTGGCTGCCAACTGTTAGCTGGCTGTCAATTGCCAGCTGGCTGCCAACTGTTAGCTGTTAACAGGCTGCCAGCTGGCTGCCAACTGTTAGCTGGCTGCCAATTGCCAGCTGGCAGCCGTACACAAGGCGGCTGCCAAAGGTCGAGCTAGGCTCTTCATGGCTAAGTATAAAGTGGCTGCCAACTGTTAGCTGGCTGTCAATTGCCAGCTGGCTGCCAACTGTTAGCTGTTAACAGGCTGCCAGCTGGCTGCCAACTGTTAGCTGGCTGCCAATTGCCAGCTGGCAGCCGTACACAAGGCGGCTGCCAAAGGTCGAGCTAGGCTCTTCATGGCTAAGTATAAAGTGGCTGCCAACTGTTAGCTGGCTGTCAATTTTCAGCTGGATGCCAACTGTTAGCTGTGCATCCAGCGTACATTCCAAAATCATCGTAGGACATTAGTGAACATATTTGTATAGTATACTTAACTCATTTGTTTCATAAATGTATTATCATTTTAATGAAGATTACATATGTTTTGTGCATGTCTGGGATGCTATTTTTAAATTTCAATAAGTGATATATTTCTTATGTCAAACTCGTTGTATTCTAATTGTTGTATTTAGTAAAACGTTTGATATCATTATGGATTATTATTAAAAAAATATTTTGATATAACCATGGTGTCCGTTAATTCAAATGAAAACAATTCCATATGATGTTTTTTATTAGTCATAATTTTTAATATACGATTCATTGAATTGCTTTGTTTTGGTTAACATTGTTTTGTTATATCTTTGTTGCTTATAAGTCTATAGCTTGTTAATCGTGTTTTGCAAAATATAACAAACTTGATTGTTTGTACAAACATTTATGGATGCAAGGTTGTGTTAAACTGATACTGTATCGTGAAAACCATTATTAATCATTGCATTCTATCATTTTAATTTGTTAAATAATCCGATTTAGAATAAATATAAATTATTAGGACTGTTTCTGAAGTATTGAACCAGTTAAACAGAAAATATCAAAACACAATGATAACAATAGTTTAGATTGTACTTGCAAAGTTTTGGTTATATTATTTGAAGATTACTTAAGATATGCTATGAAGGTAAACAGAAATGTGTTAATTTGTGTGTATGTGTTTCCATAATTAAAATCAATATTTAAAACGATGCGTTTTATGTTATGATTGAAAAAAATGATGATGAAGACGTTGTAGCAATGTTACCGCTTATGTTTTTACGTTATGCAATAACGTTGTTGCAACGTGATTAATGTGGAGGTGGTCACAACGTTACTTGGGCAACCAGTACACAATATTCTTACAACGTTACCACATTGTCGAGACAACAATGCATTATAACTTTGTAATAACGTTGTATGAACAATTTCTAGATATAGAGAAATAATATTTGGAAATAAGCATTGCATTTTGGTATTCTTACAGTATTGTTCAAATCATGCCCCTGATTGTAACATAAGCATGTGCCAAAACGAATTTATTTTGCTATACGTTCAAGAGTGCAATACATTTTTCATGTTACTTATACCCCTGCCACCTTTATAGGGCATATAACCGTATTGGTATAAAGATCATGAATATCCTATCGTTTGTCAATAGAAGTTTGAATTTTGGATATCGAACAAATGTATTATAAAGATTTTTTTATTAAATTATTTACGAGAAATTAAGCAGTTGCCACTGTTAGACAACGTCAAAACAACGCGGCGTCTACAGGCAGGTATACGATATAAATATTTGTACCGTATTGGAAAGCGTTTCCCTTATTTTCTTTCTTATCAGGACGGTAACTAATTGACAAACCAAGTAGCGTGCGCATACATTTCTATAGTATTATTCCATGATACTTATGATAAGTATAAATAAAAAAGCTGTGTACATAATGTTAAAGCAGATCTTCATTTTATCACCTTTTACTTTCTGTGCTATGATATTTGAGTAAGAGGAATAAGGTAGAAATTAAGGTAGTGTACTCTTGTAGTCACCGACAATAGTTATACAAGTTATACAGAATAAGACTCCCTTTGCCTATAAGCTTAATGTGATACATGGGAATACATCTATTATAAATCATTTTCCATTTCGTCACCTATACATCTAGTACAGTATTAGTCATATATGTATAATTCCTATATGAGCTAGTAAAGCTAGAAAATCTACATAATTTACATGACATAACAATTATAATATTCTCCTATTGCACCATTATAAGATTTACATATTACACCACAACAAGGTATTTAGTGTAGTTGTAGGCCTCCGCCTCAGAATTCAATTATCATAGAATTACGCAGTAGATGTGACAAGTTATGGATAAACAATTCATATCACTTGTCCGAATGGCAGCTGAGCTTTGAAATTGAAATAATCTTAAGGCGTATCTTATGTACATACTTTTACTTTCTGTGCTTTATAGTTTAATCTTATTTTAGCCAGAGAAAGAAGGTTATGATAGAAGTTAAGGTAGTTTACTCTAGTAGTCCCCGATAATACTGATACAAGTCCAACGGAATCAGGTTTTGGCTACCTTTACCTACTGCTTTTTGTGTTAAAATAAATGGAATACATTTGGAAACATATTCCATTTAATAACACATACTAGAAGTACAGTATACATTATACATGGATAATCTAGAAATGAATGAATCTCTGAGACAACCTACATTATTGGCAAAACATAACCTTTCTGCAATTAAGTATTTAAAATAACTCAAAATCAAATGAAAATCATTAAAGTGTGCTTGTTGTTTTACTATTTTGTGAAAATGAGTTTGAAGTAAAAAGGTTTTTATTGTTATAGTTTGTGTTGACATGGCAATCTTTTTGGGAAAGTAAGAATTATATTTTAAATAGCTTCCCTCCTCTCATAAAACATTCTTTCTCTTATTTCAATAGTTTCTTTAATATATCATTCCTTTCAGACAACATTAACCTCATTGTACACTTTGTTTTCATATTTGTATTTACTATGTGCCTGCATAAAGCCTCGTTATACTTTGAAACTTCAAGAAGTGACTTTCAGTTACTTGTATAACTTTAATTGTACAATTAGCGTATGCTTTGACGATAAACTACGTCACTTTTGCATATAAATATGTGTGGCCAAATTTGTTCGAGGTATTTGATGATCTCATCTTGTAAAACATAACAAGTGTTTTTTTCTATAAAAGGGACTAGCTAACAGGTAGTCCGAAAATCGGGAAATATAATATTCCCCAAAACAAACTTGAAATGTCAATGTGAAAAGGAGCTAGTATGTGGGCGATACTACATCATTTCACATGTCTAAAGAATAAACGCAACACGCATGTCGTCTGAGTTTCCTCTTTTAAAAAAGCTGTTTGGTCTCCCCGTTAAAAGTAGGGCGGAAGGTTTTTTCCGAACACCTTCCAAGTCACGTGATCACATCACATACTAACCAGTCAATAAGCGGTTAAGCCAACAAGCTGTAATTTTCAACAGTGTTTATATTTTTCAAAAGTTTCCATCCATCAATTTCATCACCGATGTTAATATGTCGGTCTCTGTGTCTACGTTGTATCAAATATAGCAGTTGTCTTCTCCCTTATACTGTTCGTCCTGTTTGGAAGCCATGAAGTGTGTATATTAAGCATGTGAAAGTCACGTTATGAATGTCGTTACATATACCGACGCTTTGTTAACTCACTGGGACTTAATGGGTAGACAACAGTATATTTCGAATTGAAAAATACGCATAACAACGAAAGATAAATTTGTCGTAGGCGATTTAACACATCAGTCAGTAAAGCTCCAGTCCCAACTACCGCCCAGATCCGTGTTGGATCTGTGGTGGGTCACTGTTGACCATGGACAGTACGGGACATTCCTGGGCAGCCCGGTATCGTACAGGATAGTCATGGATAGTCCGTGATACCACCACGACAATTTTAAACTGTTAACAACTGTTGTTGTGATCTTTGACCGTCCGGGACCATCCGAGATGATTTTTCAATGCGGGATTGTCCGGGAAGGTCAGTGTAGAGACCTTGTTGGCTCCGGGAAGGTCCGTAAAGTAACCGTGTTGAGTCGGCATGTCGTTTTATACACGTATGACATGTGAGCGGTCCTGAAATGAATCCTTCCACTGGGGCAATTACCAACCAAAAGCCATGGTCAACCATGTATTATTCTATAAGTAATACACGGCCACTAAACGCCAACTACACCACTTAACGATGGTGCAAAGAAAATGAGCTGTCGACTATTCCGTGGTGCGCTCTATTCACATCTACTCGCGTGAGAATAATTTATATTCCATTTGATATATTTATTAAACGGACATATTTCGTAAATCGGAGAATGTGGTAACGTGTAAGAACAGTTTAACTGCAGACTGGCTACGATTTTTTTTTCAATAATGTCCTCCGACTTGTACATATTGTAAGATCTGCTAGCATTTCAAGTATACCTCGTTGCTTACATACACCGTTAAACATTATTGCGTATGTAAATATAACTGTTATGTTAAGTACTTACGCCGGAACACAATAAAACTAATAAGCACTCCTTAAAAAGGAAATATGCACATAATAATAAAAGTTGTGGCGCTGTTGCTCTAGTGATGGAGTTGTCGAGTAGTGGTGGCGCTATCGAGTACGTTTTTTCACCTGAAATAACATAAGTGTTTTGACTTGTAACACATATCTTAATTTGCGAGAATAGTGTTCATGCTAGCGGTATGTCGTAGTAAAAGCCATGCACCGATTAACGCCCGTATAATTTGTGGCTGGTCTCCAATTTGATTAAAATATACTATTTTCCTTACCTATCCTAAAGTTAAAGAACGTACACTCGTCTTTCAAAGCCTGTCATTACTTCTACAATGTTTTGTATTGCACTGTGATAAACATGTAGTTTAGTATCTGAAAATGAAAGAAAAAAATGACTTTGTATCACTTTAACCAAAACACAGATAAGGCCTTTTAACTGTGTGTACAATACAGATGGGGGTTGTCAAATGTAAAAAGAAAAAAGGCTCTTTTCTGACAACCAGAAAACCCCCAGTTTCAATACCTTTTCTCGGACTGACCCAATAAGAACAAGAACGCCATGGGAGACTCACTTTTTAAATCGAAACAAAAATCCCCTGAAATCATCGCCATGCAAAAGGACAAACTTTGATTCGCCACTCATAACCTGTGCCTTCAAAGGCGTGCTTGTTAATGATACCAAAAGGTACAATCCTTTCTGCTCTTTAGACCATTAGTTGAACTTAAAACATGCCCCAAAATGTGCTTTGAAATCCGTCCATGCTCCCGTGCTATCAAATATAGCTGGTTTCACAACATCATTCAGGCTGGTTGATCTGAACTGCTCTTTTGCAAAGGTTTGCCTTACATCTACAGGTGAACTAGGATATGCCAGATTCACAAGGTATCTAATATCCTGCCCTAGTTATCTCTTAACCGAGGCAATTATGACGGGGCCAAGCAAGCTCTCTTTGATCTGCACTGGCTGCCAATAAAGGCTAGAATCAACTTCAAGATATTGACAGTTATGTTCAACTGTGGCACTGGTAGGGCTCCTGCTTATTTGACTGAGTTATTGTCTGAGAGTGTAAGTCGTAGACAAGGATTAAGATCAGCTAGTGACCCTGGTATCAAGTATGATGTACCATTTAACAAGAGAACAAGGTTTAATGATAGAAGTTTTTGCACAATCGGACCAAAACTATGGAATAGTCTGCCATTGTATATCAAGCAGTCAGTGTCTATTGATGTGTTCAAGAAAAACCTCAAAACTCACTATTTTACACAGTTTTATGACTTGTTTTAAAACCGACTCCGATAAGAAATGTCTGATATTATATTTGATTTTTTAGAGTCTTAGAGTTTGTTTATTTTTCATTTTTTATCGGTTGCTTTGACCAATTATGTTTTTACTTTATGTACATATATTACTACTTTAGTCAATTACAATCTAATGAATGTTGCAAGTTTTAATATATTATTGTTTAACTGCTTTATATTGTCTTATATCAAAATATGTTCAAATATTATGTTGGATTTATAGAGTATGCATGTATTGTACAACGCCATTGAATATTATGTATAAAAATAGGCGTTTAATCAAATAAACACGTTTAACGTTTAACGTTTATGTACAACTTCACAAACAATTCAGTCTGTAGCCTTTTTCCAATCTTGAATCTATTACGTCAACAATGATACCCTTAATTATATTTTTTATTACCTCCAGATATAGAGGAATGAAATAATCAGTACTTTATTATATTTAAGTGCACCTTTTATTCGATATGTATAGTTGTATTATATTCAAATATAATGAAAATGTAATACATATTTCATGTCCTAAAGTAAAATAATACTGGAGGAGGACGCTATGACATTGGCTATGTCAAAATCCAAAAAAAACAATATCAAAATTGCTTATCGGAAGAAACAAACACATGCATTGTTAAGTAAATTTGAGAAGCAACATGTCTGAAAACGTGAAAAAAGATAATTATTTGTAAACACAATGTTTTTTGTAGGAGTAGAAGACCGCTTGTATTGTCTGTTTAATCTTGCAATAGATTAGCACTCTGCTCATCATCATCATCATCAAGGACAACCAAGCGTATTCCATGAACTAAAGATGAGATAAAGCAAATAAAGACCGCTGAATTTTGCTTTGGTTGTAACTCAATTTCTCAAACAGGTATAAATTACCAGAGCCGAAATCGAGAACACAGTCTTTAGAACAATCTGTGCACAAAAAGGTAGGTTTTATTATACGTTTTCAATAGTATATTTCAATACATGCGGCAAATGTATGCCCTTCAAAGTGTGTCTCACGAGGCTTGTATGTAAACTGTCAATTAAAAGCAGGCGCTAATAATGGAAAAGAATATCGGTTCTTTCATTATAATTAATTGACAACTTCTCCGTCCTTTATGCAAACACTTTATAAGTCGTCTAATGTTTTGTTCCATTCCAATGCTTGAAACAGAGTTTGAGTTCAGCGTTTAAAATAAGTTAATTATTCTGCTATTCAATGATGAAAACACCTTGGAATATAAATGATAGTATGCATAATCATTAAATACACTGACCTTTATTTTTCAAAAACAGATATCTCGGATCAGCTAGTGATACCTACTTCGATTTAGAAATACAGTCATGGGTTTCTGTTTGCCACAACTACGACGTATTGAATACATTATATATATATATATATATATATTTAGTAGTGAACTTACATTAATAGTTATTCAAGGTTAAAATACGATATATATATATGATATATGAACATTGCTTTCATCTCGCTAGCTTATTGCTACTGAAAAGTTAATTAAATGAAACGCGTTATTGATTTAAGACGTTTGAACTAATAAGTTATAACAAAAATATAATAACAAAAAAGTAATAAAAACAAGCAATAAGTTTTAACAAAACAGTCATAAAATATACAAGTTAACAAAAAGCATTCATGGCTGCCGTTATACGGGACGACTATAATCAAAAGAAGATTTTATTTGAATTGTAAAATATATTCACCAACATTTAGAAAATTGAATAAAGTCTTAGAAGAGATAGTCCAAAATATAACGAATTGCAAACATTAGTTATTTCCATGTACCAGGTAAATAATATTGTTGATATGTACCCCAAGATGTTTTCGTACTATTAAGTAAGACATTTTCTTCTTTGATTTCATTTATGTATGCATTTAGTTCAGTCAGACTTTACAATTTGAGTTCGTCAAATTAAAGGCACGTTACACAGGTCTCAAAATAATGTATTGATAAAGATAAGCCGTATTTTAGTATGGCAGATCATAGGTGTAATAAACCAGAAAATGATCGTTGGGGTTGTTAATCTCTAAATATTTAGGATTCGACACAGACACTGAGAGCCTATCATGCTTGTTTAGCTTGAAAACCGCAGAAAGAAAACTTGTATCGTAACCGTCGTTTCTTTGAATTGATTTCCTGGTTTGCATCAGTATACCAGTGGTGCCATTCTTGTGTGAAAGAAGATCTACATGATGACTGAAGATCGTTGGACTGGTTTCATTTCTATATGTTCCAGTCTCATTTTGTCGTCTAAGATTTAGTTGCGAAGAAACAATGTAGTAGCCAGGCTGTCGGATAAATATTTCTCCTTCTAGTTCCAAGTGGACGCAATTGTTCGCAGAAAACGTTCGGCCGTTCTTATTCCACAGGACTTTGTAATGACCTTCAATTAAAGAAGAATGTAATATCTTATCAGTGATAGATGCTACTACAAGTATTGAACAATTCCTACATATTGTAAAGTGTTTAAACTTACCGTTAACTATGTAGCTAGGTTTGAACTCTACGATTCCGACAATTTTCGACATGGGCTGTTTGTTGCTTGTTTCCCTTTGACAGTCAGCAATTACCGAATCGTCTAATATATCAAGCAGACCTAAAGTTTGTAATTATAATGAAGTTCAGTAAATAAATCATATGAAACAATCTATTGTTGTTAATATATCGCTTTTAAAAGATGTGTATCAGCGGACGATGTGTTAATCTTATTCCACAAATGTAGTATTGCTTATTTTCTTTATGGCACGAGATTTCAAATTGACATCACTTTCTGTTCGAGGGGGGGGGGGGCTCATTCACCTTATTCATTTGTTAGACGAATACTTACTTGCACTGTTTTTCCTATATTCGTAGTACTGCTCAACCACATCCTAGTGCGGAAATGAAGATAATATTTTAACAACCATCGTTGTCCAACTAGACACAATTATTGTTCATAAGATGCGCCACTAAACAATTAACTAGAAATGTCTATCGACATATAAAGCTAAAGCTAGTTTTAAGATTTCAGGCGAAACAAATTTCATTCTCTTAGGTTTAAAATAGGATGTGGTAAAAATATATATGTTCATATATCATTATTATTCACCTTTCGAAACAAAATCTGTGCAATGCTTTCGACAGGTCCACAGCATATCCCATCTTCTCCCATTTTGATAGCGGAATGATCAATCTTTGGTCCTGAGAAAGTATTCGGCGTCGTTTTGTCGCAAGGAATGCACATTGCGCTTGCTTGGGGATTACTTAAAGATGCTCTGACAACCGCCCATATTGTTATAAGCAGCAGGAAATTAAACGTCAGAAGCATATTTAAGATCACACAAATTATAGCAGGCGCCTTTTTTCGCTTTAATATGCACGCGTCACTCATTGTTCGATAAGGCTTTGTGAATTATTGTATACTGTAGGAAATCCTGAAAGAGAACATAAAAAAACGACACTGCCTACATTATCTCTGTCTACGAACATTGTCACTGTCTGCCTACATTGTCACTGTCTGCCTACATTGTCTCTGTCTACCTACATTGTCTCTGTCTGCCTACATTGTCACTGTCTGCCTACATCTTGAAAATTTAGTGTAGCATTCAAAGTTTTAAAACATACATACTTCTAATATTGTTCCAGCGATCAAATTATTAGCATATATCATGCTGATATTATAGCTGCGTTAACGTGTTTTGCTGTCCTTTATGTTGAACCATATCCACACGTGCTTATTCAGTTGGTGTTTTGTTCTTACTCACAACAAAACACGGTTACGCATATGTTATTTTATGAATACAATATGAATACATGTTTTAATAGTAAATATTTACGATCATGAAATGAAAGCCTTAATATAGATACAAAAAATACATCTGTTTCCTATGATACATAAAAATCTACAGAAACAAAAACGTTCTTTTTATTTGCAAAAATACATTTTTTTAAATCAGTAAATATACTTACCGTCACCTTTTGGGGGGGCTTCGGACCGGCAGGCAGAACTTGTGTCTGGCAGGGTTAATTTCCTTTGCAATTTTCTCTGCATACGATTATCTTTTTAATCGGTGTTACAATCAATTGGCTTTGAGCTGAAATTTAAGGAAATGTAAGGATGTTATATACTTGAAAATCTAGAAATGGCATTTTTTAATCTGGACTTTGTCTATGTACACTGAAATGTATAAGAAAATTAATTGATAGCCTGTAAATTGAACCGGGTTATCCGAATGAATAGGTCGTTGAGTTATCGAAATGACTTCAACAGTTAATAGTATTCGTTTTTCTTGAGTCTTCATTGCTTTAATTAGAAAAGTGGATGCTTGGTCCGACGAGGTTTATATTTTAAATTGCGTTGTACTTATTCATAAATGTTGGAACAACTGTAAGGTTTGACACATTTAAACTGGTTTAAAATTTAAGTGAACTCATGTTTCCAATGCGGCAATACCATCATTTATTGATGCGAAGGCTATAATGATGTTTTCACATTATTTGTCTCTCGTTCAGTGTCTTTTGGGCCCTTGCCTTGTGAATGTAAAATTGGGTTTGTACGTTATTATTTCCACTATAGATGAAGTTTATCAGTGAAATATGATTATAATATCAGTTAGAAAACGTTTTGATTACATTCGCTGTTTGGTTCGTTGTCTAGATCAGAGCAAACAGAGATGGATCAAAATGACAAAATAACTTCGCGTGATTTTTTATCGAAGTTTTGTTCTCGTCCGATAATATGTAAGTTTTCCAGCGTATTAAAACCGGTATGTTGTCCGTCTGCACATCTCCGGCATGCACAGCCAACGTGCACTTCTTTTTTATTCCATTTGTATCATATAACAGTGCAATACCAATTGTAAGCAATCGCAAAATCTGTTCATCAAATCAATTGCTTAGAAGAAAGAAGTTGTTCCAAATAATAAAATTCTGATGAAAATCGTTGATAACACTCCTTGCTGATACAATGCTAAAACACAGACGTTAAAAATATATAAACGCACCTTAAAAAACAATTTGCATGTATGACATTCTGATGTAAGAGTTTAAAATACGATGAACACTTATAGAAAAGAATGTTCCTAAATTAATTGGATCGCATTTAAAATGAATAAGGAAACCCTACTTTTTCGATTGTCAAAAGTGTCATGATATTTTAGGGTTGTCTGTTTTTGAAATGTTTAAGAAATAGTTCTTTACATTAATATAATTCTGTGTGTTTAGCCTATCAGAAAAAAAAACTTTTAAAAGATAATAGTTATGAAAAACTGTGCCAGCTTCATAATATGCATTTTACATTCAAGCGCAAAAATATACAATCATGCCAAATCATAGGTATCTATACGCATATATTCCAAAGCGCTTAAAACTATTGAAATACATGTAGCACTCAGTCTGGTTAATTAACCTAGTTAACGTCAATTTGTTACCACACGAGGCTAACCTTTTAAACTATAGATATTCGATAACCATTACGCAATCCGATTTTCAGAAAAGATATATAACTAATCGACCTATTTGTCAATTCGCATAGGTTTTGTAAAAAGAACTAGGTTATACGGTTTATATAGCCATGTAAATTGGATTTCAATGGCGTGATATAATGAGAAAATTCGCATGCACTTATTTCAAATATAGCAAATACGTAAGCGCTAAATTGACTTCCAAATGTCCAACAAACGGTTTCATTGTTTGTATAATGTTAAATCAATAGTGCATTTGTAATAAGGACTATAAGGTTGTAACAGTTTTATACTTGAAACAAACCATTTTACGGATAGGTCGAATGGTCTCATACATTTCAATACGAATAGCAAAAATGCTTGTTAGGAAGGTTCATTCAAACTCACTATCAAGGCATAGTTTATAAAACTGGTATCGTATATTTTGAACGTTCTAACCAATAATCACGGTGGAACACCGTACATCGGATACAGAAGCCACAGTGAGACGTAAACAATGTTATTTTTACAGGGGCGATAAGGGCTTTACCTGTTTTTATTAAAAATGATCAAAGTAAGACACAAAGTATCAGATTATTGAGTAAAGACATGTCAAGGTCTACATACATCAACACAACTGTGATGCTCACGGGCGCGGAGTTTATTTATATGTTGTCAAGTTTCTCTATTAGAAAGATCTTTTTAGTTATTTATGATAATATCTCCTTTAATTTTGCAGTGATAATGTACTGAGTATATATATTTAACGTATTTAACGTAGATTCTGTATGGAATATAACCTTTCTATGCAGTGGGGATAGTTGTGGCATTGACATGCGCTCTATAACTATTCATAGTTAAAGATTAAAAGATTACAAGTTACAGAAGGTATATGTACCACAGTGCTTTGTAATGCTTTGTCCGGTTATTAACCAATTAGCAAAACAGAATGGTGACACAATATCACGCTGACGATGTGAAATTGAAGGCCCTGCAAATGCTTTACGTATAAAATAGTACTACAGATTCACTTTACTGGCCATCTCTAAAGGTCTTGTCACCATTTGCCCTGTTTGAATGATACATGATAAAAAAAACACTCGATTAAAACATTATCTAAAAGGATTTTAAACTACGCCAAATGCAAATAATTCCCCCTCTCACTAGGCACGAACTATAAATTCCATGTGCACTGTCATTGTGACGACAGTTTTTTGTTGCTGTTTTTTCCAAATAACCTGTATAGATTTTACTTCATCTATAGATGCGATAAAGTGTATAATATTTACTAGTGCACGTGGTTATCATGTTTTATGTATTCTCGTACATGTTGGATTTCGTTGCTGTAAGAAACAACAATGAAATTCAAATTAAAAATATCCTTAGTGGTCCCAAACTGTATGGTCACAACCGATATGTTCCTGTCATAACCTAAAAAAAGTGATGCATTTTTTTGTATTTTTTAGTAATAAAGCTATGTACTAGGATATAGGTCATAACAGATATGTTGCTGTCATTACCAAAGAAATGGTGATGTAAAGTTATTTGTCTATTAATCAATTATCAACTAAGTGATAAACCTATGTACTAGGATGAAAAATGTATGAACATTGCTTTTATCTTGCAATTTTTTTGTTTGTGTAAAATAAGTTAAGAGGAATCCAATATTGGATGAGTAAGTTTTTCTATTGTAAAAGGTAGCGTCTTTAAGTCAACACATTTCTTCAAAGTAATTATGTATAATTATCATATCCTCTCAGTTCCTCAACAATACTTATTTAAGATTATTTGTCTTGTTTTCAAATTCACATTCACGCTGCAATCTTATGAATGTATTTAAATAAATCGTTTGGACTATTTTAAACCGCATAACACCATACGTCCCATTCTGTAGTGCCAGCGCAATAATTGATAATAACTGATTAACATGTTATGTCAAAAAGTAGATCTGACGAAACCTGATTTCGATTTGCGGCCAGCGCCAACAGTCTTAAAACAAAATAGTTATTCATATGTGCCCCTATTTGAGGCATTAAATACTTGATATTAAAATAAATCATATATTATACGATTCATTTAAATAATGACGTTTATTTTTAATAGACTTCTAGCTCATAAAATTAAATTATCGTTAAATATGTTTATGCTTTTAATATTATAAGTTTATACAAATATGACACAATCAGTAAACATCTATTCCCAGTACAATATTTATTAGTAAATGGATATACCCAATCCACAAAAATGTTATGCCCAGTCCATATAATGCGAACATATCAAGGGTGTATCGTAATAAGGAACAATTTTTCACAGACACAATTCGGCATATAACTAATTCGTACAGTTTAAACGTTTGTGTTATTGTACTGTTCAACCTTAATCAGAGGTATATTGAACATTTTTTTGCGAGCTGTTTCGTTTCAAAATCGAATCATTCTGATTATAATCGAATCTGGGACTCGCATGTTTCCTGGTTGGTTAAAACATCTGAAAATTGCAATCAATAAAACTATTATCATAAGAGATTAACAATTAGCAGTAAAATTGTACTTGTTGGACGCATAGATTTGCCATTTTGTGTTGATTTCGTCTCGCTAGAGCTACTGTATCCAGTGTATGGCGATCCACCCTGAAAATATAATGGAATTAAATGGAAATATTTTACCTTAAACATCAAGTAATATACAATAAACAAACACAAACACACGCTCGCACGCACGCACGCAAGCACGCGCACGCACGCACGCACACACGCACGCACGCACGTACACACATACGCACGCACGCACATACACAATTTCACCAATGTTACCAATTTCAAGAACAACGCATTTGAGTTTTTAATATTTTATTTATTATTATATAGAGTGGACTCTCTTTTTTTTGCTCTCGTTGTATTAATAATTTCACAATGCAAAAATAGAGAATGATTCCAATTTTGCAACAAAACAGATACTGTAAATGGTTCAGACAATGATGAAGGCATTGCTGAGTTGCTTTTGAAACAATGTTCATTTTCACTCACTAATTTCAACAAAAAACAAAACTTCCTTTGACAATAGTTTTGGAGTTCAATTGCTTCGTTATGGCCATTGGCAAAACAATTTTCTGCATCTTGTGGCATACCTTCTCCCCAATAGAATATAACTTACAACTCAAAATATGTCAATGAACTGAACTGTATGGTATTAAATCACTTTCATGCAACTATCAGATCAGTTTTCAACGTATAAAAATGACTCGAGTACAAGTTAGGTCGTATTCAATATTGGTATTAATTGAAAGTTACCATATTGCGTGTTATAAATAACCCACAAATGTAGTATTAATATAATCAATAAAGTTCGATTATATAATTTATTATGATTTCAAGGGCTCACTCTAATATCTGTATAACAGGCATCCATTACGAACATACGATGGTCGATCAGTTTTCAACGTTAAAAATTGATCCGTCATTCGTTGACGAATATAAGGGACACTATTCATCCGCGTCAAAATTTAATCTTACACCGGAAATAATGCCTGAAGCCAACAGACGCATCGCCTTTGTTCATATTTACACTCGAACGCAGAAATATAATGCAAGCATACCATATCATTTGTATGTAGAAGTTTCGTGCTGAAGCAATGTGCGAACTAGTTTACTTGTCGTAATTGTGCAACGAGAAAATAGCAATAAACTTAATTCAATACTGTGTAATCCCTTTTAGTTGTGCAACTGATTTGAAATGATGAAGAAACTTACAAAATAGAGATGTTCGATATTCCACCTTTCAAATCCACAAAGCCATAAACAGCAAGTACTCCAACTTTCAAAAACTATATCCAGCTGTCTTTGTGTCGTGATTATAAACATGCAGTAGTACTTTGATCTGCTTGGCCTAGATAGGCGATATTGATTTACAATTGTGGCGTTCTAAACTACCTTGATCCTTTATTGATAACATTTGAAAGACCTTGACACAAATGAATGGGTATATTCATTGATTGATGGGCATATCTCCATGCGTTATGTTTCACCATAGCAACTATGCAGGTGTTAAGTCAATTCGTGTTCAGTAGGTTACATGAATATCAAAAAAGAATATGGAAGTCATGATGCGGTTAAGGTGCATTATAATTAGGACAATATACTGAGTTAAAATTGTCTTTCGGCTAAACTGTTTCACGCAAAAATTCGGACGGTTCTTAAACATTATTAATACTAAGGTAAATTGAAACTCATTATCCATTGCAGTATTTTCTATTTGAATAACCAACATCGAATATTATCGAATAATGACATGAACTACTCACGGACACTCTCAATTAATCTGAGTTTGAGAATGAAGACTGAAATTTTGATGTAGAATATGTACCAACAAAGCATAAATTATGACATTGACTGCATTAATTATATTTGTATAGTTTATCCATAATCTACTCATGTTTTATCATCAGGAAAACTAGCAATGATCTAATTTACATTTTAGAATGCATTTTTTAAGTCCTAGTCCCAAACACAAGCTCAAGAAAATTATCTAATTTGAGCACTGTTTGAGAACTAGTTTAAGCAACCAGTAGACTCCTCGAGTGCAAGTGAATTATTGTTACACTAACCGTTCCTAGCCGGTAACCCAATCTTTCAACAGTAAGGTAATTTTATGAGGGTATGGTTTGTTTTTGTTGCTTATATTTGTGTGATGTTAAAATGTTTGTGTCGTGTGTCTGTGTGTCTGTGTGTCTTCATTGTCGTTTTTGGCCCTAGCATTATGTCTCTAAACAAAGATTATCTTCGATTTTTTTTTTACTACAGGTCTTTTATATTGTATTATTGATATCAAAAATAAGTAAACTATCATAGATACCATTTATTACGTTGATAATACTACTTCGAAATACAAAAATTGTGATAAAGAATGATTGTTTCAAGTACGCATCTATACGCGTATGTTCTGTAAACATATTGTTACGATCAGTACGTGATATTATAATATGTATTAATTTCAGTCGCCAACTATGTTTTCACAGACATGGAGGCTTTCAATATCTTATTAATCTTTCAGCATTTATAAATTGATTGATTGATTGTTTGATTGATTGATTGGTTGATTGATCGCCCTATTAGAATAATGGCATGTTCAAATGAAAACATTGAATATTCAAACCTTATGCGAGTTACTTGAACGGGTATATTTACTAGAAGACTATAGAGTGTGGTCTTGTGTTGTGGGGGGAACCGAAATATCCGGAGGAAACCCACCTGTCCGACTTGGTGACCACGAACCAAATTTACCTTCGCTCAGGCCGGGAATCGATCCCGAGTCGCCTTGGTGAGAAGCGAGTGAACTAACAGCTGCGCTAACCGGACAACCAAGCCTTTGTTTTGAACGCTATATAATCCAGTTATTTGCACGATGTACACTTTTTTACAGCAATGATAACATCTTCTCAACATATTCATCGAATGTGCGACTTCCTATTATCCAACTGGATACACAAACACGTATCGAAATATGAGCACGATATAGATGATAACGACTTCATTAAAACATTGGAGACAACGAGAATAGCCTTATATCACAGATGGACTCAACGCAGTAGTTGCAGAATCTCGGGCTGGAATTATTTCACCCATTAACGTTTGCTTATACTTCTAAGAGAAGACAAAAAAGGAGCAACGGTTTGTAGTTTGGAAACGACCTTTAGAACCACACAGTACCGGGGGACACCGATAGACCATTTTCGTTGTAGAAGGCCTATCAGATGTTCAAGCTTTTGATCGTGTTAACTGGTTTTTAAATCTTGTTTTTGTTTACGGACCGCCCAAAGGCATGACGTCTAATATGTTCATTAGGTGTCTTCTTGTCGTTATCATCTTAATCAAATATCTTATCGGCTGCATTGTTCCTTCTTTGATTTCCATTAAATAATTGTTTTATTATACATGACGTTGGATTTCTTTGCAGAGGTCCAATTTGTGATTACACTTTTGCGTTTTGCTTGACATGTTGCAAATATAAATATTTTGTTTTGTTTTTGGCACATACACGAAGTAGTCGGTTGTGTTTAATTATATAACAATTACAAAGATTATTAATCTTGCACTGAACGTCTTTTAGGTTCAGCTGCAGTCATGGACTATCCTTTAAAAGACTTTAGGGAAATAAACGATCAGTCATTGGTCGAGTTTTGAGTTTAAGCTATATTAAGCAAATGACAGACACAATATTCATTATATAATAGACAATTTTAATAATCCCGCCAAAGAGGTTGATCCTTGAACTTTTAAGCCTCTTCTTTAGTTTTAAATAATTTATTATCTTTTTGAAATAATTATCTCTAGGTTCTAGAACGTCAGTAGCATGTATTTTGTGTCTGCACAGCTAAATAACGGCATAACTATTGTCACAAATAAAAACACACACATTAACACATTTACTAGTTTTTTCACTGCATATATATATATAGTTCACAATCGCGTTGATGTTGATATTATTCACAAATGAGGAACTGTCATCGACGGCTATGCGTTCATCTGAATAGGGAGCTAACTGTGATCGCCTGTCAAGGCATATTTCAATTTTACAAATTATCTAAATTAAATTTTACGAAAATACTTTTATATAGACACATGTAGATAAAGGAAACTTTATATTTGTAAAGAAACCTTAAGATTTGCCCTTGAATCACTTCAAGTTGATTACAAAGAATTGATTACGTATTATTTATTATTCATGCATTAATTTCAAAACGTGGAACAGTAGTTTTACAAAAAAGTTTTTATCTTGTCTGGTAATATCGGTGAACTCGTGAAAGTCTTAATTACTCAATACCCACCTGATAAGCTCTAAAACCTTCGTGCTGTATGCGTAAGCTCTATGCAAACATGAAATTCTAAAAGGATGAATGCAAAGTTTAAAGGCTATGTTTTAAAAGGGGCATTTCTGTTCGAAAATTTACCATCAAAGAGAAACAGTCTGAATATATTGATTCATTCAAAAAATAAAAAGCTTTGTTGTATAGAAAAAACAGCAATAGTGCAAAACTGATAACAAATATAGTTTATGCCCATTTGTATTAATAACGAATCGTAAGTTTTAATAATTGAGGGTTATTATTTTAGGTTTTCTCGCAGAGTACTTTCAAAGCTAACGATTCTGTTGATATGATATAATAATGGATATTAGTAAATATGAAAACTCAAATAAATGGGAAATAAAAACTGGTGGCCATTCGCTGCCATCACAATCTGCCGCTGCTAGCCGCAGCCATCGTTGTCCGCCTCAGATTAAAACATAGTACGTCACGTCTTATGAAATATTCTACAATACATTAAAATATTACATAAACTTTAAGCCAATGAAATTACAGATCATGCAATTATTAAGTACTAGACTTAACCATTAAAATGTCAACTTGCGCGGGTATTTCAAGGTTCGCCTTCTGCCTTTCATCAGCTACAAACTACCTTAGTCGACCTTCGTTGACAATCTATAAGCCGATCAGGTTGAATTCTAAGTCTGTTAGGTGACCTTTAATATTTTCTGAATGATTAAGTAGGGCTCACTTATTGCTCGCTTATCATAAACAATGTACTTTATGCCATCTAACTATTACATGTTAATAAGGTCTATCTTATCTATTGAATTTTAGTTTATAGATCAAGAATTAAGACGAGCCCTCTTAGACTCAAATCAGTTAATCAGGAAGTTATATTATTCACCTCTCTTGGCATAATAGATTTAGTTAAATATTATCAATTGCCTTCTACGAAAAAGCTTTTTAATATGAACATTGATATAATGAGTGCTTTAGATTGATAAATTAGATTTAAATGTTTGTCTTTGGTCCATTTAAAGTTGCTTGCGAAGCATTGAATTATTATGATTGCGTTTTAAAGCATTTATTTAATACAAAATTGTACCAATTGCATTCTACGAATGGCTTACTTGTAGGTGCAAAAAGGGAGTGAGTACTTTATATTTATAGATCAAATTTTAAATAATTCTTTGAATTTAAAGCTTCTTTAAAACATGTTATACAAATAATTGCTTTGTTTTAATGCGACGGTGAACACAATGTTTTGAAAAAAAATATCACTTATACCAGTTCTTCAACTTTATGTAAAAGCGATGAACACGTGACCTCACATACTCAATATTCAACTGTTGACTGACTATTAAACATGCTTCTTAAAACTTGAAATGATTGACAAGTATGATAATTGTAATTATACAAACTTTAAAGACTATGTTGCAAAAGGGACATTTATTACAACCTTCATTTGGTATGTTAGTCTTTACAGAGAACGAAAATATTTATGATTTAGATTTATAAGAAAACATACTGTCTAGAAGCGAAACATAAATACAAATTATTGCCTGATGTATTGAACTTGAGTTTTACTAAAACATCACTATGCTATAATGGTTAACATAAAGTAAAATGTTTGTGTTGAATTAAGAATATCTTCATCAATACGTATCAATAACAATATTTTAAGTTAGTCATTTACTAGTATAAAGTCTTTTAAATTGGACTAAATGACACACATATTCATTTTGTTCTGTAAATAAAATAATAGTTGTTATTCGTTTTTACGCCATAAGTGTTTGGATACCTGAAGCAAAGTGTCAAAATCAAATTTGTGAAATAGGGCGCTTAATGATCTTGTTACACTTTAAATGCGATAATGTTGATAACAAGCCAGAATTTTAGTTTCCACCTGACTGAAAGGTGTCATGTTAATTGTTCCATGTTTGATGATATCCCCAAAACCTATCAATTGATGAAATATGATACCAGTATACCATTCATAGGTACCTAATTAAACCATTTACTAAATCAATAAACAAACGATCAGGTTTTTGTTTAAGTCACGATATAGCTTCTTACGTATTGTATTTGATTATGATATGAAGTCGGCCGACCTTGTAAAATATATATCTTGAAGATATGATCACGGGGATCAAATTAATACCAGTAATATTACTTCATTGTCAGCACAAACTCGTATAGTATATCATGTTCCAAATTTATATTTAATTATTTTTCAGATTCAGTTAAAGAGCTGAACAAACCTTGGACCGTATTTTTTATCATTAATTTAAGAAACTGTATTGAAAAATTGTGCATGGTTTTTAGCTGACTGTGTATATAGTTTACATGCGCTGTATGCCATTTCCCTGGACGAACTTGTTCAAAATAGGAGCCCTATGGGGCATAGTATTATCATCTTGATAAATTGGCTGGCGAACATTCATCTGGCGTAAGCACCGAAGCAAGTGCGGTCCAAAAATCTCGCTTCAATACCGTTGATCGGTCAATGAGCCGTCAACAAACACAAGACGTGTTCTACTCTCTGTAGCTATACCTTTTAGATTATAACTGACCCCCCATAACGGTACAATACGTTTGACCTACACGACGCCGGTGCCACACACGCTGGCGTCCATCAACATTCCAAAGGTAAAAACGCGACTCGACGCTGAACAACACAGTCCACAACTGCGCTCTGTTCTAGCGCGCATGTTTGTTACAAAATGCAAGACGGGCATGAATGTGCCGGGCTTGTAAGCTTGGTTACTTTGCCGAAACATTAACTCGGTGACATGCATCCGGTTACGGATAGTTTATAATGAAACAGGGCTCGCGCCTAGACCCCGCCTCGCCATAAGAGTTTGACGCAACGCAACACTTGAAAAAAACCCTGTTTCTAGCGACGTTTACTTCAAGGTTCGGAAGCGGCGTTTGGTCGCCCTGACCGCGACATATCACGAACGGTCCCTGTCGCTTGAAACCGTTGCCATAAGCGACATGTCGTTGCACGGTAAGCGTTGAAGCGCCTTGCAATGTTTTCAACGTTCCTGTCCGCATCTTTCAGTCCGACAGCACTTCACCGATCGTCGTCGGATAAGTGGTTGCGATTCATTTCTACTAAAAATGCAACCTGGGAGTACACAATTGAAACAACTTGTGCCTAATTCAAAATGAAATGCTCATTCTGTGAAACAGAACCAATTATGCGAACAAAACAAATTTTGCAATTTTTCCATAAATCTGAAAAACACGTGCATTTTGTGAACCACTTATGAATAACCTTTAATATGCATGCAGTTATTAAAGGATAAAAAATGTTTTATAGACACATATGCGATAATGAATTCCATGGGGCACAATGGCGAATGTAAGTTTCATAATATGCTTGACAAGCGGAGTATTACAAAAAGGTTATGTTGTTGTCTCAGAAAAAATACCACCAACAGGAACGCTCAGATTGTTAGTGTGTGACACTATATTTTAGGGAATATCAACCTGTGTATATATACCGAGGTTTTGAATATTACTTTGCTGTTCAGTCATTCAAAAGAAAATGAATGGGTACAAAGTAACTGTGTGTAGAAAGAAGATAATATGTATATTAAAACGATTATGGAATAATTTTCAGCAAACTGACAAAGGATAGGGAACTTGTATTCAATCAAAATATAAAAGCATGTTGTAAATATTGTATACGCTCGTTAGGAAACAATGAACAGTTTAGTTTGTGTGTGTGTGTGTGTGTGTGTGTGTGTGTGTGTGTGTGTGTGTGTGTGTGTGTGTGTGTGTGTGTGTGTGTGTGCGTGTGTTGGCGTGTGTGTGAGAGAGTGTGTGTGAAATTTATTAAAGACACAATGATTTTTCTAACATGTGGTATGATTAAAAAAATAACATGCAATCCAATTCCATTTTGTTTTGAGTTATCTTTTGAAACATTCAAACAAATTGATATTATTGTAAACTCAGCCAGGTAAATAGCTGATACATAATATGCAAATGTCCGTAACACATTCCCGTCACTTAACTTCGTTACGTTTGACTCAGTTGGTACCAAGACATACCGACAACCCAACGAGAGACACACAAAATCACATGATTAAAAAAGACCAATGCACTGCCGACATTCGAACGAAAGGGACACAAAGGGACAGATCAATAGTGACAAGTTAGAGCCCTGTTACATGTACCACGGTCAAATAAACCAAATCAGACACAGAAAGTAACAGGACAACAGAAACTGGGTTGGAACTCCGAAACAAGGCTTACCCACAACCCACATATGGGCACACACAGTCGCAGGGGGGAACATTGACTTACTTGGAACTGGGTAACAAGTGTCCTGTCGGCAATCCAACGAGTGATGCACAGAGTACCATAACTACAGTGACTGAATACGAATATAGCGACCAAGGACCAAGCTCGACCTGGCGACCCAATGAGAGACACACACAGTCACAAGACAAAAGTTACTGAATTTAAACAACGTGACAAGGACAAGTGCCTTACCGACAACCTAAAGAGACGCACAAAGTAACTGGATAGCAATGCGACTCCTGAAACAAGGAATAATGTTTATCCGACAACCTAGTGATAGTCACTCAACAACACAGGACCACATTTATGAATTACTAAGATGTACAAATCATCAAACAAACAAACAAACACACACGGACATGTTTTAAACAGGAATTCAAAGGAATTCAAAGAGCTAAAAATGATAATGTTATTTGGTGCATGATATAGGTCGCATAATTTCTCTCTCTATTTGATTGGCAAAGTCATTGCAATCCAAACAATAGATATAACCAAGACAACGATGACATGTATTGTATTAAGATTTGTAGTATTTCACAATATGTAAAGTACTATAAATCGTTTACGCATATTGTACTGACGGTAGAAGACAACTCCAAATTCGTATTCTAATAAAATTCAGTCATTATTATTTTTCTCGATTGCTTGGTTAAACCAAAATATATCTATCAGTATAGCATTTACAATTTAAAGATGTACAAAGTTTAAGCATACAAAAAGAACACGTAACACAAGTTTCCAAGTGTTGTAGCTCAACCTCAGACCAAGTAGGCAAATGCTTAAACACAACCTCAGACCAAATAGGCACATGCTGTAACACAACCTAAGACCAAATATGCAAATGCTGTAACACAACCTTAGACCATGTAGGCAAGTGCTGTAGCTTAACCTCAGACCAAGTACGCAAATGTTTTAATGCACCAGTTCCGCGGTATAACAAACAACACAATTACAGACACCATTTCATAATGCAAGTTACAGAGGTAACATAGATGATAATATATTGCAGAACCGGTATGCTGCATTATGATTTGACTACCCCTAGACGTTGTTGATGGATGTTATGAACACAAGGGCCACTAGTATAGTATATTTACATGTTATACTGTTAATGCGGGGATTTACAATTCGAACGTTCAACAACCAATCCTAGTTAAGACCATTAGACAAACAAACCATATAAATAGATTTCCTTTCAGATACAATTATGTATGTTTGGTACAACAGTCAATATTCTGATCTGTCTGATCCCTGTTTGAGCCTGTTTTTGCCTGAAGTTAGATTCAATTCTTTGCCTCAGTTCATATATCTGGCCTTTAAATGACTTGACAGTGTCCTCTTTGTTGTCGAAACAATGTCATAATACAGTGTAGGTTTTGGATTTTTGCGAATTGCCAGCCATCTGATGTGGGCTTATGCTCATCCATGTTCCTTAGCAAGGTTCATCCAGTTCCCTTAGGAACAAGCACTAAAAGTAAGTAATAATGACGTCAATAAACTATTGATTAAGATCACAAACGTAAACAGGTTAACGTCTGCATTGGTGTTAGGATTAACATACGTTTCGCCAAATCACTGAATAAAGTTGACAAGAATTGTCATGTTAATAAAGGCAAACATTGTAGCAGACAAGTATTACCTCATATAAAAGAGAACAACATAAATACGTTTTCATATACGAATGCTGTTAAGAACGTCGTAATTATTCCACGGAAAGCCTATGTACCAAAATAAAATTTTGAATTACACTTACAAGAATCATGAAATGAGATTGTTTTGTTTACAATGCTATGAATTTCCTAATTCAAGACGTCTGTAAACTTCATTAATACAGCGATCTGATACAGGCATGAGCAGTAAAACAGCAACCAGAAACAGGCATCACCTGTAACCCAGCGTCCAGATACAGGAATTACATGTACAACAGTGAGTAGATACAGTCAAGCATCACCTTGTATAATGCCACCAGATAAAGGCATCAACTGTCAATGTTTTAATCCGGCCAAAGCATCATATGTTGACACTAAAAGTACATATACAGTTGGACACCGCTATTCCGAACACCGTTTATCCGAAATTATAGCAATTTCCAAATGATTTTTCGGTCCCGATTTTATTTCTTCTTTGTTTAACTAAATTTTTCAATCGAAATAATCGTTTTTTCGAAGTAAAAATGACGGTCCCGATTTGGTATTTCACACCTATTTATTAATCCTAATTTCGAACTCGATCATCTCACTAATAGTTTTTAACACCATAATGCGAATGCACAATGGAACACAATTAGCGCTTGTTAATGAATGACAATGAGCACGTGAATGTTACAATCATCGATATCAGAAAATGAGTGATTGATTTCAGTAATGTAGAGTGTATATAATTGCTTGTTATCACAACCTGAATTTCCTTCGAAAACGTCTCGTCAAATTCGATCTCCGCATTGCTCACTTGACCCACTACCGAACAGTCCGGAAATGGGCCTGGTACCAACCCGTAAGGATACGATTTGCATGCATGTGCTCTCGTTTTGTATTAAATGTTTAGTTCTGTTTTGATAAAGAAGTATAGTAACGAATTAGTTGTCATGTATAAAGCAATAATTCAACAAACATGTATACGAAAGATCACTCAAACCGAATGTATCGAATTGATAACGTGTAACCGACACTGCAATCTTTACGACTTAATACTTCACGTCATCTTTAGTTTGCGAACGCTGTCTTTTTCTAAAAAATGTCAATCCGAAATATTTTCTCGGTCCTTACGATTTCGGATTTTCGGTGTTCAACTGTATATTCATTTCATATTTTTGAGTGCGCGCGCGCGCGCGTGTGTGTGCGTGCGTGCGTGCGTGCGTGCGTGCGTGCGTGTGTGTGTGTGCATGCATGTGTGCGTGCATAGATCGAGCTCAATTTACTGGTGGAAGTTTCTCATGGATTTGGGGGAGGAACTCAAACCGTCACTGATTTTTCGCAACTTAAATCAGAGCCAAGTATTTCTTAAACTTTGTCAGATTGGTGTATCTATAATATATTAAATGCTAATACTATAAATATAAAAAAAAACTACATCTTATAAAATATTTGTTGTAAGATTTTTGTGGCATAGCATACTATAATATTTTTCATTGTTTGTTCTGCTGTGCTTGGAAGAAAAAAGAGAGTCGAAATTGTGTCATAGCCTTGGACTATTTGTCGTAGGTGCATGCGTCTTCGGATTCGTCGTTGTGCAAAACTTTAACCTTGACCACAACCCAAAAAACATTCCAGGTATTCAAAATGAACCTGGCACGCATGTTTCAAGAGACCATAAGCAAACATGCACACAATTTATTATATAGAATTAAAGCGAATCCTCCCCCTTAATAAAAAGTGTATTCGAGAAACAATAGAAAGCCTAAAGTGTTCGTGGTAGAGGCCATATGCGATCGCTGTTGTCCTTGATAGGCGGATGTACCGTAGGTCATAGATTCACTGCTGTCTAAAAGGTGCAACGTTACAACATATCAACAAAGATTATAGGCACCAGAATGTTGCCATCTCTACAAATGTATTCCAAAATTAAGGAGAAACAAGTCAATAATGCAAAAAACAGACCTTGGCCATGAACAATAACAAAAACAAATTGCGATAAATTCTGCTTAAAATTCACAAACAAGTATTTCTGAAGAAATTATAATAATGGATGCAGTGAAAAATTAGCAAAGGGCCACGTGATCTCTGGCTATAATCTCATAAGATATATATGCTGATAAGTCAATATTTAGATGTACACGGTTCAACCCACAAAATTAGCTTTGAATTATTCAGTTCAACCCCCAACCAATAAATTACTTTTATAAGGCCACTCCTTTTTTATTTTTTGGTTTACAAGAATTTTTGGAAAAAATGTCCACCGGGTGGTCGAAAAAAAAAAAAAAAAAAAAAGGGAAAAAGTCACAAAACGTACTCTTAAAGGGTGAAAATCAGAGAACAACATAAAAACATTGAAAATTTATATCATTTACTTGACATTTTAAATTTTTAAACTGCTATTAATGCATGTTTTAATACACTCAAAGTTTCAAAGTTCTAATTAAACACACAGTTTAAATCTTACATACTGTGCATATAAAACATCAATGAAATTGACTATAAAACATGTTTACATGTATAAACTACACTTTTTATCAAAGATACATTGAATATTACTCAGCAGGACATTTGTTTAGCTTTAAGGGTATGCTAAAGCAAAAGTGAATGCAGAACACTTAAAAACTGACCAATATTAAATTGGAAAAAAAGGGAAGGCAAATTTTACGCTTTAAAATACACAAGAATTGCACTGTATTAAGACAATACATTACATTTTCTAAGCATTGTTTCAGTTATTTCAATATTGGAAAATGTCAATAAAGTGAAATAATTTCCAATTTTGTAAATAAGGAAGTAATATTGTATGAAGACATTGTGCTTTAATATTGTGCAAACAATTCCTGAAAAACTAAAAACCAAACTAGACCTAGATTTGAGTTTTAATAAGCTTTACCATGCGGGGTCCTAGTTGTGTGTAACCCAATCCATGCTAAGTCCGGATATTTTCGGACCGGGATATTTACCATGCGATGTTCAGCAAATCCATTTCAAATTCAAATCTTGCAGCAAATTACCACATCAGTACATAACAATCACATAGCAAAATAATAAATCTAGCATGTGACTTAACTTAATGTACCAATGATAGTAACAGTGAAATCCATAATTAGTTGTCGGATATTTTCATCTTCTCCCAACTCCGCCATTTTGTGTATCAAGCGTTCGCAGGGCATCTATACTTCATGATTGTTTATTTTTCATTTTAAAGAGAATTCCTTGGTTACAACAACAAATCTCATTTATAGTGAAATATCAAGTTCATAACAAATTAAAATGGACTTCAAAATAGTTTTCCGTGTTGTTTTATCTTAGTGTTTTGCACACAACTCCTGGCATTAGTAAATGGCATTGACACATGTGTTCAACTCTTTCATTGTTTTTACTCTACTATTAACCCAAACATGAATAAACATGTAATCTAGAATAAACACAAGCTTTACATTGACTCAATGACAAGTATTTCCAAACCAGTTTGTGATTTAAAATCCATAAACACAACCGACCGAACTTGTGAAACTAGATCACCGCTGTCAACTTAGAAATTTTACTTTCGATTTCACCACTCACACTAAGTGCACTGTTATTTGATATTTAACCATAAAATGTTATAATATTTTCTCACACATAATTTACAGATAGTTGTGTCTACTTATTCGATGGCAGCCGCTGCCACTTATTTTTCATCTATAAACAACAATATTTTCATGACCTAAATTTGCGGGGAAAAACAACAATCACGTGACAGTTATTGTTTGTGTCGGCTGTTAAATTTGCCAATGTATTTTGCTATTGTTATTTTAACAACTCCTGCATATTTAACTTAATTATTTCATACAAAGAATGACTGCTATCGTCAATTTCGCCATTGTCAACGGCGCTGCCATAACATTTGACTGGCTCACATGTTATTACTATAAATCGGCGAATACGGCTACGGAACAACAAACCAGTCGAGATCTACTGCATTCGTACTCTTATCTGTTCGTTTTTCTTTCGTTTCCCACCAAAATCAATACGGTCGGGAAAATAATCTTGAAAAAAAAGTGAAATTCATTTTTTTTTTTTTTTGTACTTTTCGAAAAATTAGACCCGCCGGTTTTGTAAACCAATTTATATAAAAGTAGTGGCCTAATTGTAAAAACGAATATATATATATGTCGAGATACGATTCTTTTTTTTTGGCAAAAACATGCACACATTTTAATCTTTTCTATTTCTCAAAAACATTTAAGATATTTAAATAAAATTTTGAAAAAAAGTTGCAAAAGACAAACTTCGCTCGGTTGGCAAGGCCCGCATTTCTGACTTAATAATTGTCGAGTAATGCTCTTTTTCCAAACAATATCAACAGACGATAGTTGGCGTTCGCTCCGTTTAATTTGAAATTTGAAACTCAGAAACAAGCTTAACTGCAAAAAAGCAAATAATACAAATTATTAGCACAACCCTCACCAGATTAACCGACAAACCAACATAAAACACAAAAGACAGCATATACATTTTATATAAATATCGATTAGTCATAACAGATAAAAGCTGCTATCTTTAAATATGGATTCAAATAACTCTTTATAAATAAATATGACAGGCTTGAAATCTACGGATACAATGAATTTATCCATAAATCGTTAAAATAAACATCAACATTGAAACATCAATACACTAAAGTCAAGTCAATTGTTATACTAGACTGTTATACTGTTATACTGGCCAGCAGCCCAAACTACATTGCAAACAACATAACATGATAAATTAGGACACGGGAATGAATCATTAACAGCACATTATGTATATCAAACATGATTACTTCCCTTTAAGAGTTAATTTCATATAATTTCTCAATTATTGTAATGTTTTGAATGGTCTTATTTAATATTGGACTATAAAAGGCATTTATATTTGTGTCATTTAATACTAACCAAATACAATCTGTGAACGTACAGCGCTAAATTTTTATATAAACAAAACAATGTTCGTACAGTGTAAAACAGTAACATTATCTTTATATTTACAATAAACACACATGCGATTTTTTCTGAGAGGTATTATAATCTCTGCCAATCTTAACTTGTAATTTAAGATTTGAACATTGTAATGTTATCTTAAAAATGCTTCCTTATGCTAAGTTATTAAGAAATCTATTTCCATCACCAACTTTTAGAAATGTCCATATATATCCAAAGCGATACAAACATAGCATGTTCTGAACAATTTTAACCCAACAGTCACATCCAACTTTATCTTAAGTCTTAAGCATTAAGCGTCATTGTTGGGATATATTATATTGGGCAGTCGAAACAATATGCAATATATCTCATGAAATTAGAAAAAAAAGATATACACAAAGGCATTATTCCACACTCTCCAAAAAGCATACATTTGTTATTACATTTATTTACACAAATATATATATGCATATCGATAAATCATTACCAATAATAGATACCGCCTTCAAATATGAATAAACTATAAATATCGTTAATTCATTACAAATAATCGTTACCGCCTTCAGACATGATCACATAATTTAAATCAATTCATCACAACAAATATAATTTACTGCCTTCATATATCTGCATATAAAATAAGTATCATTAAAACATAACAAAACTAAGTTATCGCCTTTAAACTCGGACACTTAATAAAAATAAATTAATCAAAACAAATGTAAATTACGCCCTTCAAACCCTGAAACACAATAAATATCTTTAAAACATAACAAATACCAGTTATCGCTTTCAAACATGGATACAATTTACATATTAATAATTCATTACAAATGAAATTAACCGCCATCAAACATGGTTACACTACACATATCGATTCATCATTTCAAGTAAAATATACCTTCGTGTTCGCTTATGTATTAAACATATTAGTTATTTTTTCAATGAATAACAATTTGACTTCAGAATAGCATATTAGCGCAGACCTTTTGTAAAGCATGATTTTTTCAGAATGGCTCAAAGTTAAAGGGACTATACATCAGATGATACAAGTAAAAGATACACAGAAAATTGTCAAAAACTTGAATAAAATTGATGTTGTGTCCAAGTTGTTAGTTTTCTTAAAAACATAAGCTCTTTTTGCCCATAGCGGAAAACAGTCATCAAAGGAAGACATTATATATATGTATTGTAAAATATATTCATACTCCTTTAGAAGAAGAGACATTTGCTGTTTTGATTTTGTTTATTATAATACAAAGTTCAGGCATATTTTTCAATTTGTGTTCGTGAAAATAAAAAAGACGTCGAATTGTTTCTTGATAAAATTAAGCCTAATTTTAGTGTGGCAGATCATAGGAATAATGACCTATGAATGATCATCGGGGTTGTCAATAACTAAATATTAAGTATTCGATGCAGACACAGAGATCCTATCATTCGTGTAACGCTTCAAAAATACAGACAGGAAACTTGAGTATAATAAACGTCATCTTTTTATTTGATTTCTTGTTTTGTATCAGGACACCAGTCTGCAGTACCTGTGCGAAAGGGGATCTTCATGGTGAACGAAGGTCGTTTGTCTGGTTTCATTTTAGATGTGCTTTACTCCGTTTGTCGCAATGTACAAAAACGTTATATTTAATAAAATCTTTGACATATACGAGAAAACAAACTTTCATGTATGCCTTTCAATGTTATAACGGGCGAAAAAGTATTTAAAAGTAATAACAAAAAGGTAATAACAAAAAGGTAATTACAAACCAATAATAAAAAAACTCAAAAGTCTCAACAGGGCTTCCGTAAAACGGAACGACAATAATCGAACGAAGACATAATACTTATATAAATTGGAAAATATCTACAATTTCATTTGAAAAATGACGTAAAGGCTAAAGCAGAGATAGTTTGGAATTAAATTTATAACAAACACAAGTTATATGCATGTACCAGGTTAAGTTATGGTTAATATTTACACAAAGAAGGTTTGTACTAAGACATTTACGTTTTAGATTTCATTTATGTATACACTTAGTTCAGCCATATTTTAAAATTTGTGCTCGTGGAAATATAAGGGACTCCAATGAGGTCTAAAATTCTTGATCGAATAAAGTCTTAAGTTAGTTTGGCAGATCATAGGTATAGTAAACCAGAAAATGGTCATTGGGGTTGTCAATATTTAAATAATCAGGATTCGATACCGACACTGAGAGCCTATCATTCAAGTTCAGCTTGAAAACCGCCGACAGGAAACTTGTATAGTAACCTTCATTTCTTTGAATTGATTCCTTAGTTTGCATCAGGACAGCAGTTGTGCCATACTTGTGTGAAAAGAGATCTACATGATGATTGAAGATCGTCGGCCTTGTTTCATTTCTAGACGTGCCTGTCTCCTTTTGTCGTTTAAGATTCAGTTGCGAAGAAACAATGTAGTAGCCCGGCTGTCGTACAAATATTTCTCCTTCGAGTTCCAAGTGGATGCAATTATTCGCAATATTGGTGCTGACGGTTTTAGGAGTTTGTAATGACCTACAATTAAAGTAGAATTTAATATGTTATCAGTGATAGATGCTACCTCAACTACTAACAATTTCTTCATATCATTAAGTATTTAAACTTACCTCTAACTATGTAGCTAGGTTTGAACTCTACAACTCCGACAATTTTCGAGACGGGCTGTTTGTTGCTTGTTTCCATTTGACAGTCAGCAAGTACCGAATCGTCTAATATATCAAGCAGACCTAAAGTGTGTAATTATAATGAAGTTCAGTAGATAAATCATACGATTTGTTGTTAATTTAGCGATTTTTAATGATTTGTATTAGCGAAATATCTGTAAATCGTATATCACAAACGTTGAATTACTTATTTTCTGTATGGTAGGGATTTTGCATTGGCATCACTTTCTTGTATTTGCAAAACGAATACTTACCTGCACTGTTCTTCCTATATTCGTAAAACTGCTCAACCATATCCTAGTGCCAAAATAAAGTGTATAATTAAGATAGAATCGTTGTCCAACTACACTTAATTATTGTACATTAGATGGGCTCGTGAAAGTTTAACTAAAAATGTTATTAACATCTAAATAAGAAGGTTATTTTTAAGATTACAAGCGAAAAAAAAGAAGCTTCTCCTACATTGTATCATGTGTTAAGGCTTAAAAGATATGATCTGTTAAAGGTATTTATGTTCATATATTATTATTTACCTTTTGTAACAACATCTGAGCAATGCTTTCGGCGGGTCCACAGCACATCCCATCATCTCTCATTTTGATAGCTAAATGATCATCTTTTTGGCCCGAGTTTTGGTAAGTTTTAGACATCATTTTGTCGCAAGGAATGCACATAGAGCTTCCTTGGGGAATAGTTGATGTTGTTCTTACTAACGCCCAGACTGTTATCAGCACCAGAAAAACTAACGTCAGCAAGATGGTTGTCACTATACAAATAATAGCATGCATCCTTTTGCCATTCAATATGCACGCACAACTCATAGTCAGTTATGGCTGTATGAACGATTGTATTGAAAACTACTGCATTTGTGGAAATCCTGAAAAAACATTTTATAAAGATTAATATCTTAATAACATAAAGCGTATTTCAAAAAATTTGATATCATATATATTTCTATCACTATTCCAGCAAACATTATTTATCGTTATCGTCTTTGTTAAATGTTAAAACCTAATCACGCAATTGAAATTTATTTCCTGCATACAGCGAAACATGGTAACGCAAATGTTATTTTATAAATAAAGCGTAATATAATTCTTTACAGTAAAAAATAACGATTATGAAAATAATATCACAAATTATATACGTGTCTGCTTTAGTTGATACGCAGAACTCTTCAAAACAATGAACGTATATATACTTTAATTGTTATATTATATCTAAACGCAACAGCTTCCTTTGAAAAATTCAATACAATACATACCGTCCAATTTTATCTGGGCTTAGGACCAGCAGACATGACGGTGTGTCTGGCAGGGTTAACTTCCGTTGCACATGCTCTGCAAATAGTTACATGAATTACGTGTGAAATGAATCAATGTAATGAACTAATTGTAGTATAGGGAATTAAATTCATCGGATCTGTTATAATAGATTGGAATCATTAAACTATTCTAACAAATTTCTGTATCATTTCGAATGCACTTTTCAATGTCAAAATAATTGAAAATAGGATTCTTCAATTTCGAAATTTGTGTAAGGCCGTGTTATTCATATTAAAGCAGGTGCATGGTTCGCCTTTGTTTTTCGTTTCTGTGTGCGTGACTTGAAAATGCTTCTTGTACATTTCTGTATTGTATTTTCGTAAGTGAGTTCCGCTTTCGTGTACGTTTCGGTTTCCGTGAAAAATCGCACAGTAACCGGTTATTTACAGAAACAAAAACAGTCGCGGTCGTGATTTTATACAGCAATGTATTGTGTTCAATGTTCATTGAGGTTGGCATCAGTGTAAGGTTTAAACTTTTACGTCAGCTTATGCAACTGTTAGTATAATGCAAATTTACCACAAGCACCTGCACAGGATTCGCGTTGTAACGTAATGCTACAAGATTGAAAATTGAAGAGAAATGTCGGAAATGCGGATAATTTAGTAGAACAATTAAAATAATTAATCACTTTGTACTAAATTATGAGTTTTACTGTAGGAAAATTGAAATATCACTGCCGAAGTGCATTTGTAATTACAAAATGCAAAAGAAATTCAAATTATTTATTTATGCGCACTTCCCACACTTACCTATATTTTTTTTAAAGTAAATGTAGTTAAAAAATGCAATTTATTATAATATGAACGAGTATCTTTGTTTAAAAAAAGCCTTATAGACCGTTAGTTGCAAATTTATCCTGCTTCCCCTCCCCCACTTACAGGGACACTTTTGAAGGTAAAAATGTTCCCAAAGCTAAAGCAAATGGCCACAAAATGAGATATATTTATGCTCTGGAGGTGGGAGCATAAGTGAGTAACGGACATTTAAACTACGTTTTCCTCAGTAGTTATTATAAAGTTTTATCTGTATTATTTTTTCCATTTTCTAATGATCGTTTATGAGAGAAAAAGTTGTTTTTATGATAGTCATTAAATTCTGTGAAGGAGTTTTATAATTCAATCCTCACAAATTGGTGTAAATTACGTTACCGTTAAAGTGTAACATAAAAGACAACGTTTGTACAGAAATGATATATTACACAGAGTGTTTAAACAAATTGAGTCACGCTATTTTGCTTGATAATAGAGGTTTTAAATACGTATTAGACGATTCCATCAATAAACCCCTGAACTTTCTTATGATTGTGCAGATAACGCGTGAGTAATTTACGTTACTCATATATTGCACAACGATTCATGCTGGTAAATTATTAATACCTTCTTGACAATTAATCACTTTAGTTAAACACACTTTAAATTTTTGTTTTATTTCTAATTTGAACCAGTGACAAAACCTACGTTACCAGGATTTCGTTACTTAGACCAAAGTTTTTAATGTTAACACATTCATGTAAAAAATAGGTTTGATGAAATAGAATTGTAAACAAAATATATGTTAAAATACAAACATTTATAAACATATGTGTTTGTTCAACAGAAATTGTAAAACGGCATTTAAAAGAGATACATTTAATTCACTCTCAATCCAGCGTGAAAATTCATTAAAATGCAAATGGCAGCCATAAACATGAATTGATAAATATTCGGATAAACTAAACTCTGTAAGATACATTAGAACTTAAAATTGTGCTTATGGAACGGGCCAGGCAGCTATGGAAGAGTTCATTAACAATCAAAATGTGAACGAAACTTTCCTTTTCCCTTGGTCAAGTTTCGTGGTCCTTAGTAACTGCTGACGGAATACCATTTAAAACCATTGGAGGATGTTGCACACATTTTTGACAGCAATCCAACACATAAAAGCCTACAATGAGTACCTGATACATTCGAAGAGCTGGCTGATTACTCAAATTTATTCAAGGTATTTGAATGCAAAAAATAACTACGCCAACATTCTTGATACAAAGTCCCAAATCAAAAAATCATACGGATTGAATGGTTTTTATGGGCAACAATGACATAATCTAACTGCCATGTCTACCTTTCAACCAGTAGAAAATTGACATATTTGCAAAAAAGCTTTGAGACCGCTGTTGTTCTAAGAGTAATGTGTTACAGTTTTACAAGTCTTGAAGATGCCAATGTTGAAGTATTTCCAAAGGAAGCATTAACCTTTTTCATCCTAACAAGAGGCAAACATAGACACGGTCATTGTTGGATCTCCAGACACAGATGTCCTCGTGCTGCGAGCGAAGTATTCCGTTTTATTTTATACAGGTGAAGGTAACAAGCAGCGATATTTCAATGTTAATGAGATTCATTTGGTGAAAACAAAGGAGAAGACATTTGTTCAGTAGTAATCGCCATTCATAGCTTCACAAGGTGTGATACAACAATGGCGCTCCTTTAAATCCTAGAAAAGGACTTATACCAATTCTATATAGCTTCACTTCCTATATAGAAGTGGTTGGATAAAGTTGTATCGAAAACGTGTGAAACGTGTGGACAAGTTGTACATTGTTTCACAAGAAATTATTAAAATGATGTGTACTAGTGAAGAAGTAAAGTACAGTGGCTCGGAGATGACGATGACTAAGTCGAGCATTTGAAGATGAATCGGATACAGTCTAGAGCCTGATGTAGCTTTATTGCAAGCATATCGGTTCAAAGTATTACGAAAGTTAAGTGAGGTTACTTGACTTCATTGAAGATCGCAGAATGTTTTTCAAACGTTTACTATAATGTATGATTTTAAATACTTCTGGACATTTTTTTTTTCATGTAAATTATGCCTAATTGATACGATGTATGGGCAATACAATTTGTCAAATATATGACACATAATGTAAACAATTGTCAAAGTGTTTTAATGTAATGTAAGAGAACTACATGTAAAGGAAAACCTTTTTTCGAGGGTGTACAGCACACTTCTAGACTGTGCTTTTAACATAATGTATACAATTATAATTTTACAGTAACATTGCATTGTTAATTATATTATTGTGGTTTCGTAAACAAAAAAAATACTGATGAAAAAGTATACTGTTTTAGAATGTAATTGACATTTCTTGTCTACTAACATGAAACATTTAGAAGTGTTGTGTTATGAATTAAATCTTGCATAACAGATTAGAGTTGTGATGAGAAAAGTGTTTTGTCAATAAATCTAGTCCTGTTGACTTTTAAAATTGTTTGTTACGTACATATTTTACAAAGTAACGTATTATACATGCACATTCATCAGAGTATGTGATTGGTTTTCTCAAAAATGTTTGAAGTTCGAAGCGCCATGAACAAGGATCATTGTAAAGGTATGATTGCAAAATGTAGACAAACGCCCCAACACGCTGAACCTTCTCTATGTCTTCTTCATCAGCTTGCGTAGCTGAGTTGTCAAAGAACTAAAGTGAATATCAATGTCATTCCTCTTAAAGACTATAAATGCTTGCATGCAAGTTTTGTTTCAATAGTAACGTTAGTGTTTAAATGTACGGTACAAATATACAATTAAAGTGTAAAAAACCCGGTTGTAGTAGGGAGCGAATCCACGTCGGTAGAGTCAAGCAAAATATAGAACACTGATACGATATCTACTCACCAACAAGGACTCAAACTTAGCTGACATACTTTTAAACCTTTATTAAATACATTTGCAGCATCACGTGATAAAGTCAATCAACCAACTTCGCTACAGCCATTTGTTGAATTGCGTTAGTTTAAACTTATTTAATTTTACAACGATTGTGAAATAAGCTATTACAACTGATATTAATCACCCTCGTTGGCGCGATATTGCGCGAGAGTGTGGTCTTGTGTTTTGGGGGAAACCGGAGTACCCGGATAAAACCCACTAAATTACTAACGCTTTTTAAAATGGAGGACTTCGAAGACAATATTTATGTATATATCAGTATTTGTTGAATGGTTCCAGCCGTCAGGTCAGTATCATAGTTTTAATACTCCTGATGATATGCCATTTATTTGTAATATAAAAACCGTGAAAAGTGCATTTTACAGACCATAAATAGTCCCTTTAAAAGCTATACAATCTGAAGGAATGTCCCTATATAAAGTATATTCACATTCAAACGTTGAAATAAGCTGCAAACACATACGTGCATTTATTCCAAAATGCAATACACTATTGAAATTACACTGGGCGAGATAACATAGATTCATTATTATGTGACACATGCACACGCGCTTACTGACCTAGAAAATAAAGACGCAGTAGTAGTAAACAGGACTAGGTTATACGATTTGTATAGATAAAGACACATGCACACGCGCTTACTGACCTAGAAAATAAAGACGCAGTAGTAGTAAACAGGACTAGGTTATACGATTTGTATAGATTACTTAAAGTGAAACATTGTAAACATTTACGTGTTTGAAAAAAAATATTACAGAACAGAAATGTCACATAAGATATATCACACTAAATATAATCAATACATTATGTTTGTAATTTGTATTAAACAATGATATTTGTTTCAAATAAAGCAACTATGTAAGCGCTAAGTGACTTTCAAATGTCTACTTCATGTTATCAATGCTATACCTAAAATATATGCAAAAATGAAAGGTATAGTTGCATTATAATGAGAACTTTACTACAAAATAAAATAAACAAACTATATGTCACGATATCTTTGATCATATAAGTCATACATGAGGTACTATCATTTAAGAGTGTCTTAAAGACTCTACGCGTACTTAAACCAGCCCAACTGCGTTTATATCCCAACTGCGTTTATATCCCCGATAATGACATCAATCACGCGATTCATTACTTAAATTTACACCAATAGTTCATTATTTCTCTCCATAGCTGTTAAAAATACTTCATTTCATTTGAGCAAGCCTTAAGGTTGTTCTATCTCACTGAGTCTGTATATTGATCGACCAGCCCGTAACCGGAACAAGTTTATCATATGACGTTTAATCACTTCAAAGTTGGAACGTTAAATCTTTTTTACAGAAAAATTGAAACGCGAATGACATGAACTTATTTTAAAAATCATACACTTACACCTTTTAACATACTGATTAAAGTTTTTTGTGGCCCTCTGACATAATACAAACAAAAGATAAAACAATTTTCAATTGATATCAATACGCAAAAAATTGCGTTCCGCACACATTCGAAGATGTTGCGATATGGCTGTTCATTCAAGGAAAGAGTTGATTTGTTAATATTTATCTTTTGCGTTCATCGTAAGGAGCTAATTAAGACGTTATGCAATGGCCCGTATTTTGTTCACCTGTCGTGCCATATTTGATTAATATCGTTTGCATTCTATGAAAACGCATATTGATATGCACATACATATACGTTTCGTTCGAAGCAAGTATTGCTTATATTTTGCCCATGTTTTGAATACATTAATTTCAAAACGAGGAACAGTATTTTTAATGGATCACATAAACTTGTTAAAAAAGTTCATGCTTTCTACGTTATACACATGTATTCAAACTTGAACGTCTCCAATAATTGACGAGTATAATAATTGTAATAATACAATTTTTGAGAGCTATGTTATAAATTTGTTTCCAATACTTTGCCATAAACAAGGAAGTTTATAGTTAAACAGTGATGAATCATTTTTTTACGCCATTGATGTTCTATTTTACACACACAGAAGGAAATGCATTATTACAGGTGGTATTCTTTTAAAACAATACTAAAACAATCATAATCGATAATGATGCAAACTGAAGTGCTGTTACCGTGCATGAACTAGCTTGCAGGTATACAACAACAGTTTGCCAAAGGACACGCAATACTTATAATACTGATTATACAGTAAGTGGCAATATACAGTCGAACCCCGTAGGCTCGAACTCCCTTCGCACGAATTTCTCGTTTGCTCGACTAGATGTAGAGGACCGATATCTTTAAACTGAAAGTTAGCAATCCTGCTTGGCTCGAATACTCCGAGGCTCGATGTATTTTCGCAAATCGCTGGCAGTTCGAGCCAACGGGTCCGACTGTAGTACTAAACACTTACTACTCTTATCTACTGCAATCGCGATTAAAATGATACTTTACTCGCGCTCCGCGCTCGTTGAGTTTCACACTTATTCGGGTAATGGTTGCATTTAAAAATTACTTATATTATATAAGCAATCTTGTAATACTTAATTGTACACCTTGTGCACGGTTTCATAAAGCATTTCCAACAGTCAATAAGTTTTGTAGTTAGAGTCCAGAGAACGGTAATATGCATTCAAAGTATATTTCTTTGTTAGCTGCGGTGAAAATTCATACGTTGTGAATGCTGGTTTAAACAGCAAATGAAAATGTTTCCGAAAAAGTTCTCTCAAAAGGCAAAATCTAAATGCAATATAACTCCTTCAATTAGACTGGCATTTTATGTAATATTTTGGAACGAAAGGGATGATCAACAAACCACAGAGTTTTACTATACATTTAATATAGGTCTTAATACATTGCATCTCAATCATAAACTGCTTTCATAGAGGCTTCTCTGGCTGGGAAACACCAGGTAGTATCATATTACCACAGCGAATATATTACATTATCTCTATTTTTTTCAGAAAAAATATTAAATGATTTTGCAACAGTTAATATAGTATGTAAATCTCATCAGTTTAATTATTCTTCATAAATTAAATCCATTGTTGATTTTTTAACTGAAACATTATTACAGAATTTAGTATATCATTAACTAATGTCAACTACCATTCCATACATACATCAGTTAATATTTAATCTCCATTCTTAATTGTCTAATCAGCTTAAATAACATTTCACAGAACATTATTATGTCAACCTGTCGGGTGGTGTTCTTACCCGTGTCGGATAACGCCTAGCACTTAATTGTTTATCTTCCAGTATGCCCGTTGAGTTATTGTTTTCACTGCTCGGTGTAATTACCGACCTCTCACATTCCGGTTGTTTCAATTCATGTGGTTTGTCCTGGGTTGACTCTTGCAAACTTTTTAGGCCAATCAAATGGTAATTCATTGTTAACTGTTGATAATTCTCCGGAAAGTTGGCATCATTTTTACGTAAATCAGCATTACAGAAACGGATCTTTTTGTCAACTTTTATTAGGTATATTACTGGTCTTTTATTTTATGAACTATTCCTGGAAATCAATTCCATTTTCTCCAACCAATTATGTAGCACATGCCCGTACCATTTGTTCAATGTCCCTATCTATGTTTTCCCACCAAATATAGCTTCGAGCCACCGCCTTCATTCGGCACATACCCAGATGTTGATCACGCAACTCTCGCTCAAAGCCGGGTGTTATTTCTGCAATGTCTTTGGCAGAAATGGGAATTTCCTTGACATAGGACACATTTCCCTCATCTTCGATGTAACACGCGTCCGTACCCGAAACTAGTAAAGGTGACAGAAAATCGCAATGTCCATGATCTGCAGATTTCCTGTACACAATGTCACACTCATACGCGGATAGCGTAACTGCCCAACGCTGCAAAAGCGATGTTGCTATAGTTTGAATACCTTTCTTTGGACCCAAAATAGTTGTCAATTTTTGTGATCGGTGATCAACGTAAACTTGCGTCCGTACAAGTACTTGTGAAACATTTTCACAACATACACTAGAGATAGTGATTCTCTGTGAATCTGACTTTAGTTTTTCTCACTGTCCGTCAGTGTCCTAGAAGTATAAGCAATAGGCCGCTCTTGTCCATCTTCCATCATTTGCGATAACATGGAACAATGCCGTACAATGACAAATCGCAGGCTAATGCCACCGGCAATTTTTTGTCATAGTAAACTAATAAGCCACTGTTCACTACCAGGTCCTTGCTTTTACTGAACGCCTTCTTGCAAGCTGCCGACCACGCCAATCTTTCTCCCTTCTTTAAGAGACAATAAAGAGGATGCAAGAGTGATGCAAGATTTTGCAAAAATGACCGATAGTATCCAATTAAGCCCAAATATGATTTCAGTTAACTCACATTTTCAGGTTTCGTGCAGTTCTTGATGGCATCATGTTTGTCTTGTGTGACCCGAACGCCATGTTTCTTTACCAAATTTCCCATGTACAACATCTCGTCCTCGAGGTTAGTTATGGTATAAACTTAGTTCAGTCATATTTTTACGTGAAAATAAAAGGGACTATCAAGAGGTAGATCATAGGTATAGTAAACCAGAAAATTATCATTGGGGTTGTCAATCTCTAAATGCTCAGGATTCAAAACAGACATGGAGAGCCTATCATTCTTGTTTAGCTTAAAACCGCAGAATGGAAACTTGTATAGAAACCGTCGTTTTTTGGAATTGATTTCTTGGTTTGCATCAGTATACCAGTGGTGACATGCTGACTACAGGTCGTTGGTCTGGTTTCATTTCTACATTTTCCAGTCTCCTTTTGTCGCAATAGATTCAGTTGCGAAGAAACAATGCAATAACACTGCTGTCGGACAAATGGATGCAACTATTCGCAATATTGATGCTGCCGGTTTTATTATAGGAGTTTGTAATGACCTTGAATTAAAGTAGAATTTGATCTATTATCAGTCATAGGTGTCACCACAACAATTAAACGATTCAGACTGGTTGTTAAGTTGTTTCTTACCGTCAACTATGTAGCTAGGTCTGTACTGTACAATACCGACAATGTTCGATCAAGTATACCTATAGTGTGTAATATAAGAACAACTTTCAGTAGATAAAACGCGTCACTCATTTTCCTATATGGCTTTGTTAATTATTGTTTATTAGTGGTAATCCTGCGGACCGAGTGACTTGACGGTATGTCTGGCAGGGTTATTTTCCGTTGCAAAAGCTCTGATATTAGTAACACAAAGTGTGACCGATGTTAGACCGGTGTTGTATTGTACAGCAGTACTTTAATTTTCAAACATGGTTTTTCGCTGTGTTTTCATAACCAGCAAAGGAAACACTCAATTATATTTATAAATGTCTTGAAAACCATGTAAAAGAAAAGTTGTTACTTTTAAAGGTTATATATTTCCTCGACAGCGGGCCGTATTAATGCCGATATTATAGAAGGAAATGTTCTGTTGAACAGCTATTGCTATCTGCTACTTTTGCTGCATTTTGCATGTTTCACTTCAACGATCACCTTATTTGAACAATTGTCATTCTGCTTAATGGTTACAAGTCTTATTTCGTAAATTTCAATTGTTAAATTCTTTTACTTTTCGAGTTTAGCGATCAATTGCGAACGTTAACATTAAACAATATTTCAAAATTTCAGAAACTAATATGGTGTATATGTAACCCATACTATATCTTAATTGTATTTACACTAATAGATGACATGTTGTTGTTGTAACATTGTATAATAAGTTTTGAATATAATATTACTTTTATGTTACAGTCATTATTCTTTTTGAAGTGGGTGTTCAGAACCTTGCACCAATTGAAGTATATGTTTTCAACGTTGTAACATCAAACGTTTAACCTTCAAAGTTATTTAAACTTGGAGCATAAGAGTCATTTTAATTTGTTTCTACGTTGGATTATAACTTCCACACAAATTAATTATAAAATAAGAACGTGGTTATTAGTCCGTTTATGCAGCATTTTTTAGGCGGCCACAGGACGTAGGCCGATATCCTGCCTACTAAAAGGTGTTGCAAAATTGGGTTGGCCTGCAATAAAATCCGATGTCAGGCTGACATAGCTTATGATATCGGCTTGATGACGGTCCGATGTTTTAGTGCTTGCAGGGAAGCTAAATGTTGTATTGGATCTTTGAGGAACATTTAATTGGATCATCGTTTTAAATTCGTGGTTATCAACAAATAAACTATTCCCGCAGAACGGACGGTTTAAATCACGTTGAGGGCACATTTCCACAATCGACTAATGAATTGAAAATAGGATTCTTCGATTTCGGTACTAATGTGCCAGGCCGGTCTGCATGACTTTTCCATATGGACGCATGATCCATGACCTTTGATCAAAACAAAAAAACGCAAGCAATTATAAGTTAAAATATATCTTTCGAAAGGGAACATAACTAATATATAGTGAAATTCATTCTAACATGTTTCTAATAAAAAAACAACATTGGAAAGTTTGAATGGAAGTGATGAAGTCCTATTTTTTTGCGATTTTTTTCTTTCTTTTATTCAACTTTTTGAAACAATATCTGACATGAAAATGTGCTTTAAATAATTCAATTCGGTTTTTCTTGTTTATTAACTGATGGAAATGGCAAACTTTATAGATGATTTTTGTTAATTCCAAAATAGATATCACTTAATATTGTCGAAATATGAATTTATAAGGTTTGATATTCTGAATCAAACTCACAGTATGCATTTTTAACACATATTTGACACATGTATAGAACACTTCTTAAAGAGAGTTTGCGTAGGAAATTCTACCTTCAAAAGCACAAGAAAAATTCCAACTTTTTATTCTATATCTCAAAATAATCCACCAGCGTTAAATTCTGGTTGTTCAACATCTACTTGCAAAAAATGGTCGTTTTAAAGCATCACCTAAGACATCTGTTAATCGGCGTTACGTTTATTTTTATTGCTTTTAGAGGAAAAAACGATTTGATAGTCCCTAAGCTGCAACCTTGCACAATAGTTATACAAGTTGTCAAAATATTGCTCATTTCGTTCCTTTTTCAAAAAATAACATATTAAAACTTTTATATAATCTGACCAAAACACTAAGTAATTTAGGTCGTACAATTACGTTTATGGTCATGTTAGTGGTTCAAATATATTTTGGTTTGCATAAAATATGAACACGGTCTATAAATGTTTTTATTTTATTTAATATAGTGAATATAAAAAATATATGAAAAAAGGTGTGCAATGTACATTTGATGCATGTCCATGTATGTCCATGTTTAAATAATATATAAATTTATAATGTTTCTAACAACTTAAAATGGAGTTCATCTTTGAATAACAATTTAAGTATGGACCTAGAAATTCCTTGTTTAAATTATTTTCATAGTTCATTCGAGAAATAAAAACTGCATCAAAACCCATTTATTTTCGTTGGCGTCATAAACGCCATTTGAGCGTTACCCTGGTTAGCCCGAACGTTTGACGTTACGTCAGACGAATCGCTAAATATGCGATCATTCAAAGAAAATAGTTGCGGGCATGAATTAATACAGGAAAATTATTAAATGCATTAAACTTTGACTATTTTTTTGGAATATTCCAGGTTGTTTTTTGGGATCATGCTTATCATTTTCTATGATTCATTTTCATTTATAATTTCGTTGGCATTAAAAGACATAAAAAAACAGTTTTTACGCAATATCAGTTTTAAGTGTGTGTCTACTTTGACAATAATTTATATATGTTTTGATTTTAATTACTGTTTTCATTTAATACGCAGTTTGCCCCACTAAGACGGATGAATATGCTGTAAAACGAGAGCGGACCCCGTACTCTAAAAACATTTTAAGGTGAGGTGTTGATAATTATTTATAATATTAGAAATATAGGAACTATTCTGTAACCATAATTATGTACCCAGAAAGGAAAATAAGGTTTACAATTTGACACTTTTGATACATTTTGATTGAAGGTACTTACGAAATTGTGAGTTTCGATATCAGCTTTTAAATCCAATTTAACTCAGAAAACACAATTTCAGAAAATACAAAAATGTAATAGCTGTTACGGCTTTCGTTATCTGCACAATGGGCTACAATGTGTTTATTATTAGCAACACGCAAGAGTTACATAGATAACATTTCAAGGGCCAATTGATTCAAGTCGTGAGGATATTACTGAAAGTTAAAGTTAAAGGCTGTATTCCTGATAAAAACACGATATCTTGTTGCAAAATAGTTACAAGTGTCAAAGACGGATATCATAGTGTAATGTAATTGGCTATGCATATTTGCCAAACTCTTCTTACATTTTATAATATTCGACATGATTTATCCAGTTAGTATATTAAAATACTGCCTGCGTTTGTTGTCAACAGTAACTTTCATTGGCCGCGAAAATACATTACTTTTCCCCCTACCTGCAATAATAGTTGTGTTGCATACACCGGTCAGTGGCTTTACAATAGCTCATAGTTATAGTTTAATGTACTTACGTTAAACTCTCTAAATTATGTCATTCCATTTAGTAATTTCACGTTGTAATTTAAACACGGAAGTAAAAACAGTTTGTTTTGGGGCGGCCTCTTTTACTGGAATAATCTCTATTCGTAAAACATGCTTTATAGGTAAAATGCTATACCTCTGTAATACAAGGTTACGTTAAACCATTACTTTAAGTTGTTAACGTCACGGTGGATCACGCTTACGTGACCGGAGTACGTATCATAGGGATTTCGTCCGGATTCCGTACGTGGCACTAGATTTGATGTGGCGGAGGACTACAATCTACGGATTTTCCGCACGGCTGCTGATTGGATGAGATTGGCCATTTTGGATTTTCCGGGTTTCTGATTGGTTTTGGGGCAAATGATTGCCATGTCCTCATCACCAAGTATCAAGGCGCGGGAAAGTATAAATACAAGACCGCGCAGCAGACGCGAGCTTTCACAACTTTTCGGCCATATTGGAAACTTTAAAAACTGAACTTTCAAATCTTTTCATACAAGTTTATTTATCAAGAAAGAGAGCTACCCTGCAGCAATGTAAATATTATATTATATCATTATAGATAATAGATAAAAGGAACGTTATCATTAAAAGAACATTTACTCTTTAATCAAAGTAATATTATTAGAGTATCATATTTGTTTGCAAGGATTGATATTTATTTATGAGTAAATAAAAGTTATTACACATGTCACGATCGTTGGTCCTGTATCTAGTAAATTTAAATGTCAACTGGAGCATCTGCTGTCCGTTTCGCATGAAATAAGGTAAACAACAAATCGAACGTATAAATTGAGTCGTCTACGTAAGGGTTCACGTTACAATATCAATGCCATGTCGATCAAAATTTGCTACAATATTGAGGAAATTGTGGGATATTAGTAAAATTACTTTTTGAATAATGTTGATAACTTTCATCGTGACTTGAGTTTTGATAAGTATTTTCTCGTGGGTGAATGCATTTCTCCTTTGTACCATATGTATCAAATACTAGGTATGCTTGCATTCAGACCTTTATCACTGACAACGTTGCTCATTTCGTTTTTCGTCATAATCTGACCTTAAAACTAAGTAAATTAAGTCAAATCATTCTAATATATTTCAGTTTTACAAATAAGTAAAAAAAAAAACACTTTTTTTAAATTTAACTTGTGAGTATAGAATAGGTAAAAATATGTATGCATTGCATATTTGATGCATCATAAAAATACAAGACATTTCTAAATCGTATATATTCTGAGACCCTAGAACTAACCTACGCTTAGTAAAGCTTATAAAGCAATTAAACGACATATCGCTTATTTCATTCATTCCATGCTGATACAATGCCAAAATAAAGACGTTCAAAACATATATACGCATTTGTAAAACCACTTGCATCTTTGATATTCTTATGTAAGAATTTTAAATGCGCCAACAACTTATCTGAAAGAATGTCTCTTATCAAAAGCATCAATCAAAATTAAGTTAGGAAGGCTAACTATTTCGATTGTCACAGTTTAATTGTTTCATTTAAAAAAAAGCGAGATATCTAGTTTTCGTTATTTTTTATCCGGAAAGTAAAGATATTAATTATTGTATTTTTTTATTCTAGCAATTCAATTGAAATGGAGAAGAATCTTACGAATATAAATATTCCGTGTCCAAGCCTTTTAAATCCGTAGAAACATAAACAGCAAGCACTCCGATTTTCAGTAACATACAACATATAAATGTATTGATCTTAATGTAATAAATACTGAGGCATGACTTCAGAAGTGTATAAAGTGCATACTACCTAGAAACGCTATAGCTGTGTTCAAAAATAGATTCCTATATCAGTACAATTATCGTGTGTTGTAAATTACTTCAGGTTTTATTGTCCCCACTTTGAGCCTATCGGATGTAAATCATTATCAAGTACTGGTTCATTGAACCTGGATTAGTTTATTTAAACACTGGCGCTTTTGCCGTGACCCAGTTTTTCTTTTTTATCATTATTGAATAAATACAGTGCCAAATTTTCTTCACAAGTGTCCTCTTACAGACGAATAATGCGTTTATAAATAAATAAATAAATAAATAAATAATGATTTATAAATAGAGAAATTGAAATATCTTTCTGAAAGATAAACTCTATTATCATAGCCTTTCTAAATATAAAATATCGGCTTGTGGGATTACTCTAAGTTCTCGTGCACGTTTTGCTTACAACCGTAAGATGACACTATTTAAATAGCTCTGCCGGGTGTATAGTCGTATAATGAGCGATCACTATCCTTTATTGTGACTGATAATCAACAAATAATGAAAAATGTTTTAAATTGTTAATATTAACCAAATGTCGATTTAGAATATGGGAAACAATACATACATTTCTAGAAAATTAGCATTATATTATAATTCAAACTGTCCGTAAATTTTACGCCTAAATAATAATAAAATATATCATTTAGAATACTGTTATCTCTAAAGCCATATCCATCTCACTTCAATTGTAATGAAACGCACACGTGCCGCCGAACCAACGAATCTCGGCCTTTAATTAAACAGTTAACATTTGCAAAAGAATATGTGAACGCCTTTTAATGAATTTACCATAAATACAAAACCAATCAATAGCTGCGGTGTCCGGGAGCTCATGTTTTGTTCCTTATTGAAACATATACTGTAACGTCTGAATAAAAGCTCCGACCATGTAAAGGTAATAGTTCATGTATTACTCTTCAAACATATTCAGTGTAAGGCAAGGGAAAACAGCGAACCTAGGATTAGGTTCGTTTAATTGTAATACATAACTTCCAGGCATAACAGAGTTTTAGTATGACTTCACTGCCTAATATATGGTGAGAGTGAACTCAGTTTAGGCAAACACCAAAATAGAATTCAATCGATAATTGGTTTCGATTGACCTGTTTTAACGATGCACTATAAGTCATCATTCAATGACCAGACACTCAATGCAAAATGTACCAAAAAAAACAACAAACCAATTCAACTTAAGGTTTTCATAGAACTTCTTTTGAAGCAAGGAGATTAGCGAAGTAGGAAGTAAATAATACCCTGAATGGTTCATCCTATTTGCGACATAAACTTTTATTATTAAACGACAAATCAGTATGTTATATATATAACAGCGTTTGTAAACACAAGTATTTAAAAGATACACCCTTAAACATCTCACCAAGGTTTCTATCATTTGCATGTTATGTAACGTTTATTTCACCAACCGTTCAAAGGCAGGGTCATCAAAATGTTCATTAAGGAGATACAAGACATTGTTCATAATGCGGTGATAAAGTTAACAATGATTGGTGTATTAAAGCAAAAGCGTTCTTTAATATATGAAAGAAAATTGATTTTTAAAGATCAGCGGGTCAAATGTCAAGTTAAAAATCGTTTTTCTTTCATATATTAAAGAACACTTTGGCTCTGGGACCACTAACTTGGTTGTATGCTTGCTCATGGCCAGCAGATGAATCATATCAATGTTGATATCTGGATCTAAGGTCAAGTTTGTGATGTCTGATACATGACAATCGGTTTCCAATCAATAACCGAAGAACGCTATGTCCCAAATAGTTCATATTTTAGGCAGGTTGGTCATCACCAGCAGATGAACCCTTTTTCGTTTGAGATCAGTGGGTCAAATGTCAAGGCCGTTGTGACCATAAGCTAAATGAAACTCTTCCTACCAACAATTGAAAGAACGCTAAGGACCTAGAGACTTCGAACTTGGTAGAACTCCTACAAACATGACAGGCACTCTATCGTTTTGATGTCAGGTGGTCAAAAGTCAAGGCCATGGTGACCTTGAGCTCAAAATCCAATCTCATTAAAATATTAAAGAATGCTTTATCCAGGTACCTTAAACTTGGCATGTGGATTACTGCATCCGCTTCCTTTAAGTCTAAATTTAAAAACATTCGCGGCGTTTTTGATGCTTTGCAATTGTTTGTTTATTTGTTCATGGTATATGCTTCTATTTGATTGGAAGTTTTTCTCCAATTTATTGCCTGATTTAGTTCACGCCACATGGCTTTGTTTTCTAGCAATATATTCTTAAATTAGTTGGTGATTTAATCAACAATTCACGCGCCTCATGCAATGTTTCCCCAATTTATTTGCGTGATTTCTGTAACAGTTCATACCACATGGCCTAGCTAATATGCAATGTTCTGTTTCATATTTTAATCCATTACATCGTTCTGTAAATATGCAATGTTTTTGGTTTTATTTTATTGTTAAACAGGTTTAACCCCTCTCTTTTATGTCAACAGCCAGGACTTGTCCTCTGAATTTATAGAGAAGAGTTTTCTTTATTAGCTCATATTATGGAGAGGTGGAGAAATGTTGTTCCCATGACTGATGTCGCAGGCCGAAAACAATCTACAACTCTCTTCCGTGGTTAGCAATTACTGGCAGGCATCGCAAATCACTTCCACTATGAGAAACCTTACCTACGAAATAGACGACTTGTTGGTGACACTGCGTTACTCGTAATTCATCTTAACCCAATTGATAGAATGTTTGAAAATGTAGTAAATGCCAACTTTGAATTGAGGGTGACAGCCCAAATACTAGTAATGCTAATATAACCTGCTCAACGATTTCCCAAACCAACCACTCAGCATGATCCCAATTTATTCCAACTCTGTTTAACAAGCTGAAATCTCTTTAATTTCAGTTTATACTATCAGTATATCAAACTCAGACTGGTCCCAGAATGTGCGATAATATTTAAATTGATGTCTAAGTCTTGACTGTTTAAGGCCACACTTTTATTAAACACGCAATTTTAGTAGCATTTTTTTTCTTTTACATGTTGCCAAATTTAACGGATGTTTAGTGCGATTTACTCTGATTTCGTTGTTTTATTTTGGTTTCGATATAATTGTGTATATGCATATCGATATTATTGCTATTTTATTTTGTTCACCAATTCAATTAGTTTCCTTTCTATATTGCAATATTACTGTGGATCTTAATTTTTGAATGGTGCTATTGCTCAACAGCGTAAAGTTTCAACTTACTTGCACATAATAACACCTTCTTATGTGTAGAGATTGATTCGAATGGTCATCTCATAGCTTGCATGTGCCTGTTGCACTACACATGAAACTCTCAATTTATATGATAATAGGATTGTGCAATTACACAACTTTCAACCTATCAACCTATCTTGCCAGGCGGCAGCGTAAGTATAGACAATAACGCCTTCTTTTTGTGTCAATGTATAATTTTAGTTTTCCATCCTTCCCATTACTCGGTACATTTGGATATACAGTGTAGTTCACTTATGAAAATGACTAACTAAGAGTTTTTAAATCATGTACAGGCATAGGCTTAGGTGACTCTTAGTGTTGGCTGATTCTCCCTTGGGCAGATTTGTCCACACGAATATGAAATTTTCGGAAAAACGATTACAACAAAATAATATTTCGTTACATCATTTTATATCGTTTGAAATAAATACCCATATTGTATTAAAATCATTGTGCTTGTGTTTTCCCTTCATCCATACGAGTTCGCCCTGGCCCTTAACCTTGGTCAAAATATAAATGGAATGTTATGCGAACATAAAACAATGTATGACATTATAAAAAAAACACTTATTATATTAGTGAAATGTAACCTTTAATCTCCACAGTATTGGTTTATGCCTGCATGATACCGCGTCACCTAATTCATTCACAACATTGATAAATGTTATCTGTCAATAATTTCGCTCATAAGCCACACTTGTAAATTTGCTTCCTCAAGTTTAAAAGATTTCAATAGCAACCTGTATTAAAGACCTCTTGAAAAAACTTTAGAAAATTCGAAAGCGTTGCCTTCTTCTGTTCTGAGTGTATGTTAATCGTGCTATTTTTGTATTTGAGGACGATGGATGGATGGGTGTGTCTCTTAAACGAGAGGAAGTATGATATAACCTTGGTGTCGTCGTAGTGCAAGAACATTGACCATCATTAATTAGGATTCAAAATACAATCAAGATATTAAAATGAAATTACGTATATATGTTGCAAGAGGCAATATGCACATAGCAGGGCACCTATCTTTAACTTGAACACATAATGGGTTACTCCTCTTTTTAACTACAAAAATCAACAGACGGCACCCTTGTTTATAGATAACTCCTTCGCTTAACTATGTCCAGGATATAAGGAATTCATCAAAACAGACAAACATTCAGAATGCACAATTTAAACATATTTTCACCGCACGATGTGTTAGAGGATATGATTATTGTTAAACCATCTCTCAGACCATTCCATTTGGCTATGTATCGAACCGTATCGAGTGGTGTTTTCAGCTAATGTGTAGATTTTGACTGGATATTTCTTGTATTTTGATAGACAGCTGTGCCTCGTAAAATGCCGATGGGAGAGGCCTGGCCCATATGACAATTCGGTTGGCCGCAGCAGGCACCTGGCTGTTTTTCTATCGTTCAACCAGAGGGCTGGTTGTTGTACTTGAGGCACCTTTTCAATGATCATAGTGCATATGAAAACATACCGAGTGTCTTCATCACACTGTGGAAAATGGTTCAATATACGGGAATGCACTGAAACCCGTACATCCAACGTGTACGGTTAGTGTACGGGATGTTGAACATACGGGTGTGTTCGGACCAGTATATTCATAAAACTCGTACATCTTGAGTATACGGGATTCGATGTACAGGCGCGTACTAACCCGTACATCCGTATTATAATAAAACAATAAATTCTGTAATCAATTTAGGTCTTTGGGTGTTTAAATTGATAGCATATATGACATGAACGACATTCATATCATTGACTTAAAAAAATCACGATCACGTAGAAAAACAGGACGGTGTCAGAAAAATCACCTTTGTAGAAAATTGATTGTTTAAATGTGTTTCGATAGTTGATGATGAAATTAAAAAGAGGTGTTAAGGATAACAAATAAATAGAATGGACAATACTGAGTTGATTGACTAACGACAAGTACTTTTACTATTTTGATGGATGTACGGCACCGTACATCTCCGTATATCTTGAGTGTATGGCATGTACGGTCTACGTACATGTTGAAAATACGGGAATTTATGCTAATCTGTACACTTTGAGAGTACAGGATTATACCATTCCCGTACACGATGAATATACGGGCATGTACAATTCCCCGTATATTATGGATGTACGGATAAATACAAATTCCCGTATACGCTAAGTGTACGGAACACTAACAATTCCCATTCACTACGGATATACGGAATTGTACTCTTTCCCGTACACCCATGTTATAAAGGTTTTGAATTTTGTAATCAAGAAAGGTAATTCAAATTTGGTGTTTTATTTGACAGAACATATGATATAAACCATATTTAAACCATTGACTTGTATACATTTTTTCAGTGTTACTTAGAAAAACCGCAATGTGTAAGTAAAGGTCACGTTTTGTAGAAATTGTAAATGCTATTTGGGGCTTTAACAGCCTTTGATGAAATTAAAACGACATCTTTATGATACAAAATAATAAAATTTGACAATGTTGAGTGGTGTTACATTTGACAGCATATATATTTTAAACAACATTTATTACATACACCATTGACTTATTCGTTTTAAAGTATTTCGCATAGTAAGAGGAGTCGCGTTCTGTAGAAATATTAACGCTTTTATGTGTTTTAACAACCTTTGAAGAAATTACAATGACATCTTTATGATACAAAATAATTGAATTCGACAATGATGGGTAGATAAATTCACGGCTAGGGCTCGGGAATGTTTAGTTTCCCGTACATGGTGAATATACTAGCGTGTACACATCCCGTATATTATGGATATACGGAAATATACAAGTAACATAACCCGTACAAAATGGAAACACGGACATGTGTTTCCCGTACACGTTTAATGTTCGGGAAAGTTTAGTTTCCCCTTATATTATGAATATATCCATGGGAGATAGACGGTATGAGAGGAGGGGTTCACTCCTAAACTTATATACATATAAACACATAAGGCTATATCACTTTAAGTAAATCATAGGAATTACCTAATGCATTTTAGATTAGTCCACAGACGACTGTTTCAATTCATGGGTGACCGAAGAAATGAGGTGCATTACTAATATATGTTATTTTGATATTGAAAGGTGGCACCTAAAATATTTAAGAAGTGTCAGCACTGTCTTTTTCTCGGGTACTTTTATGGCTTTCCAATTAGTCGCGCGGAGATCATTTTTTATCATAACCATATAGCCACTTGGTCATAAATCTACGAAACACAAATTATTAAAACTATAAATTTATTTCATTGACAAACTGCGAAAAATATTTTAATCATATTATGCATAAATCAATCAATCAATCAATCAATCAATCAATCAATCAATCAATCAATCAATCAATCAATCAATCAATCAATCAATCAATAAATCAAACAATCAATCAATCAATCATTCAATCAATCAAACAATCAATCAATCAAGAAATAATAAATAAATAATAAATAAATAGATAAATAAATGAATAAATTAATATATTATGAAATCGGCTTTGATGAATGCTGATAAAATAACATCAGATCAACAAATGCATATAACTTAAGTATAGCCGTAAAAAGGTAATAAAAAGTTATTTATCAAAACCCTCACATTATTCACACTCAAAGATACGTACAGCAGCTGCATGCTGTATATTTCACGAAACTCTTAAGGTCACACCAATGTTTTTTTTGTCCAGCGGATAACCGCCGAAAAAAGGAGCGAGCGAGAGAAGTGAAAACCCTATTTTCCAATTTCATTTCAAAATGAGAGCAGTCGAAGGGGGAAATCAAATTTCATACATAATTTATTAATTAGAATGATAACTGTATTGTTGTTTTTTAAAACCAAAATCAACTAGAACGTGGTCTTTCAGTATTTATTTTCGTTGTCATTGCAACGGCATTATTTTTACCCCCAAAATCACAAAATAAAGGAAACTATTTTGCATAGTTGTATCCAGGGTATTGTTCTTTATAGGCAATAGGGATATTGATGATTACACCGCTGGGACATCTGGGTTGCTCGCAGCACAACCCTGGGGCAGGAGGCTCAAGGTGACAGAGTCCAGGTAGATTATCCCAGTTGAGACACCTAGAAAAACCATGTTAGATTTGAAATACATAAAATAACAAATTTTCTGGTTTTAGATTCATGTACAAATAAATCATTAGAAAAATATTATATTTGGGACAACTTCAAATAACGAATTTTCTAGTTCCATATATACGTTCAAATCATACAAACATGCTAATTTGGTACAACATGAAATACCGTTCTTTCTGGTTTCATATACATGAAGGAACAAACACATATGTTATCTTTAAATTTCACTCTTTCTTGTTTCAGGTACATGTTCGAAGTTTAGAACAAGATGTAGGATTGTTTCGTATGAAACGAACATAGTACTACATGCATTACTCAGCATTAAGCGAGCCGAAGTCATGGGGTGAATATACATCACCAATGTGCATTTAATATTCGATAGCACGTGTATATGTACACGATAGCATTTCAATATCTTGCAGCTATGTTAAACGTTTCGTGACACAGTTATGACGACATCGATGACATTTAAGTTTCTTAACATAACAGACAAGCTAATTAATCTAATAGCTTACAGATGACGGCAGTCGTAGATACCCCTAATAGCGTCCGTACCGTAGGACTGTCCCTTGTATCGACAGAACGCTGAAACGTCGTATAATCACCATTGATACCCAATTTTCATTTTTGAAAAAAACAACAACCGGACAGTTACAATCAGTTTATTTGCTACAAAACGAATAAAAGCAATTTATATTATTAATTAAATGCATTTAACACTGATGTTATAAACATTCCTGTGTAGTATCATATAATTGTTAAAATTACTACTCATGAAAAACATTTTTCGTTCACATATGATATTTTGAAACATTCCTTATGTTAAATAATTATACGGCATTTACACGTTTTTATTTAATAATAAAGTGCGCATGGTTCAATGAAAGTAAACTTTATGTTATGTTATGTTATGTTGTGCTATCAACAAGAGAACAACAGGAACAAAACCAACAGACAAGCACCTGCTGCAGTGAAAGAAAAGTTTGGAAGATAAAGCAAATATGCAGTTTTATTGGTTAAAAAATGACATAAAGGTGAATCTGTAACAATTTGAAAAAGTTTTATAAGGTTTTGCTAAGTGAAAGAGGAATTCTCAGCTTTGAAGAGTTAATGTTTCTGTATTCAGGACTATTTTTTTAAATAGCACGTTGGCGTGGATGGATAAAATCTCGGCCCTAATAGATAGGACTGTAGAGTTTTTTTAACAATAATCCATTGGCCCTCCCCCAAAAGTCTATTTCGATAACTCCAAAGCTGATCATAGGTATCAAATCCCTACATAAAAAAATGGTGCTCGTTCCAGCTGACAATGCAGCTAATAACGTAATCATAGATTGACATGTTTTATTATATTATGTAAAGACTATCATTGAAAGGTTGCAATCTACTAAAACTTACGTTCCTAACCAACTCGATGAACAAAGCGTTATTAAAAATCATTAATTCTAATTTAAAATTGTGTTGGATGATGATCATATAAACATTCCAACAATACACTGTTTTCCTAAAATGTATAAAAAACGTATAAATCACGTTTATAGCTTATTTCATTTCTTGTTTTACTAAACAGGTTTCGATTTTACTTACATCCTGCTTAACTTCAATTGAGACGCATGTGAAAAAATATAGTAGCAAAGTTTATGAGAACTCTGGAATTAAACTATTTTGATCCATCAACAATCATGCAGATATAGTTTATGATTTTAAAAGTAGACGATATAAGGTCTCAGTGCTTAATTATTATGACTTTTCAACACTTTATACATCTATTCCACAGTATTTGGTTACAGACACATTGACTACTCTTATCGAAAAAACTTTGGCTACGGAGAAAACTACTTATATGGCAGTTAATAATAAAAAAACTCTTTTACCAATGACCCCTCAGATAAATATATCTATTGGACATGCACAGATATCATTTAAGTATTAACTTTTGTACTGAATAATTCTTTTCTAAACTTCGGTAAATGTTTATATAAGCATACAATAGGCATTCCAATTGGTGCTTACTATGCACCTTTCCTGGCAGACATCTTTTTATATTGCTATGAAAGTGAATATATGTTGAAAATATCTAAGTCTGGAGATCTTCCCCTTGTTGATAAATTCAATAACACTTTAAGATATATTGACGATATTTTAGTTCGGATACTCTGGAATTTACAGATAATATTAAATCTATTTACCTTTCACAATTGCGACTTGATAAATATAATACATCCAAATATAAAGCATTTTTAGATCTGCAACTCGAAGTAAGGAAAGATAACTTGAATATCATTCTTGATCATGAACGTGATGATTTTAATTTCAAAAAAATTAAATACCCATCTTCAGATGGGGATGTTCCTAGCTCACCATCATCCGGTGTTTTTATTGCACAATCGATACGATTCGCTAGAATATGTACATATGTCAAAAATTGCAGATCTCGTAGTAAACTAATGACGGAAAAACTTCTAAAACAGGGTTTTAGATATCATAAATTAAGGAAAATTTTCTCAAAATTTGTTAATGGTCATTATGATATTATATTAAAGTACAAAAGTAGTCTTCAATCGCTGATTGCTAATAGTATTGCTCATCCCGACTTAGAATTGATGAAAATTCGTAAATTAAAATATTTTCAGCAGCTTGTTGATCAGATAGACTTAATGAATTGTTTGGAAATTTTTTAAACCGTGGATGTAAGGGCAATAATTTGACGAGTACTTGCCTTCTTGTTCTTGATAATGAATTCCTTAAACAAAATAACAGGAGGTATGCAATCAAGACATTCGCACCCCACTCCTTCAACGAAAAACAAACAAACACCCCCGCTTTCTGATATAAAATACATGCACCCCCCCCTTCCAAGTCGACGTCTGCCATATAGACTGTGCCAAAATAATATTGTATATATTTAATTAAGTATTCTATCGTTAATACAGGTATGGTCCATGTTCACAAAACTACTCTCGCGACCGATGAGTAGTTGAATTACTTTTAAAAATTGAAGTCGTTATTTAGAATACTATTCTAAACTATATACAATTCCCGCAAATTTTACGGGCTTACCGGGCAACAACTCATTATGTAAATTGGTTCTATTTTTTACCTTAAAATGAAATGCATGTTCAACCTGGTACAAAACTATAAAGTTAGGCGACATCTGAAATAGTTGGTTGACTTACATTTAAGCGTGTTATTTCAAAATGTATTATGAAATCACACTAGATGAATGTTTTTTATTAACAGTTTCAAGATTATGTTGATTATGGATCCAATAATGCTAAGATCTTAATGATTCGCTTGGTTTTAAAGACTATGTTAGTTTAAGCATGCTTAACAGTTCAATCTATTCGGTTAAAGAAAATGTATGACGTTTCAGCGGCGTGTGACTTTAAGGGTACAAGGTACCACCAGGGAGATATGTGGACGGACGGTTGCACCTAAAACTGTTCTTGCATTGACGATTCTATCGGATATTACAGATGTAGAGATATTTAAAATATTGAATACAACCCCTAGTGAATATTTGAAATACCACATGAAGATTTTAACCCAAAACATCACACAATGAGACATGTTTGTAAGTAAACATTCACTTGTTTGTTTGTTTGTCGGGAGGGGGGGGGTCTTTAATACAGTTCTTAGTGGCATAAGATGAGAAGCAATTGAAACCTTTTAACCCTTACCCTTAATCATCAAGAACATTCTTGTCAGGGTCGATTGACAAATGACTTTCTTTTGGATTTCATATATTCAATTTCTTATCATGTATCGTACACACACAATCGATGTGGCACAAATAATGTGTTCACTACATAAGTATGTGTTGAAAGTAAGTTTAAAACATAAACTTTGAATTATGATTACGTTGTTGCTAGTATTCATAGGAATGAATATAGCACATCTCAATTTTGAACGCCATTGTTTATTAAAACCAAATATTTGTGCGAAACTAACATCACAGCAGCTCAGACAGAGCCTGCATGACTAAACGATAGGACTAACTAAAGTCTTAATGTAATTTTATTTGTATGTCTAGAAGAAAGAAATAACATAATCTCTTAAGAGCTCTTATGGCGACACACATAGATTTAGTTTTGAAATATATTTACCCTTCCTTGCTGATAACCAGTAAAAATTATCAAGAGGCTCAGAGTGGGGATCGTATCACTGAACCTCTGATAAAGTGGCTCAGAGTGGGGATCGCATTACTGAACCTCTGATCAAGAAGCTCAGGGTGGGGATCTTATCACTAAACCTCTGATCAAGAGGCTCAGAGTGGGGATCGCATTACTGAACCTCTGATCAAGAGGCTCAGAGTGGGTATCGTATCACTTAACCTCTGATCAAAACGCTCAGAGTGGGATTCGTATCACTGAACCTCTGTCCAAGAGGCTCAGAAAGGGGATCGTATCACTAAACCTCTGATCAAGAGGCGCAGAGTGGGGATCGTATCACTGAATATCTGATCAAGAGTCCTATGTGTTCATCACTTAGCAACCACCACAGATAAAGTCTTTAAAGCAATACTCAAATTGAGTGAACAAACTATAACTAGAACCGAATAAAAAAACAAACTTATCACCTAACACAGGGGTTGCTGTCGTAGGAAATGTAACAGCAGCTGAAAGAAGAAGTATCTGTAATTCGATACTGTACAGGACTTTTTGTTTAAATTGCAGCACAAGCAGCACCTGCACCAGCAGATGGACGAGGAAATTTTTGTATTGCAATAATGTCAAAGGGTCGATGTGTAAATTTAAGTAGGAGAAGTAGCTGAAAAAGGTAAAACGTATATTGCAATATTGTTAATTGGTCGATGCATGCATTGTTGATGCAGCAGCAGATTTAAATAGTCTTATCTGTATTGCAATATTGAACTTGGCTCGTTTTATGAATTGTATCAGCAGCAGTTGAAAAAGTAGAATCTGTATTGTTATGCTATACAGTTGAACACCGAAAATTCGAAATCGTAGGGACCAAAGAAATATTTCGAAAAAGCGATATTTCGGATTGACAATTTTCAGAAAATGACAGCGTTCGCAAATTAAAAATGACGTGAAGTATTACGTCGTAATGATTGCAGTGTCAGTTACACGTTATCAATTCGATACATTCGGTTTGAGTGATCATCGTATACATGTTTGTTGAACTATTGTTTAATACATGATAAATAATTCGTTACTATACTTCTTTATCAAAACAGAACTAAACATTTAATACAAAACGACTGCACATGCATGCAAATCGTATCCTCACGTTTTGGTACCAGGCCCATTTCCGGATTGTTCGGTAGCGGGTCAAGTGAGCAATGCGGAGATCGAATCTTCGACATTTTCAAATTATATTCAGGCTGTGATAACCAGCAATTATATACACACTACATCACACAAATCAATCACTCATTTTCTGACATCGATGATTGTAACATTCACGTGTTCATTGTTATTCTATAACAAGCGCTAATTATGCTCCATTGTCACCTGAAGCCGATGCCCGAGTGTATTCACAGTATGGTGTGAAACCTATGAGATGATCGAGTTCGAAATAATGATTGATAAATAGGTGTGAAATACCAAATGGAATAGCGATAATTTCGGATAAACGGTGTTCAAAATAGCGGTGTTCAACTGGGGTCGTGGTATGCATTGTATCAGCAGCAGTTGAAAAAGTAGAATCTGTATTGTAATGATGTACATGGGTCGAGTAATGGATTGAAATATTCACAATATTCCATATAAAACATTGCATTCGACAAAGAATACATGTGATATAGTTTATACGTATAAGTATATATGTGGTAAACTATTATTTACCATCCATTTATCAGTAAAATCAGACAAAATGAATGGTGTTTGCCAAGATCTTCTTGAAGGAGTGTTAACAAGGAATATATATTATTTTTGTTTTCATTTCGTTGTTGAAAACTTACTTGTGTAATTACAATATCAGCAATAGCTTTTGCAGTTGGTCAAAGCCCATGAGAAATACTCTCCCTTGCAGTAAAACTCCTTGTCGAGCAGGTTGCACGTATCTAGACTGTCTTTGCATGACGACTGACCAGCTGGCGTAGTTAAAACAGGAGCGACAGAGGTGTAGCCTACAACCATTACATTACATCTATTCTGATATCCTATTAGTTCTTGTTGGGACCCAGCTTTGTGTACACCTTTCAGTGGTGTTGGATCAGATAAACAACCATAATAAAAAATAAAATAAAAAATAACGAAATTGTATGTTAATGCTAAGTATTGGAATCACAATAATGGCGTGTCATTCTGTAGCAACATTTGATATATTACATTTACCCGGTTTATTTCACATTTATGTTCAAACTTTTATGCATGCATTGTATACTTTAAGATTATGTTCTAAATTGTTGTCTGTATGCTAATATTTTAAATATGTGTTTTATAAAGTAATATAAATGTTCAATGCTTTAGATGCAAAGTGTAAATCGTAAGTTTGACGCATACATATATATATCCAGAGAATTTGCAGTACGTAAAAAAATAAAGATTGTGGAGTATTAGGTAATGAAGTTTCTTAGTTTTATCATAATATATCTTACAATAATTGTGCAGAAAGTTAGGATAACTCATACTAGAACGCTCTCATTGCCACGATATTGCGCGAGAGTGTGGTCTTGTGTTGCGGGGAAAACCGGAGTACACGGAGAAAACCCACATGTACGGCTTCGTGACCACCAATCTCAGATGCGCCCCGAAATACCTTGTCCAAATATTCGCAAACGCCTACAGTCTTAATCTCAGACTCTGATTGAGAAATTCATGACATTAACATCATTTTATTTGACAACAAGCGTGCGTTTCATTAAGCTCTTAATCGATCTTAGACGTAAATCGATAATCTAAGAGTCGTTTTGTTGTTATTCTGCTGTATATTCGTGTAAAATTGAACTTCAGTCTGTATTGAATATGAACACAAAAAGACGAAATAAATAATGATTTGTTCCAATTGCAGATATTTATATATATGTCTGATTTTCGAATTCATGACTGCGATCACACTAGTAATATAGATCATTGCAACCATATATTTATTCAACAAGGAGGTTTACGTATTGAGTTTGAAACACAAGGCGTTATTTTCAATGAATATGGGCCCCGTTCGTTTATAACTGGTTTACCTAGTTAATGATATACAGGTGTTGTGTGATGAAAGGGAACACGTTCAGAGTGACCTAAAATAAGATATGGATACGGCAATCCCGATCAGAGTTACAGAAATTGGACACGACCAGCGCAAAATGCGAGTATAATTTAAATCACAATTGCAGGACAAAGTTACTGTTTTGCATAATATTTGCATTTTTTACCTCGAATGATGGTTTAACAACGATTGTATCTACTTTTATTTAAGTAAATACATTGTTAAAATTTGCGTTCAGCCCTCGACCTTATTAACCCTCCATCTATTGTACCTACCAATCGGAGACGCATTAATGCAGTTTCGATTACACAAATCAGTGTCGCAGCACACTGCACACTTGGGTTCACGTGACCTTCTACTCAATCCGATTGGCTTGACCGATTAACTTCAGAACGTTTTCCAATTAAGCCGGCTACAGGTGAATAGATACCACAAGCCTTCAACGAAGGGATAAGGTTCAAAATGTATTGTCATAAAAAGTTCAAACAAATGTTTTTACTGCAATGAATTTAAATATAGATAAAATTAATATGTCACTTACATAGTCAAAAGTTGGATTAGAAAAAAAAAAACTATAGTAAAACAATTCAATCTAAAACAAAGTGTTAATAAGAGTAAAATGTTATGCTTCGAGGGAGAACATACCCCTTTCACAACGCAACTTGTTGTATAAACTGTTCGTCCGAAAATGTCTCTTCCGACAACTTGGCATTCCTGTTGAATTGAAAAACAGGCCAAAGACGTTAAGAAATCAAAGCGTAGTCAATCTGAGTATCCGTTTTTCACAAATTAAACGTCGTAATGACATAACTATCACTATATGTTGTAAATATATGAGTGTGCATGACACACTGTAAAAGTAAGCTTTTTTAAAATATTTTAAATGAATATTTAATTTATAAACTATTCGTTAATGTTAATAAGTGGATTTCATTTGCGAATAGTTATTTTCCTCTACCACTATCATTGGTTTTCGCCGTTCGGGCCAAGAACAATACTGCTTACCTCAGACAAATAATTCGGCCAATATGAAACCACCTGACAAATAACATTATAAGATACATCGAACGAATCCCGTGTTCATGGTTATCTTGCTTTCCCGGACTGGTTTGCATCGCCAGAGTATTGATTGTTGATTATTAAGACTGTTGTCAGTCGCTTTTCTGATTGCATCAATCCAATTTTTTGAAAGGTTGTCATTCCCTCCTTTGCGAGAGGAAATCTTTCTGAACCTCCTATTTCCTGAAATAACTTGGCGCTTACAGCACTCCGCGGTTGAACGCACATTTATGTTTTGACATCTGCCCTCGGCTGGGATGACGAAGAACACCTATTTCATTCGGTAAGTGAAATTACTAAACAGAACAGAATCCATACCTCCCCGGGTTTACAAACATCTACGTTATGACATCTGTTCTCTGGTTGGGGATTGTTTGGGCAACTGTATCATATAACATCGCGGTCTAGAGGATAGCCTGGAATAACAAATGCAACAAAAGCGAAGAGTTCAATAAACTTAGCACATATATTTGGATTTATGGGATTAAATAATAATTGAAAATGTACCTAAAGTTGTCAATATTGTAGCCTTACAATGAAACAAACGAATGAAACAAACTTGTGAGCTCAAGACTAAATGTTTCATACACTGGAGACAAGACGTAACGCTGATACGTGATCATATGAGTGGTAATTTATTCAGGGCCCATATACCATAACGCATTTAGTCTGAGGTCTGAGGCTGATAGTAGAGATTTCAGAGATTTCTGAATGATATTCCTGTATTCATGTAATAATTAACTAGTTTTACGGTTATTGTACCATCTTTTGTTAAACAGAACGTGTATACCTTCTCAAAAATCTAAGTTTAAAAAATCTCATTTTAGAGGCTGAAACTCAGACTCACGACGTTGATAAATATGGATCCTGAATATACCTTCACTTATACCTTCACTTATTGTGTCATGTAAATGCACACATAATCGATCGTAGTTTGCATTAAGCTTTTTACAAAACAAAAATTGAAGGTTAAGACAAGGCAACATTGTGTATCGGCTAACAAATGATTGCAGAATGTTTCATATCATAACGACATAATTGTATGTCGTGACTATATCGTGTCGAAAACGTTCATGTGACATTAACATTGTTTCTAGATTTTATTAAAAAAATCCAAACCTGGTACATCACATGCTTCATGGTTGCACAGATTTTCTGCACAACAGTGAACGCATTGTGAGCTTGTTGACACGTTTTTGCATGCCTGTAACGAGATTTGGACAACATATATAATAAATTTCCGTGGGGAGAAACCTATAGTGTGTGCATGTGGCGTGAAATGAATAAAACTTTAACAGGGCTGCACAATTTCGTTGAATTTGCATGCTGAGAACACATTAATGTGGCGAGAAAAAACAACAACAATACAACAATGCTGTGCGGTACCGTTGACTTCTCATGAGGCATAAATATGCGTGTATATGGCATGTTACCTACCATGTCAAGTCATGATTTCTCTGAAAGGCATACTACTAATATCATACAGTCATTTTCTTACCGTGTAAGCCATACACCCAAGGTTGTATCCTTGTTCATCGAAACCATTAACAGTCCTCTCCGCATAACATACCTAAACACACAATCGAAATTCAGTAATGATTAAGTCGTGTCAAATTTAAAGTAGCAATCAACAGTTATAGTGTGGTTGTTTCGAATTATATTGGTCGAATTTATGTCTAAAAGAAACGTGTGGTCACTTTGCGCACAACTTGACAAACTTTACAATGCTGATTTGTCTGTATAAAACCCACTTTTGTGTAATATCATTGGCTGGTTCTAATCAAAACAGTTTTAGTCACACCTCAACAATTTGAGTATTTGGGTCTATTGTAAAGCTTAGCTAACCGGTGGGTTTAATTATTTGAATTGATACCCATTCCTTATACGGACATACCTTTCTTAATTGTCAATTGCCGCTGAGCTAAACAAAGCTATGACTATGTTGATATCGTTCAAAATAATTTGGTTGACCGGTTGTAACGTATAAACAAACGGAATTCTTGCAGGTAATTTTGCGCCCTTAATTACATATCTTTGCCCCAAGGGCAGCTAATGTATACACGCCAAAAAGAACAGACTTGTGAAAGATAAACATGTAAATTCTTATTTCGTGTTGAATACAGTTTCAAGCGGCGTTTCTGGCCAAACGCCGCCCTATGTAGAAACAAAAAAATACTGTTACCCGCCCCTTAAAAGAGATAAGGGAGGATATTTAAAAGATGCGAAACCATGTACCTTTTGGTTTCGTCGACCCCTAGCCTAGTTTTTCTATAACATAATCTAAAGACATCATTACTGGTATTCTTTGCAGGTGAATTTGTAGGCTTTTATGTGTCAAATGCTTTAAAAAAATCAAATCGAGAGAAAATAAAGTGCAGATGTTCTTGCCATTTAAAATAAAAAAGGAAATTTTATAGGCGACCGCTACAATTTTGATTATTTTAAGTATGTTATTGTGTTTTCGGATGTAGTGTATTCATTTTTCTTCTCGAATTTCGTCACTTGGACAAAGTTTAGAAGGGAAATCTCCTGTTGCGACCTTCCCGACCCCTTACACCAAACCTCAAGGCATGCTAGTGAATAATAAAATGTAATTATTAGGATTGTGTATTTTATTTATTGCTAGCCCTTTCGACGTCGTTAATACACCTTATGTCGCCAATATTACCCTCTCGTCTCCATTGATGTTCTTCGTGTTGCCAATATTACTCTTTCGTCTCCGTTGATGTTCCTTATGTCGCCATTATTACACTCTCGTCTCCGTTGATGTTCATCATGTCGCCAATATTACCCTCTTGTCTCCGCTGATGTTCCTCATGTCGCCAATAAAACCCTCTCGTATCCGTTTATGTTCCTCATGTCGCCTCTATTACCCTCTCGTCTCCGTTGATGTTCCTCATGTCGCCACTTTAACCCTCTCGTCTCCGTTGATGTTCCTCATGTCGGCAATATTACCCTCTCGTATCCGTTGATGTTTCTTATGCCGCCAATATTACCCGCTCGTCTCCGTTAATGTTCCTCATGTCGCCAATATTACCCTCTCGTCTCCGCTGATGTTTTCATGTCGCCAATATAACCCTCTCGTCTCTGTTGGTGTTTCTAATGTCGCCAATATTACCCTCTCGTCATCGTTGATGTTTTCATGTCGCCAATTTTCCCTATCGTCATCGTTGATGTTTTTATGTCGCCAATATTACCTTCTCGTCTCGGTTGATGTTCCTCATGTAGCCAATATTACCCTTTCGTCGCGGTTGATGTTCCTCATATCGCCAATATTACCCTCTCGTCTCCGTTGATGTTCATCATGTCGCCAATATTACCCTCTCGTCTCCGTTGATGTTCTTCATGTCGCCACTATTACCCTCTCGTCTCCGTTGATGTTCATCATGTCGCCAATATTACCCTCTCGTTTCCGTTGATGTTTCTTATGTCGCCAATATTACCCTCTCGCCTCCGTTAATGTATTCATGTCGCCAATATCACCCTCTCGGCTCTGTTGATGTTGCTAATGTCTCCAAAATTACCCTCTCGTCTCCGTTAATGTTCCTCATGTCGCCAATATTACCCTCTCGTCTTCGTTCATGTTTTTATGTCGCAAATATTACCCTCTCGTCTCCGTTAATGTTTTCATGTCGCCAATATCACCCTCCCGGCTCTGTTGATGTTTCTAATGTTGTTACCACTCATCTCATCATTGTTGCACCACCTTAGGGCGTTGTTATCGCTCCGATCGTCAATTTTGCACCACCTGTCGCCGTAGTTACCGGTCCCGTCTTTATTGTTGAACCACCGTCACCGTCGTCGTTATTGCACCAGCCGTCGCTGTTGCTACCGATTCCATCGCCACACATAGCTCAGGCCTTGTTTGACGCCAACTAAGTAACACAACTTTAATGATTAAAGCTTTTTTTTCATTTTTTGAGTGAGTCCAAAATCAAGTTTAAAAGTAGTATTTACTTTATTTTCGTTGCCAACGCAACTAAATATATGTCCAACGAAATATATCTAATGACATGCATAATGATCTAAAAGCCTTCTTACCATAAACCCTATTTCCTGAATTTAGCTGTTATACTTTAAGAGAAGTACCACTTTCCTATTACAGTGGACAATGCAAAAGTAAATTGGGAATTTTATTTTTCATACTCGACAGGGTGTCAACACAACAAAGTCAAAATTCCCGTTTCGATTTCTTATACGAGAAATCGACAGTCGGTTTAACAGACAAAAGTTAAATGTTACGGCCAAATATTAAGGTATTTGCAAGGACATTCTTTATCAAATGTATATAAGATATCTTTAAGTTATGGCAGCTATTAACTATATATCAGCAAAAATCAAACATAAAAATTAACACTTGCATTGATATGGTCTGTTTTTTATTCTGGACAGGCAATGATCGCCGTGTGTCTGAATGTTAAAATATTCTTATTTATTTGCAAGAGATTTTTTTCTGCGTTTTCGTGCAAAATATTATGATAGTATGTAGTTGACTAAAAAGGATATTTGTAAAAAAGTGTGGACCACATAGATAATGTTGATATTTGAAAATTGCGGAAAATCTAAATATATGTTCTGTATTTAGATACAGATTATTATTACGTCAGTTTTAAGTATTGCAGAATTTGTTCAAATACAGTAATTACCAGTTTCGTCGTTTCCAAACTTAAACATTTAGGTTTGATCATCGCTCAAATATTAAAACCTTTGTTACAGATATTTACATGCAATTTAGTATATTCACGTACTTTTGGTACTAATGCCAGTTTGGATGCGCATGTTTAGCAAATCAATAAATATGCACATTTTCCGTAGAAGCAGATACAAATTTGTGTATAACTAGTGGAATCAGCTCTGTTACATGTTACATGTTAGACAATACATCATGGTGGCTTTCGAAATTACTATGTATTCGATTGTTAAACAACATGAAAGACACGATTACTTGTTTCTTATAATTTATTTCAGGCGTCTTATATTTTATCACTTACTTTCCAAGTGTATGCTTAATTCATATAATTTTGGCGGAAATAGATCAATAAGGAAAGACAATAATTTCAGTCCTATCGGCTTACTTGTCAACATATTAATATAAAATTACAAATTGAATCTGGCTTAACACTTGCCATCCAGTTTCTGTCCATCTTACATCATTCAACCCTCTATTCATTTACGTTGCAAGCATAATTTTCTTGACTCTCGCCACTTAAGCACATTCAGTGCTTTGATTAGTTTTAAATGACTAGGCCAAAGAGGTCAATAAAAAGGTGGTCTTGAACACAATAATTTCTTGAGAAGTATCAAACAACCTTTTTTTATCTTTGTGGAATATCGTATTAGTTCACGATCGGTCATAGAAAAGAAACTGTTCACGGCCGATATTCATATCACCGACGTCATGTTTTAAGATCTAACCACTATGCCACTCATATCCATAGGCTTGTTACGTAAAACACTCTTTTGTCCAGAACCAACATAGTCGCTTTAATAATAAAATCTCACCGAACATTAACCAAGGAATAACGAGTGTTAAGTGAAAGCCACCAAAATGATGATGCGATTGTGGGTTCAGAAATAAGTTAAATTTAAAATTCCTCTTTTTCACTTTACATGCCAAGGCAGTTACCCCGTCATTAAACAAATAACAATAGTTTGGTATTTGTGTAATTTGATTGTTGGCTATGTCTTTCTTGGCTTATGTGTTTATGCAACCCTCTTTTTATGACTGTTTGGCAATTGTTCGCTGCCTCTTTAAACAGGATCCCTGTAAAGTTAAGGCTACAACGCTTGTCCCTGTAGTTTCCATCAAAAAATAACATTACATAGACATAAAACTACCGTCATTGTTAAAGATTGATGTGAGGCTGGGCTGAGGCATGTCAACGAATACTATCTCCAAGAGTTGAAACGCAGACATCTTTAAGTTTATGACGTATCAGACCTATATTTACTGTATACTGACTGGGAGTAGGATCAAGTTCGGCTATCATAACTATACAGGTACTTCAAAATAGTTTGTTTGACGCCATAACTACACTCTCGAATAAGGTTATTAATTTCGAGATGCATTTCCGAAACAAAACGGAATTTGCCGTCATTATCTACTGTGACAAGACAACTACACAATCAGAACATTTTTCTCAAATCAAATGCCACAAAGTGAATATTCTCTTTCCTTCTCATTCCAAACTGTCGGAATACATGTTCGTCCTTATCAGATTTAAATTATGTACGAAAGATAAGAAATGTCACTACTTAAATTAGAAAAAGATCGACTTCTTAAGATTTATATTGAATACAATGTAATTTCTAAAAGCACTCCTTTTATAACGGTATCATGTTATACTGTAAAGTGATGTTTTAAAGACTCAAACATGCGAATTTATGGAAAGGTACAAGACGTGTCAGTATCGTCAATTTCGCATATTAATTAATATTATTTCCTTAAAGGCTTTGAATTAATAATTTATAGCCGAAAGGAAATATCACCAAATGATCAGCTTTATCACAAATCTGCATTTATATATTTATAAGAGGTATCTTTATCGATAGCAAACACTGCTTAAACTGCCCACAATATGAAATAATAGTTATACAAACCAACATTATATGCTGAAAGAGTAGTCAAATTACTCCTAAGGATGAAAAAATCATTTTTAGAACGTTTTATTCAACTATAACCTGCTTCCCAATACAAGCCTTATTTTTTTCAAACACCACAGCATAAAAGGACAGGCTCCGACCCCAAAACGTCAATGGTTGCCAATTCAAATGCTGTTTAGACAAACCTCAAAATGAGCAATATCTTTTTAAAATTACCTGAGTTTCATAAAGTTATCTTCACATTTAATTTAACATCCTTAAAGTGCCTCATCTGTCTTATGCATGGCACACATCTCACTTTCATAACACATTCTGTCTTTTAGATATTTGATGCCAAGAAGTAAGCAAATTCTTCTCAAAACAGAAATTCAACCTCTGAACTCAGTCATGTGAAGTAAACATAGCAGCATGGGCAGAGTGTAAACACCGCCACATCTGTGGTCAGGTAAGAGCACAGGTAATTGATTTTATTGTATTGGACTGTACTTTGTTATACAAATTCCTAAAGTGGGCCCTTACTGCATTATTGCTCTGTTCTGTTCAATGCGTTGGTAATTCACTGATCAGCTATTGAATGTTTACACTCAGTAGCACTGACCTTTAACTGACCGGTCAGGAATCATTAATATCTGATAAGCCCCTCCTTCTTTTTCATGTATTATCTACATCAGACTGGGGTTAAATTTTAAAAAAGGGCATTTTTAAAGTTATTTAGTACCAACCTATTGTATATTTTAGTAACAATGACCTTGACACTATGTGACCAAATCGCAATCAAATGAAAGGTCCCCAGAAACTTTTCTTTCATACCAAGTTTGATCACAATATGTCAACAGAAACTAAAGTTACCAAAGACGTATACAACGACGTACATCATTATAATAATATACACATATACTTATTTCACTTGTGAACAACTGGTTAAGAAGGTTTCTTAAAACCAATGTATGAAAAGTTGTCAGAAATTGAGCAAATAAATCATTGCAAGGAAAACAGTCGTGGTATAGTCTTGATAATTTTTACAACGGAATTATCCCCAAATTGGCAACAGTGTTGTTACGCTTATTTATTTATTTAAAAGCTAGCTATCTTGAAAATATGAGTTACAAAATCAGTCACAGACTGCCATTTCCCGGCCGAAGTATTAAGAGTATCAATATTGACTCATGACAAAATACTGCAATACTGCAATTAGAGTAATGTGTCTTTTGCGCTTCACTTCTCCTTTATTTGATCTAACAGCATGTGAAGTCCATTTCAATACCTTAAAGAATTTTAAAGTTATGCTCCGGACAAAACATTTGTAAGAATATTAACAAAGAACACATAGCAATAACTTGCGCTAAGAGTTATTGTATTTGTGTTTTGCACATCTACTAAATGACATCAATATTAATGTGGAGTTTGCAGTCAATACTTCAAAGACTTTTAAAATTATGCTCCGGACAAAATAACATGAAAGGTAATAAAGGGCATTCAATTAAAAAATACTGAAGCAAAAGTGATGGTTCCAGTGCACTGAACATATTCGCAATATGATTTAATTGTCTATGCAGTTTGAAGTCAATAACTTGTAGCAAATATTAAGTTATGCGCCGGACAAAATTAAGTATGAAAATTAACTAAGTTCAAGAACTAAAAAATACTGCAGTCATAGTTATGGTCCCTGTGTACTGCACTTCACATCATTGAGATATATATATATTTATATTCATGTGACGTTGAAGTATATACTTCAAAGACCTTTCAAGTAATGCTTCGGACAAACACTATACATGAAACTTAACAAAGGGAAATAACTGAAATAAATACTTCAACAAGAGTTCTGGCTTCTACTCACTGCACTTCACCGCAAAGAGGAAAATCCACCAAAGGTATTTCAAGTTATGCTCCAGACAAAACATAAGTATTAAACAAACAAAAAATTCATGGGCTTAAAAAGAAATACAAAAATGTTGTGGCAATACATACTTTACTAAATAATACAATTTGATTTTAGATATAACAGCATAGGCATTGTTCAAGTCAAATAACCAAATAATACATTAGATTGTTTATGTGTTTTTCAAGTCGTTATCACAGCGTACTTGTTGCTGTTATATTCATTTGTGAATCAACATTTCCACACGAACAAAATCGGTGAAATTTATATATTTTGATATTTTATAAAACATTTGATCTTGCAAAAATACAATTAACTATGTCTGATCGAAATCATTGCAGCCGATAACATACTTGTAAAGAAGATAGTATAGTAAAAAAAGGATTTATTTCTCCAATTCCAAACTGTTTTCGCAATATGTACATACCTCAATACCATTTCAAAAGTTATAGTACGCTTACATGGACGGATATGGCAGTGTCTTGAGGTTCGGAGAGGACAGGATGGAGTTGCAGACATGCATTAACAAGTATTTATTTCTGTTTAAGCTGTTACAGAATACACAAGTGGGTGAGGAAGGCTAAACAGTTCGTTTATTTTTAAAACATCGCCTTTGTTTATGTTTGAACTCTGATGGAGTTAAACATATTTCTTTAAACGAATGATTGTTAAAACTGTTTTTTAAATATAAAACGCAAATGTCTGGCGGAAATATGAATATGTTTAAGCACACAAGTTCGTAATGTTTTAAGCATTTCCTCTAATTGACTTTTAAGTATTTTGATCCGGTACAATAACACATGCGTTCACTTCTAACAATACAACAAACATTTGACCTATAAACAATAGAGCAAAGAAAGAGAAGGTATAAGTTTTAACAATAGTAACAAAATCATGCTGCATGCTTCGAACCAATGTCAATTCGCTTTACTTATTCCCTTATGACCCTATCTCAAATGCCCAACAGAAATACACTCAATAGTTGAGACTCTGTTACCGGCTTCATATGATCAATTTGTTCTGGGTTATCCTTTCCCGCGAGACCTAACCATCTTTCCGCGTACAATTGAATGTCTACACCCTCCGAAATGAGCTGATATGCTAACAACTGCTTACTTTGTCATTACTTTTTTTGGAACCGCGTGTTTTTCAACGTCCTTATTCCAATTTTCAAATGCCTTTGGGTTTCCCTCAAGTACCTTAATATCGGAAAAATGCTCTTGTAATTATTGCTTATATTTCATCCCCTATGTCCAGTTCCCTTATTTTCTCGGTAATGACTTGCACGCATTCTACTAGGTTTCTGTTATTATATTCAATATGCTGCGCATGCTTTAAGAGACGAACAGCAATTTCATTTTGTTTCTTGGTCACGGTCCAACAATGAAACTCTGATGCACCATCTCTTCGAATCCTGTACACTAAGTCATTCAGTCGAATTGTATACAGTAATAAAACAATCACGTTCAATAATATATATTTTATTGCTAGTAAATATATATATATATATATTTATTTATTTATTTCTCATTTAAGACAACTTAACCATTTTAACAAATAATAAATATATATATATTTATTATTTGTTAAAATGGTTAAGTTGTCTTAAACGAGAGCAAATCATACTCTTGGATCATTACCAGAACCAGACTAAATCGAGCACCATCTTTTATACATATACATATAAGTTTATAAATTACTGACCCCAATTGCAGTTGACCATTCCCAATTCCCTTGAATAGTTTAAAGACACACTTAACCTTACCTGACAATTACTTAAAAAAATAACAGGCTATCGCCGCAAAAAGTAGTTTGTGAATCAATTGTTTCAGTGACGTATAATTTAACTAGACCAAGCCCTTTTAGAAAACAAGGTATTACAACTTATTTCTTTACTACACTTAATTTACCTATTATCAAATGACTTGTGTCAAATCCATTTAAACGTCTAAAACTCTTTCAGGTTAGCAAAAGGCAGGACAATCGATGATTATTATTATTTGAGTCATCTAGTAATCTAACAAAAAGATGCTAAAACGAGTGAATGTTTCATTTATTTTCAGAATATCCAAAATGAAAACTGTCGATTACCGTTATAAAGCTTTTATAAAAAATAAACGCTATGGCATTTTTGACCACTTGTAAATAATGACTCTATCATAAATAATTAATCTTGACGAAAGCCATTGTGTTACATGTGGCCTTTGTACGTTTGTTTCTCTCACGTGGTGTCACTTTGCATGTGTTTCTAAGCAGGGTTTATATGTTTGAATGTGAGACTTCTTGACTTGTCCCTGTTTTCATTGTACAATTGTAGGTATGTGGTAATTGTTTTTTCTACGAATGTTAATGTAGGTCATATTGTTTTCAAAATCATTCATATTTGCAAATATTTCGTTTCAGAAACCAAAGCATCGATTTTTCCGAATCAGTTAGACACAAATCTTTTTACAGTTTATGCTCTTAAGTTTAAGCATAAGATCTTATTACACACTAGACGAAAATTTTGAGTTATATTAAATCATAAACACAATTACACATATAATTAAGCAAGTAAAACAAACTTCATTTTTTACATACAAGCAGAAGAGTTCTTTTAACAACACAACAACAACTACATGCGTGTATCGTAAACATAACAGTTCGCCGACCATGTAATAACCGATGTATACACTTAAGAACGTTACACTGCTTAAGTGATTTATTAAACGTTACAATATTATAATTTAAAAGGAGTATGCTTTGTTGGCCGTCGCACACATTGGTTATCTTATCACTGTACAGTATATTATATGATGTTGGTGGGATACAGACACAGATCAAGTTACTAACAGATAAAATATAATGAATACAAATTTAATATCAAACTGACTAACGAAACCTTCCATATTTGCAGGTCCCGCTTCTGGTATTGTTTAAACTGAGCCAATATCATAGTGTGTAGATGGACTGAAAAAAGAACGGTACGCTATTATAATTCTGCTCAATTGATTTAGCATGGATATTTCAGTTACCTGTACCTCTTATAATAGTTGAGGTACCGTTGGGCCAAGTTTAAAATCTGTGATAACAAAAGTTTATTTCTGCATAATTTTTATGTGAAAAATTACAGAAACAAGCTCAGTAGCCAAAAGTTTAAACATAAACCCCGTTTAATGGCACAAGGTAAAAGCCAAAGACAGAGAAAAAAACACAAACAAGAAACATGGAACAACAGCACAAAACACAAGCTTCATTAACAGCGTTTACGAGTATATGTCAACCTAGTTTGTCAAAGATAAGGAATGGTTATACAAACAGGATATGGCGTATTATTACGTTATATATCAGCACTGATTGTGTAATATATACAAACCCCTATTTTGTGTGTATTTAAGTGTTGAAAAAATAGCGAAATTGCATAATACCCGATGTATTCCAAGATTTTCAACCTTGGAGTTTTCCGTATACCTCAGCTTTAAGTGACATGGATTTACAGTTGTGTAATGATTAATATAAAATGAAACAAATAACACAAAAAAGATACACGACATATATTAAACATATATAGCTAAGCATATGCTTCATATACGTCATTAATTTATGTAAATGCAATAACTGACATTTTTGAACGTGTTATAATTTTGCCTTAAAAACATGAACAAATCTGTTTTGTAGTTCAGTATGTAACAATGATTAAAACATTTAAGGGTACTAAAACTTGATTTATGTCAGTAGTAGTAGTAGTAGTAGCATTAGTTTTAGTAGGAGTAGTTAGACGAAAAATGGCGATAAATATGACTTAAAACTGAAAGTCGCTGTGCCACTTTGAATAAGTAGAGAGAAAACTAAAATTGAGTATTTAACTATGATAGAGGCTCATATAATGTCAGATAAATTCCCGAGCTCCTGATGCTTTATAAAAAAAGAAATATATGGAAAATACCAAGCTAACTGGTTCACTGACTTACTATATGCTAATGAGATAGATAAGTGGGTTGAGCATAGCGCTTTGCAAACAGTATGAACAGTAACTGGACTATATTTGAGAAATAACAAGAGAAACACTGAACATTTTCAATTGCAATTTCATTAAAAAAACACTTAGCTCCTGTTTCTTAAATAAATGAGATGCAATTATTTTCGAATGATCATCGATGTTGTTAAGTAAAAAGTAGAAGATATATACCCGCTCATATTTTTGTAAAATGCGCAATTTGTGTGTATAACGAAATAAACTGTGGCAAACGATTTGGAGCGTTAAAACTAAGATACTGAATGCTTGAACCGATCAGCAAAATTAATGTTAATATTTGCTTAAATATCGTTTTTAAAACCACTTTTTTCATATCAGCGTCAACAGCTTTGTTGTTGCATGATTGGTTCATTAACATTATCATGTGGTGTCATCAATAGATTTTAAAAATTTCCACATATTGAATAGAATTATGAAAGCCCTCGAAGTCAAGTGGTAGTTAAGCATCTATTTTTTCTTGACTTAACCGGCGTGAGTTCGCATCCTACTAAAGCCATCATATTTATACTTTGATAAGATTTACCTTTTGCGTTTTATCTTTATTAAGAATTGTTGGGTAAGAGTGAGGTTTGTGCACATAAACTGGTTTAAACCCCCAGTAAATTTACATTTTACTGACCGTTCCAATGCGGTACCTAACAATTCTTGATAAACATACCAATTATATATATATATATATATGTATATATATATATATATATATATATATATATATATATATATATATATATATATATATATATATATATATATAGTATTAATGCACTGTGCTGTTTGTAGAGTTTTGTGCTGTTATTTGTTTCTTGTTTGTGATTTTGTGTTCTATGTCTTTGGCGTTTGCCCATTGCCACTAAACCGGGTTTATGTTTAAACTTTTTGCTACTGAGCATATTTCTGTAGCTTTTTGCATAAATAATGCAATAACTTATTTTGTGCTGCTATTTCGATAAGATTGAGACTTATAATTATGAATTAAGTAATTTCAGATGCATTACCGGTGAAAGTTTCTCAATAAAAAACTTCTTAATTTAAAAATAAAAATCAGTAGCATATAGAGCAACAACGCTTTTTCTGTATTTAGAAATTCGCGCTAAGTTAAGATTTTACTTTCGGTTTTTCATTATTCTGTAATTGTGACAGATGCATTTTTCTTTATCATTTTGGGGGTTGAAAATGTCAAAAAGGTTAAGAGAAGTCACTAAAATAAACATACAAATAAGTTTACATCACTCAAACATAATAGGACTTAAACAAGATGAACTGTTAAAGATCATGACGAATCATAGCGGAAAAAGTTAATAACTCAACAAACCTTTGTGTTTCCCCTTCTTTTTCCCAAAATTTCTTATTTAACCTGAAACAAATAATGATAGTGTTTTGTACGCTTTTTACGTTCCCGCCGTATTAGTTAAGGCATTTACAATATTCTTTTGACAGGTCACTGCTGTAGCGAATACTCTTTTTGAGAACTAAAAATAAAAATATATTCATAAAATCACATTCGAATCCCTAAGAATGTTAATTAGTTGCTGATGCTCTTGTTTTTTTGTTTTGTTATTGCTTTAAATTATAGATTGATGATGCAAACACAGTCAAAATTTGAGGAAACTTGCGTTTCATGTTATTTTTCTTCATTTTCGTCTAGTATCTAACATCAACAACATAAAAAAGCCAACTATTACTTGCCTCTTGTTTTCTTCATCCAATTTTTGTAATTCTTCTTTCATCCTTAAAAAGACAAAAGTAGTAGTGGACGACAATTGATGATAAAACCTGAATTCAAACTTAAAAAGAATACCTAAGGAAGGTCATAAAGAATCTAAGACAGAGAATGTATGGAGAACCAAACCTGCGTTTCTCCTCTTCCTGTTCCGCAAGTTTCAAACTCAACCTGAAAAAAATATATAATAATGTTTGCTTTTGATGACTTTGCCTTAACATTAATATCTCATTACTTCTATCTTATTACTTCAAATCACCTCTTTAGCGAATTATATTATTGACACCAATTATCCAATCAATATTCATCAAATGATATGTGAATAACTCAGAATATTTACTTCTTCACTTTCACTTCTTTACTTTTATTGAAATTGGTGCTGTTGTTAATTATAAGTTTTTGATACAAACACAGCCAGAATTTGTGGAAACGGGCATTTTATGATATTTGTGCGCGTTTTATAAGAGTAACTAACATCAACAACATGCACACTGTCCAGAATCACTTGCCTCTTGTTTGCATCGTCCAACCGTTCAAAATCTTCTTCAGACCTGAGTAGAAAAAAAAGTTATCATTTTAATTGATTTTATATCGGCACACACTATAGAGTATAATGTTTATTTATAATTTTATGGGTAGATGTATAAATAATTATGCATATAAATGTTAAACGTATTATAGTTTTTCTAATTTCAGAAGTAGTTTTAAAATACGTATTTTGGTAATCTTTGTTATAAGCTGCCACAATTATTCTGTATAATTATTGTACTCTGTTCAGACTGTTTTTTACTAATTTGCAGACAATACCGAGTTTCACATGTGGCAAGCTGTTTTATATAACTAATATTTTAAGGAAAACTAACAGTTGCTGACAATATCGTTATAAAAGTTATACGTATATTATTGTTATTATTGTTATTATTAGTAGTTTAGGTAGTAGAAGTAGTAGAAGGAGTAGTAGTAGAAGTAGTAGTAGAAGTAGCAGTAGCAGTAGCAGAAGAAGTAGCAGTAGAAGAAGAAGTAATTAGTAGGAATAGTAGTAGTAGTAGTAGCAGTAGCAGTAGCAGTAAAAAGAAAGATTAATTAGTAGGAATAGTAGTAGTTATAGTAGTAGTAGTAGTAGTAGTCGTCGTCGCAGTCGTAGTCGTAGTCGTTGTAGTAGTTGGAGTAGTAATAGTAGAAGTAGTAGTAGTAGTAGTAGTAGTAGTAGTAGTAGTAGTAGTAGTAGTAGTAGTAGTAGTAGTAGTAGTAGTAGTAGTAGTAGTAGAAGTAGTAGTAGTAGTAGTAGTAGTAGTAGTAGTAGTAGTAGTAGTAGTAGTAGCAGCAGCAGCAGTAGTAGTAGTAGTAGTAGTAGTAGTAGTAGTAGTATAGTAGTAGTAATAGAAGAAGAAGTAGTAGTAGTAGTAGTAGTAGTAGTAGTAGTAGTAGTAGTAGTAGTAGTAGTAGTAGTAGTAGTAGTAGTAGTAGTAGTAGTAGTAGTAGTAGTAGTAGTAGTAGTAGTATAGTAGTAGTTGTAGTAGTAGTAAGTAGTAGTAGTAGTAGTAGTGTAGTAGTAGTAGTAGTAGTAGTAGTAGTAGTAGTAGTAGTAGTAGTAGTAGTAGAAGTAGTAGTAGTAGTAGTAGTAGTAGTAGTAGTAGTAGTAGTAGTAGTAGTAGTAGTAGTAGTAGTAGTAGTAGTAGTGGTAGTAGAAGAAGCAGAAAACAACGAGTCACGTTTGTTTCCCCCACCGGAAGAATATATATAAACTTATGTTATATTTTTTAGATTATTTTTTCTCTCAAAACCAAACTATGCAGGGTATTAACCGTGACATCAATAAATGATCAATAACATAAAATGAAAGTAAACAATAGTAATAAATTAAAGCCGATACGAATCTTAGGGAGATAAGTATTAAGCACCAAACCTTTGTGTTTCCTCTTCTTTATCCTCATCTAAAAATATCATATTCAACCTGAAATAAAATCACAATAATATTTCCTCATTTTGAAACTTGTGAAAACTTCTTTGATAATTAAGATTACTGATGATTATAATTAAAATCAGGTTTATGAAACTTAATTCGGACCATTAAGCATGTTAGCTTCAAACGGTTGTTGTTGTTGTTGTTTTTCTTGCTGATGGTGATTGATTGTAATATGACAATAAAACACATCCGAAGCTAAGGAAATGTGAATTACCTATTATATGCCTGCAATGTCTAAGAATATCTCACAATAATAACATTAACAAAGTCAAAATGACTTGCCTCTTGTTCTCATATTCCAGCCTTTTCATTTCTTTTTCAGTCCTGAAGAAATTATATCAGAACACTAAAATATGTATAACGGATTGATAAAATATATTTGAAGATTGATTTAGAATGTTGAATAAAAAAGACAGTGAGCAATACTGATAATTTGTCTTATTTCAGCAATAAAATGCTTTTATTCTTCATTTATTTCAAATACATAACATAATTATACAGTTTGAATGCCCCTCTTTCTTTACGATAAACACAGTAAGTTCCAAATAGATAGGCGATTACCTCCTACGCTCAACTGTGATGGTTGTTGAAATTCTAAATCACTAGATAAAATAGTTTACCTTAACTTATCATCCGTTAACCTTTGAATGATTTCCTCCCTCCTAGAATAAACGCATTTAATACATATTATAACACAATTCCGATACTTTTAACTAGAGTATATTTTTCTTCCTTCGGTTTGATAATATAAGCTTTTTTCTGCAATATAAAAAAGAATAGTGTTGGCCAAACGTTTTTTTCATATTTCAACACTCGTTTCAAACCATATGCAAACGTCCGTAGCCAATGTGCATATGTGTGCCTAGTTTATCTAAATCAATTAAACATTGTTGCATTTGGACGAACAAATTCACTGATTTGGACTATCAACGGCTTGATAACTACGCCTCCTCAATACAGGGTGTTATTTACTAAACAAGACAGGTTTTAAGTATATATAATAATATATGTTTTATAAATGATTTTTTCAAGGGAAATAATTCCAATTAATCACAAGGTCTATCAAATTGGCCGTTATCTCGTTTACCGAATGATCAAAAGGTGGAAGATGTGAAAAATACAAAACTAAGCATTCTTTGAGTGACCATAAGATTATTTTTTTAGTTTCAAATTATATACAAAATATTTGTAAAAGCAGCCACGCTACTCCTTGAAACAATGTGAATCGCTTATAGAATGAAAACATTTTATTAACGACCAAAGAATATATCTCTTACAGAAAACAAAAATGAACTTATCGATGAATGTATTTATTAGTTCAACTACACAAATGGTCTAGGGTTAATAATTTAATGATTACAGCTGTAAAACACATCCTATCCCGAACGGTACGGAACGAAATATTTGAAATGCTAAGCTACGACCGTTGAATGACATCCTTATGCATTTATTAGTTATAGTTTATTTGTCTTTTGTTATTTATGTTATACAGATTGTTTACAATTACAATAAATTAGATACCCTTTGCTTTGTCACATATAATGTTACGAGATTATACTGCTGAACATTAAACTGATACTGGTATTAGTGTTCCAAATCATCGTCCGTACTGTGAGCAAAACAAATGAAATATTCTGCGATGTTTTATACTTTGACAACTATCTATAGCACACTTATGCATTTACTTACTTCAAAACGTCTGAATTTTCTTTAAGCCGAGCTATTTCATCCTTCAGTCTAAAATAAAGACAATATGGTTTTGATATATATGCTCACAAATAAAGAGACAAAAGGATTATAAAAAAACAACAAGCAATAAATACAATTTTTGTTCAATGTAGACTTAGTATACTTTCCATTAAAATTATATATGAGCTCATGTCTTTGGATAATACATTAAACCCTATATCAATTTATTCCATATTTTCAGCATTCGTTAAGCGTTGCACACAGAAAACAATATTTAATTTGAAGACCCATGATCTAAATTGAGGATGCAAACAATTAATGTGACTCAATCTAACACACACTAAACTTCAGAGTCAAGGTTTCAGAACAGTCCAGAAAGTAAACAGCCGGTACTGAACAGTAGCGCAGGAATTCGTCATATATAATGACAGACACTTGTTGTTAACATTATACTTCAAATAAATACATTGGTAATATTTGTTTAGTTTCAACTTGTAACATTGTCTGCAAAATTCTTTAGAAAAACAAGTGTTTGTTGAGAGATGTGTGATGCATCTGTAGCATTGAATGGTTGACACTAGACTTAAAATCTCCTTCGTGGTTAAACTGTGGACTGGTTTAATCTTTTTCGCGAGCAGTAGGAGATCGAGCAGACCAATGTTATATGACATCTTTCTTTAAAGTATTTGTAATCTAACAGAAGATTTTGGGGTTATGTTTTTATGTTATAAATACTTATGTGAAAAACGACAGAAACAAGCTCAGTAGCCAAAGGTTTTAACATAAACCCCATTTAATGGCACGGGGTAAACGCCAAACACATAGAACAAAAAATCACAAACAAGTAACATATACAACAGCACAAAACTCCACAAACAGCACAGTGCATATATACTTTATAAAAAAATCAACTTGGTATGTTTATTAAGGATTTTAGGTAACGCCTTGGAACGGTCAGTAAAATTATCTGATAAGATTAGGTGTTATGCATGTATAATTTGTATGTGGTACAAGTTATATGTCTGTGCTGTTTTGTATGTTATGCGTTTCTAATTCAGTGTCTATTTGGCTTTAACCGCGTTGACTATTGGGCTGTCCCTTGTAGTTTCCAGATGTATATTTATATTAACGTTTATATTACTTAGTGTTATAAAGAATTGAATACTTAAACTTTTGCAATGTATATCTAGATCTATCAGGATAGAATAATTTGAACGAACCAGACACAGAAAAATGTCGCCAGGTCTTTTCCACTTTCGTGGGCCTGAGTCAAAAGTTAAAATAATTCACTTTTAATGTCAAAGTATTCAAGAAAGAAATATATAATACAAACATGAAGGAAATTCATTTAAGCTGTTTTATTAAGTTAAGATTATTTATTTCAGATTAAAATGACATTCGCAGACTCAACTTTATGTCAGATTCTATCAAATTATCAAAGCAGGCTTAACATATTTAAATCATCATTTATGAAATTGTACGCTGCATTATCAATACTTGCCTTGTTCACGTTTATACATTATATATTAATTTATCAATACTGATGCCCTTATACTGTTTTGTCATTAAGAGTAAACGGACTGTAAAATCAAATCTACTTACTTGTGTGTTTCATCTTCAAGCGCTCTTATTTTCTCTTCACTGCAATAAGCATCAAAACAATTTAAGATTACAAACTGTGTCAATTTGTGAAAGTCAATATAAACTAGTTTAAAAACTGATAAACAAATATTAGAAGATATTTTAAATATCTGTAAGGTTTTCAAGAAAATAACATGTAGGTAAGTAGCTATTGTAGGTTTTAAAAAAATCTGGAAGTTTTAAACGAGGATTTAAGTAAATATGATTATTGATTACGTCTGTGTTAAGCAAAAGATAACATGTCATTTCGATAGGATTTTGGTTTCATCCAGGGATAGCGTTCCTATCCAAAAATGTGCTAATTAAGGGAGTGCTAATATGCCTTAAATAAATAGTTAGTCGATCAGTCGGAAAGTCGAGGTTAAAAGAAGAGTTCTCGATATACTATGTCGATCGCTTTGAGATAGTGGGCCGAGCTATTCTTTTTTTTCTTAAAGTTGGTAACGTTTGAAATTATAATATTGAGATATTTTTGTACACACAATACCACTGTTCTAAACGTTAATTGGGCTTACTGTACAAGTTCGATTGCATTTCTGTAAATATCAGAGAGCTAGATAACACAACACTTGGTGCAGGAAAGTCATTTTTTGTTAACCTTCATTTTGGTTAACATATAAACAAAACACAAAACATGACATGTTGTTTTCGCTACATATACATACATAAATATTATAGTAAATAATTTGAAACGTCATTGATACACTTAACTGTAACATGACTTCAAGTTGTAATTATTTATTGTACTGTGCATATAAACCATATGATGATTCCCTGATCTTCTCATTTGCAACTGTTTGATTTGGCAAACATCACAGTTCAGATTTGAAATTGTAAATGATTGGATGAACAAGAACCCACTGACCGGTATGTTTGCGTCTTGGTTTGAAATTTGCATCTTGAACAAAAGGGAATGGCGCAATGCTATCTCCCATGACCATAATCATTGCGTACGTTTCGGTTTAAGTGATACTTCCATCATCAAAATGAAAATAAATCATTTACTTACGATGACGAGCATGTATTAATTCATTTTACCATTGGCTTTGCTTCTCCTTTTCAAACTGTTGAATTTCTTCGTCCTGTCTGAAACATCATAAAATAGAAGTTATTAAACTGTTAGTACTTAAATTATGCACATCTTATAATATATTGAAAAATGATGTTCTACTTAATTAAGTGTTTCAATTGTAATGGCCAAATTTCTGGCACTCAGACATGTCTTTTTACAAGTTATTTGTCTATTAAATGGTAAGTAATTTACACGAACACTGTATAATTTGAACAGACAATAGAAAAAAAGAGACCATTCTACTGTGGTATATATATTACGACGGAATTTCATACTTTGACTGTTTTTCCTTGTGGCTTTTAACTTCTTTTTCAATCCTGTAACCGAAAAAAATGCTATTAATATGACGTTTATCAAAAATAAACTACCATAAATGTCATTGTCAACAACAAATTTTGATCAAATTACCGACTACCAATTTCAATCGCGGACAAACTGAAACCACGTGCACAATATATATATATATATATATATATATATATATATATATATATATGTTTCTATTATAAAAGGACTATTTTTTTTTAAAAGTGCAACGGCTTGGAGCTTGAAAATACATAAATATGATAAAAACAGTTATTTTCGCATCACAAATCTTATTGATCGCGTGAATGCCGGACACCAATATTCCACTAAAGCTGCGTTTGGCAATGTTTGTCATAGCCAAATCAGGAGTATCCGTGAAAAGTATCCGTAAAAATATATGAACATGAAAATTAAAAATACAATCCAAATAGTGACATTCAAAATAATTAAAAGTATAATTAAAAGGAAAGGATATGATTAATATTTGTACACTAACGCAGACAAAAATAAATCATACTTTTATATTAAGGATATATACCATTTGTATCCATTTTTTTATTAATTATATTTTTGCACATGGTAAAACATTGGAAAATTACAGGAATACATTTTGAAATTTGTCAACAGACAGTTAGGCTTGGCACCTTACAGGTGTTATGAATTTGTAAAAGCTATTATTTTAAGTTTATTAGATAAAGTACTTATTGTGACTACCTAACACTAAAGTTGAATCAGAGACCGTGACTGACAGATGGATTAGTCGGGTACTGGCCAACAAAATGGCTAAGTAAAATATTAAGACTAAACAGACTACGAGCAATAAACATTTTCCTTTTCATTCTCCATTTTGCTATTTTAAAATATTTTTTAAAGGTATTACCTCTCAAATAAAAAAGCATTTTCTCACTCTTTATCACAATTATATTTACATTGGATTCAATTTGTGAATGTTCCTATATAGAAGAGTAATTTATCCAGCCTCATATTAGTTTATTACTAGCCAAACTGCTACCACATGCTCGGCAAAAAGTATAATAAAATTTCACTTGCTTTTCCTTCTCATTCTCCAACCTTTCTATCTTGCGTTTTTCTCTGTAACAAATCGTTTATTAAATTTATTATTCAACTATTATTAATATACTATTATTCGTTATACAAACTAAACAAAAGAAGTGCACAAATAATTTCTATTCCACATTTGATCGAGCCCAAATATTTTATATCTTACAGTATTTTCGACATAACGTATACATTTATATTGGATGTTCGTATATAAAAGAGTACGACATCCGAACACATTTTAATAATGTATCTTATTACTTGCGCAAACAAACAAAAAAGTTGTTTTACTCATGATGTCTTTTTAATTGCTGTATGAGCTCTTCCATCAAATGCCTGAAAATGGGAAAAAAACAGTTGCTACAATACAATGTGTTAAACAAGTATAATTAGGTAATACATCCTTCAAATGTTCGAATGAGATCGATATGATTTGCTATTGTGTGTAAACGATTGATATAGAGTGTGTTAGTTTTGCGATACTATCTTAACAAATAGTGTTAAAGTGTTTAAGCGATATTAAATCATTTCTGGTTCACTTTGAATTGTTGCGGACGTTTATGCCATTTCAGTATTCAAATAGCAAGAAATCAAATGACAATGCCTGGCATCCATGACGAGGCAGACTATTTTTTGTCATGCGATGTTGAAAACACACAAATGTCGTAAAATAAACGAAACAACATTTTAGGGGAGATGTATGCGTTTTAGGCAGTAAAGAATTAGTAATTTGATTTGTAGCCGATTGGTGTTAGTGTTTATCGAGTTATCCCGTGCCAAAAGTGACCAAACATATTTTAAGTAAGATAAAAGAGCAAAAGAAGTTATCTTCCTGCTGTTTACAATCAAAATACTGATATATACTTGTGATTTATTATTTGCGCCATATTTAAAGCATATTTAAGTATCAATTCGTGCTTCTATTAATGTCAACGTAAACATAATTTCATTAAAGTTAGACAATTGAGAAAGAATATCTGCACTGTAGCTGGAAACGTTACATTCTGTAAATGCTTGGTTGAAGAGCAATATAAAGCTAACGACAAGGTTATGCTGGAATTAGAAGAAGCAAACCGGGTTGTTGAGTGTCTGCATGAGTTTAAAGCAATGATAAAACAAGGTCAATTATTGTTCACATTGATAAATCCGTCCTGTTTGTTTAATATCGAGTTTATGTTCCGCACGAGCGAGTTGCCAGAGTGTTGACCATTGGACGATTAATGTGTATAGTTTACACTGATTAATAGTGTAGAGTGCGAAGTGTTTGTAAGTGTATAATATAAACGTAAATAACACATGAAAAATTGGACATATTTTAATAAAAAAGAAAAAATATATGATAATTGAACATGCTAAACTTAATTGTTTTTGCAGCTGTCGAAATACTGGAGCACAGGCATAAACTGGTTTGTCTTGCTGACACCAGTGAGCTTGGATGGAGGGTGGTATCCGAGTATGAGAGCAAACCGATGATTCGGATGCTGAGAAGAAGATGTATAAGGCAGAGGTTCTAGCAGCCAGGAACCTGAAGGCCGAGCGAGGGTAGCGGACCCGTACCCGCTTTTCCCCCTATCTAAAGGGGCCGGCACGCCAGACGCCACGTGCAACGCCGTCGTTCACCGCAAATGCGTGCGGATTCTACGACAGAAAAGTACACAGGGTGTTTTGAAAAGTTTTCCTCTTTTTTTGTGTTTCGAAAAAGATAAGTGCTAAACCGGCAAATTCTATCGTAGTATCTTTATATACCACACAATTGTTAGATGGGGGAAAGTCTTATAGGGTTATTTCGTCTGCAGTATATGCCATAAAGTGGATTCAATACACTGTTTAGAGGATCCAACAAACGATTTAGTTAACGTTGTGAAGCACTTGTCTGATGCTGCGAAAAGACTTACATCCAAGCCCATATAAGAATGGACGTCATTGACGCTAATGTTCTTATATCTTTATGTGAAATGTTTTCAAAAGACATGCGTCTTACTTACGTTAGAGATTTAGCTATGATTATGTTTAGCTATGCTGGAGTTTTGCGTTTTAATGAAATGAGTAATTTACATTGTTCAGATATAACATTTGAAAATGATTTTTTATTGTTAAAATAAGACCAAGTAAGACTGATGTTTACAGAGAGGGTCTAGAAGTATTGATAGCGAAGGGCAGTACCATCACATGTCCTTACAATATGTTGAGACGTTATATGGAAATGGCTGGTTTGTCAAGAACTTTAGATGATTTTTATTTAGGCCTATGTTTCAATCAAAACAGGTTCATTCGTTGATTCACAAACACAAAAAGATAAGGTATACTAGGGCTAGAGAATGTAAATGTATTGTTAACAAATTATCCTAAGTTGCTCCAGGTTTAAAATTAGGGACACATACTTTGCGCGAAAGTGGAGCAACGTCGGCAGCAAATGTTGCTGGGCTTTCAGATAGGTGTATTAAAAGGCATGGTCGTTGGAAGACTGATCAAGCAAAAGGTGGATATATATAATTATATGATTCTTTGAAATTTATGATTACTAAAAGCTTAGACTTATAAATAGTTTGTCGGTAATTAGAATGTACACGACAAGTGAATTTGAATGTTTTATTTTTCTTCTAAGCTTTGTTATTTCTATAAATGAGTCTCATAAGCAGTGTGTGTTTGCTTATGTTTTTGTTAAAGGTGTGATGAGACTAGAGTGTGTAACCCGGACACGGCTCCACATCAATTTGCTTCCTTGCCTTTGTTTTATTTGAATGATTTAGTGCCATGAAGGTGGTAATATTGCAGCTCTGCCAGCAAAATTTTTAACTTTTCAAGTATGTGGTCTCCACACGTACTATAACCTGCCAAGCTGTCTTCATATCCCCGATAATGACATATATCCCGCAAATCATTTCTTATACTTACACCAATAGTTCAATTTTTCATTCAAAATTTGTTCAAAAAAATATTTTTTAGTTATTTAAGAAAAACTTAAGTTATCTTTTCACCCATTTTGTGAATACCGTAACTGGAAACAGTTTAACAAATATGTCAGAATAATGCGGGAAAAGATCAACCACTTAAAATGACTTTCAGACGTAAAATTGAAACACTTATGACAACAATACATTTAACATATCATTAATTTACACTTTTTCAAACGTTGATTTGAGTTTTTCGGGGCCTGTTGACACATATGGTTATAAGATACACAATTTTCAATTTTCATGCATATTGTTATGCGATGATTCGCGATCCAAACATATCCAAAGATGTTGCGTAATCGGATAATAATCGCAAATGCCGACAGGCAATTCATTTCAGAAATGCAGTTATTTTAAGGAATCGAAGTTGAGGATTAAATATCAAGATATAACAGAAATAATTCCAAGACGAAAAGGCCTCAGTTAAGGGCGACAGCAATGGGTTCTTCAAGACAGCTTTAATGGACACGTCTGAACTAGGACCATGACACAAGAGGCAGGTTGCCCATGACAAGTTAATAAGGTCTGGCAGGGTGTTGAGATAACCTTGAAGACGGATAGGCCTAATAATGGGGATATAATGTTTGACAAACATTTCTTGTTTGCAAATTGTTTTCTAAACATCTCTAATTTGAAAGAAAAAATGCGAAACATGAATCGTTCATTTTTTTCTTTGAAGATTCCACAGTATAAAAATATAAATACTTACGATTTTTCATCTTCCAAATCTGATATGTGTTTCTTATTTTTCCTGCATCAGAAATGGTTAGAAATTCATAAAAGCATTCAGGTTGTAAGCCATTCTTTTAGATTTTGTTTTCTTTTTACTACACAAATTACTTTGAATATAATATAAAGTACTGGGCAGTCATAAGTATTCTATATCTAAGTTTCATAGAAAGCATAACATTATTATGACTTTTTAATCAAGTTTGTCTAATATATAAATTTGAATGTTCTTACCTTAATGTTTCATTATACTTTCTTAGGCATTCATTTTTACATCTAAAATAATAAAAAAAAACATGTAGCGGGCATTCGATTCAACCGTAACTACATTACTTACAAGAACACTCAGACTGCGTCTTTATTTGAAAAAAATAAATGACTCCGATATAAAATTATCCAGTCTCAATACTTATCATAAACTGCATCAATTCAAACTAATTCTGTTCATTAAATGATGTCTTTGTTTTGATAACTATTTTGGACCTGAACAGAGTCCTTGTGTAGGAAAATAAATATTGTCTATTAAGTATATTCCCTACTATTACTGTCTAACATGTATTGACGTAAATCGTACTTGATTGTGTTCTGCAGTGATTGTAGCTCCTGTCTTTTTTTGTCTAATTCACTTTGTTTCTGGTTCAAAGCAGAGCTCCGCTCTTGATTGCATTTTCTGTAAAAAAGTCACTTCCATAATTTATGAATTTTATTTTATTTTCATACCTCAAAGTAACAAACCTGTTTTCCGCGAACACCAACTATTATTACACGCTGTTACCTTATGTGTCAGTTTCTAGTTATTTTATTTGTTCTGTTTAAAAAAACAACAATAAACATAAAAAATTGACTTGTCAAACGAACGTTTTGAGCTATAAGACATTAGTATTTAACATGTTTAATTTAATCTATGATACAAATTATAACCTCAAACCGGAACATTCTTTCTCTAGCTGTTCTATTGTTTTTTTCAGCGATTTTTCCTTCTCCCTGAAATAGACAGAGTTACAAATATATAAGGGTTTGTTAACATTCTTAAATCTTAATCTTCTTTAGAGAAATAAAATACGTGAGCTTCCAGTTTACTATTACTCAGTGAGGGCAGGGCCAATGGTAACATTACAGTCTTTACCTAATTTAGTTTATCATAGTCCTTTTACTGAAAAACAAAAACATACATTTGTACGGTTTACTGTAATGTTAATACCGTTACGCTGTTTTGAAGATTCTCTAAATTATTTGACAACAATGATGAATCATATTAAGTTTGACACGTTACCAGGCTTTCTTTAACTCTGCCCTTTGATCTTCTATCGTCTTTTCAAGTGAGGCGGTTTTTCTCTCAAAGATGTCGATCTCGTTATGTCGCCTGCAAAAGTCGTTAAAGATAGACATTGAATGCTTTATTGTTTTTTATATAAACATGAAAATGTTTTTCGAATCGAATATTTAGTAGACTTGCTGGTTCAGAAATGTGTTTGAAATTGAAACTTTTGGGAATGAAAATGGTATAATGCACATGCAAAGTAATAACTTTATAATTATTTCATATTTAAGTTAACAATGGTGCTGATGAAGCAGGATTCCTTTTGGTAAATACTTGTAAAATACTTTGAAACGAAACATATTGACATACCAAGAATAGAAAATAACTGTTACCATTTAATTTTAGCGTCTAGTCAATAAAAATCGTCGAATAAAAATATCATCTGTGAATTATGTCAGGTTTGTATTGATGTTGATTGTTTATAACATTACCATCGTCATGGAATGCTCGAATATACGATAGGAAAGCATCAAATTTACCAAGCATGTGAACGCAGATGGCTGATCAGTTAGAATTACCTTAGGGATACGAATTCAACGGATTCTTTGAAAGAAACAATCAAGAAATGAATATTTTAAGACAAAAGTTTAGATTATTTCTAGAAGTTACGGCCTCAGTAACGGTACTAAATTCCACTTACTCGACCTGAATATAATTTGGTCATACAGTTCTCCCACTGGATTTAGAGCTGACCAAAAGGCATTCCTACTACAGTGTGAATAAGGTTTCAAAGCACAACGGGGGCATTGAAGGAAACACTAAAACGACACTCGGACTGAATTAGTTAATCCCACACTTTATTGGCACATGTTAAAGTAGATCATAAGGATTTCGTTATGTTTAAAATGTTGAGATATGTGTGTATATTAAAGTAAAGAATAATGCATATCTACCTCTGTACATCACCAAGCATTGCTTTATTTCGATCAACAAACTCATCGTCTAGAAACACCTGTTGTTCGCTTACTGCCATGGCGGTTGATGACAGTGACCTAAAGATAGTTGAAAGGGTATCATTTTAACGTATCATAACTCTACGATTGTTTATGAGTTAAGTATATTTAAAGTTTTACCCGTGCTGATCGAACAATCGAACTCAGAACACGTTCTTAAGCATGTAACGCAAATGAATATTTCCATTTTTCGCAGCCAATTTGTAGGACACACAACCCTTTTGTTATGAAAATATCTATTTCGTTGCTACTTAATCTGCTCATCAATAAATAATTGTGTTTTTTCGTTGAAACCAGGTCAACCAATGACTGTGGGATATCCCAATACAGTTTTTTGTTTATCGAGTATTGTTAACACTAATAAAAGAATGGACACTGGTTATTATCTCGATGCCATTTGATCAGGTTTTCAAAAACGCAATGGAACACACATGATATATATTTCTATATTGTAAAATAGTTCTTCAGAGTATTTTTTTTTTATCTAATGACGTTTTGAACATAGACTTGAGCATTTAGCCAACACGCATGTGCCTAATTTCATATGACAGTTGATGTCAACAGTTTATATAATAGCGCGTTGTTGCATTTTGGGGGAAGGATAGTTATGAGACCGGCAACACATGTATCGTATCCAAACATGTGTGATGTTGTGTTCGTTTACGGACAAAGGTAAACATAAATAACGAAATCACACGTTACACGCCTTTGACAACCCTTTTAAATCCTAAACCGCAAAGAAAACTGTTGGTTACAGTTTGTTTTGAACAAAAACCAGAGAAAAACTTTTCTATAACTTACATTGAACCTAAATTGATTCCACTTTCTACGCTTTTATATAAAGCTACCCTTCATGTTTTATTTTCTGATACAAATTTGTAATCAAAATGATAGTATTTATATGAAAGTGCTGAAAGTCAATTAACCTTTTTGCCATTTGCTGAAGTGTAGCTTCGTATAACTGGGTTCTTGTATATTCACCTTATTTCAGGTATAAGGGTATACAATGCTCCAAGGATTGGCTTTGAGAATAATATTTGTTTTCTTATTCAATTGCTTCGTTCGTTGTATATGGACATGCAACTCAAATTGCAAATCAGTACATCCTATGATGACAAAGACATACTAAGTGTGCCACGGTTATCATTTACATTCATTGATACCATTGAGAATTATATTTGAACTGTTAATATGAATTTCGATAAAATATAAATTTAATCCATATCACTTTGCTCCTGAGATATCAAATAAATCATATAAGCACGTCAATTTGTTATAATGTAGTGATTGCATACAATAAAAACACACCTTTGTTCCCCGTTAAGTGCTGCTCTATTTAGAGCCTTCATAATTTGTTCTTCCACAGATATGGATGGCAGAACTCTGAAAAAGAGATACTTGAAAAAACACTTCAAACATATCATGCCATCGAAATGAGCGTTTGCAGTTCTAAGTTGTATGGATTTTTATATTTGACAAATATGAGCAAAAGTTCAAAATATGTACAACAATGCTTTAAACTTACCGACAACACATTTTTTTGTTATTAAGCATTTGCAAATGAAAAATAATGCGGCTGGATTCAGATCTAGATGAACGTTTAACTACATTTATTAGCTACCATGGTAGATTTCATGCATTGCATTGTTATTATTTTGTGTTCACCTCACCTCTGAGCTTCTTGTATTAGAGCTGTATCACAAAATCTAAGTTCTTCGTCTGTTTGGCAAAATGCTGAATTTTCCCTAAAATGTTTTATAAAATATAAGTGTTGTTATATCTTTACGTATTTATTAATCGGAGTCTAAATTACTGGTATATGTTAATAATTAACATTTGATCACGTTATCATCGTAGAACAGTTCATGATAAGACACTTTATAAAAATAAAAGAAAATTATCGACACTTATAGCCTTTGTGTGTCAGCGATGTATTCAATTATTAAACGGTTTTAATCAGTTAATAATACAAATAAAAAGCTCAGGTGTTACCAAACAAAATAAATATATTTATGCGAAACATTGGCAAACTTTATGTATGCATGTTTTCAACAACAACAAATTTTAAACCACCACTATTAGAAAATATACTTAATATGTATATCCAACTTTCAAAATTTCTACAAGTGTTTTGGTAAAACTGTTTTGATGCAGATGAGTGTTCTTGTTGTGCTGTCTGCATACATGCATGTGGTGTTTTGTTTCTCCAGTTCATTGCCGTTTGGGACTTTCCTTGTGCCACTGAACATGGTATATTTTATTTTTATTTTATATTACTACTGTCCTTGTAGTTTTCATTGTATAAATGATGGTTTGTAATAATATCTACGGCGTTTTTAATTTTTTTTGGCAAAATAAAGCAATTGGCATAATTTTCCTATTTAGCTATTTTTAAAGATAATTTTATTCGCCTTTTAAACGTGAAAGAGTCCCTAAAAATATTACTGTATTTTGTGTGTCTGTTGTAATTATACGTTCTGTTACATGCAATCTAGTCTACATTTAATCCAATCACAAATTTCTTGACATTTTGTTAGATTACAATTGACATTCTTCCCAAGACCGGCGATATATGCCATATATGAATACTAGTAGTATGTAACCGTTCGCAATTTTTAAATCATGGATTTTACGTTATTATACATAGCATAGAAGTTAAAATTTATTGTTATTTGATTAAATAAATGACCTTTCTATGCCATAATTGAAATATTAAAAAACGCGTCGACTTTTGGATTAAAATGTCATCAAGCTGAAACATCAGGTAATCATTGAACTTTACATACATGTTCAATATTATTTCCACCGGTACTGTGATTAGGCAATAGAACACATTTCATTCCGGTCCAAATATGGTAGAAAGTAACGTCATAACATAAGCATATATAAATGTAAGTATTATTTCATGCTTATAAACCAGTAGTTGGTTTCGCATTAATTAATAACATAACCTTCGTTAAGAGTATCAATTTTATAAATTAAATATAATGCAAAATAGTTTTTTTTAACCAGACAATGTAATTCAACTTCCATTATGAATCCTTTGCATAATAACAAATACGGCAGATGTGTCTGAAAGTACATGTGGTGTGTGTTTTTTATGAATTTGCTTTCCAATTCCAAAGTTCTTGGGCAAAATGAATTACAATTGTAATAGCTGATAGAAAGAGTTCAACGCTAGACCGATTGTTAGCACAGTTATGGAAACCAAACGTTAAATCATACCTATTTCCTCTGCCAGATAACATCCGTCGCTCTGGCGTTTCCATATCAGCTTAAGTGGAAACAAACACACAATTTAAATAAATAATATAGATTTTATCTAAGCTATTCACAGTCATTTATCTAACTACTTACGGTGTCACATACATCAACAAAATACGGTACGTATGATAGTTTTTTATGTTCATTATACATCAATTCCGACAAGTGTTTCTATTTTTTAGAAGCGAAATAAAAACATCGAGTGTTATGACTAAAATACATGGTCAATTTCAGGTGAAATTATCTACAATTAAAATCACTCTGTTTGGCGATCATAGCAGAAAACGATGTACAGTCAATAACCTGTAACTATAGTCAAAGTATTCGCCTATATTTAAGCCGAAAAAAATGCATGAAGCCATATTTGAGGGTTTCGATGAGTAAATTGAAAGGATGTTGCAGATATATCCCTTAACATACCTGTGTCTTTGTCGCAATGTTCAGGTGATATATGCAGTGAGTCCAGTTTTCTGTTCGAAGAAGGCATTGGTCGAATTTGCAGTTTCAATTTGGTCTTCCTTAAACATGTGTAATAAAAAGGTGGTAAAACTGGGCCGATGTGCACTATGTTCATAATAGCATCCCGATACAATGTGTGCCCGAATGGACAGAGGGTAAAACGGTGCCGTTAATTACTTCTACATTTAACAATACGTTTAGACTACATGTGAATAAGATAAATCATCATAATAAATCATGTCAGTGTAAAACAATTCAGGAAATAAATTGGTGTGCAACTTCTAGATGTACATGTTCACACTGTTGAGTTAGGGCGAATGCATTTCGGTTCCACCCGCAATATATGACCATGATCTTTCGTAAAATTTGCAAACAAAAATACAATATACATTGCCGGTAACATGTTTCACAATCTTATCATTGTATTTACTCATACATTCACACTAAAATACATCATTACATTACTTTCAACATCTTTCAACGCTAGCTTAAAATTCATTCATTATAGAATGAGTGACAAAATAGGTATACAATTGCTATTTAACTGATGTTATTTTTTTCAAAAGGGTTTGATTGCCATTTTAATTGTTACTGGCTTTAATTTGTTAAACACGAATCGAAATGTTAGATCAGCTGTTGATTTTCTTGTGTGAAATTGATTTGTGTAGCATCCAGCACGCACCACAAAGAGAAAATAAAAGAGGAGCTCGTTGAAAAAAAGCCCCGTTCATTACGATATTTACAGTGCCAGTACACATAATGATGCGCATTAAGTGATATAAGTATATACATGCAATTGAATATTATCAAATTGATGATTTATACCATTGGTTTTTATGCGTTTTGGTGAAATTGTATTCCATTACAAATGGTCTCGAAATAGACTTTAAATATAGTTCAAAAATAGATTATGTTAAGTAGAGTTTATTTATTCATACTCATTTCCTCTTCCCGCTGACATCCGTCGATCTGGCGTTTCCATAGCATCTTAAATTGAAAAAGAACAACATTTAACCAAACAAAACAACAACAACAACAAGATCATCATCATCATCATCATCATCATCATCATCATCATCATCATCCCATAACTGTCCATGTATCTCATCAGGCAAAAGTTGTTCATGTTATTAATCAGCCCATCACTGTACATGAACATCTCCGTAAATAAATGTACCTGAACCTTATCATGCAGAAACTTTGCATGTGACTCATCAACCAATAACTGTAAATATATCAGTCGATAACTATGAACATACCTAATCAGTCCCTAACTATACATGTACCTCAACTGTTAAGAATGTTTCATGTTCCACATCAGTCAATAAATGTACATGTTCTTCGTCAGTCAACAAATGCACACGTACCTTATCAGTCAATAACTTTTGATATACTCCATCACTTACTGTTCCTGTACCTGTCAAACACTTTACATGCACCACCAGTCAATAATTATTTAACTGCAAATATACCTCATCAATCAATACATATGTTTTAGCCAATAACTGTACGTGTGTTTGTATAATTCGATAATAACTGTACTTGAACCTCTTCAGTCATCAACAACATGCACCCTATCAGTGATAACTTCACATGCCTCTCAAAATTAAATCAGCATTCCATTTCTGTATAAAAACCTCATCAGTCAATACCTAAACATATTCCTCTTCAGTCATTTGCAGCTCATGAGACTCATCCATCGATACCTGTGCATATACCTCATTAGTCGATATATGTTCTTGTACCTCATTATTAAATAAATGTACGTGCATAACATAAGCAAAAAAGAAACGCCGAAATGCGACGAAACCAGGTTTTCAATGATTGATAGAAGAACTTCAGTCTGTGTCTATTTTCCTATCTAAAAAAGCGATGAAATGTCTCCATAAAATCTTCCTTTATAAGTTTGGTAAAAATATGTGGACCCTGACTAAAGTTATACACTTTCAACTGTTTTTACTGTTTTAGTATCATTGACCTTGACCTTGACCCCAAGGAAACCCAAACGCAATCCAATGAAAGGTATCCATAAACTTTTCCTTTATACAAAGTTTGGTCAAGATATGTGTAACCTCATTCAGTTTCAACATTTTTTTTCTATTTTTAGTAACAGTGACGTTGACCTTGAACCTAGGGACCCCAAACGCAATCCCATGAAAGGTATCCATAAACTCTTCATATAGAACAAGTTTGGTCAAGATATGTGAATCCTGACTTAAGTTATTCAGTTGCAACCATTTTTCTATTTTAAGTAAAAGTGACCTTGACCTTTAGGACCCCAAACGGAATTCACTGAAAGACCTCCATAAACTATTCCTTTATACAAAGTTGGTTAAGATATGTCAACACTAACTATAGGGATACGTTTTCAACCGTTTTTCTATTTTTAGTAGCATTGACCTTGACCCTAGGGACCCCAAACGCAATCCCATGGAAGGTATTTATAAACTCTTCCTATAGAACAAGATTGGTAAAGATATGTCAACACTAACTTAAGTTATACAGTTTTAACCGTTTCTCTATTTTTAGTAACAGTGACCTTGACCCTAGGGAACCCAATCGCAATCCCATGAAAGGTATTCATAAACTCTTCCTAAAGAACAAGTTTTCTCAAGATATGTCAACCCTAACTAAAGTTATTCAGTTTCAATCGTCTTTTCTATTTTTAGTAACAGTTACCTTGACCTTGAACCTAGGGACCCCAAAAGCAATCCCATGAAAGGTATCCATAAATTCTTCCTATATACCAAGTTTGGTCAAGATATGTCTTGCCCGGCCGCCACTGAGAGTGTTATTTAAATTTAGTGTTTTAAAGATAATCTTAAAAGAGCAAATCCTGAACAAGCAATTTGATTAAACACACAGACTTGAGTGCCTAATATAATTAACCACATTTTAAACATTCAAATGACAGTATGGAGTTTTATTGCCAAGTATTTGATAGACTAGTTAAACAATGTGCTTACTTTATTGATTTAAGCAAACTTAAATAAATATACATTCAAGTATTTGCCTTTGACATTCAGATATAAAATAATTTATATTAAGTTCTCATCCCTGAGGAATTATTTTCAAATGATGTATAAGTGTGATATAAATATAAACTGCTAAGATTTGTTTACTGTTAAAGCGCTAAATATGCTTCTTAAAATTTATATTTAATATAACACATGATGAACTATATTTTTCAACTAGTAAGTTTTATCATTGTATCAAACACAATTATAAACAACTACAGTTGCAACATAAAAAGCTTAGAATTTTCCTGATTTTCAATTATGAGAAATTATTTGCAATATTTTTGCGAAAAACTACAGAAACAAGATCAGTAACAAAAAGTTAACAAAAGGTTAAACATAAACCCGGTTCAATGGCACAGAGCAAACGCCAAAGACATAGAACATAAATTAAAACAAAATATCACAAACAAGAAAGATGGAAGAACAGCACAAAACTCCACAAACAGCACAGTGCACATTAAATTAAGTCACGTTTACTCAGAGAGACCACTTAAAACCAAGTTTCTAACATTATTGTGTATTGTTTACAGGCGCGTTGGAAGGAAAATGACATTGGGGCCGCGGAAGGGGTGGGCTGGGGAGGGGTGTCCCCTCCCGTAGAGATTTTTTTTTTCAAATTTAAGCATTGAAAGACTCGATTGCCAGTGAGTTCAGGTTTTATTTTTATGTTTATACCTAAACCTTTTTTCGGTTAAAATAACATTATGAGCAACAGCGACATGTTAATTATTGTGCAATCATAAATTATTAATTATTATAAACAACAGTATTTTTTTACTTATAAATATTTATATTTGCGCAGTCTCACAATGTATGTTAAATAAAAAAAAATGCGCAGTTTACCTCTTCATAGTGAAGCCACGCGTGACTTTGGAACCATTGCGAGTTGAATGCCCTGTGTTCAGTTTTTTTAGTGCCAAAAGATCTCTTTGGAAATTTTAAACTTTTAGGCTGATTTGGAACGTCCATTTTAAAGTCAAACTTTAATGTGACAAGTTTGAAATAATACATACTGCTGACTGTTTAATGACATTTCTATTTTAAAGAGTAATTGCAATTATCACAATCAACTACAGTTTTTGAAACATCAAAAACGATACAAATTATTATTGTCTTCTTCCACTTACCCGTCTTTAATAAATTGCCGACTGTTTTCACGCCATTCACACGCCAATTAGCTAAATGGTCACAGGTTTAATTATGACATGGTTATCTGTTTATTCTATATCGTGTCAGACTGGTGTTGATCTATATGTATATATATAGCTTTATTTAATCTTATTATTAAGAAAATCGGTATCAAATATTCGCGGCCCCATTGCCGTTACTAGCCAGAATATTGGGGCCGCGGTCGCGGCCCCTGCGGCCCCAGCTCCTACGCGCCTGGTTTATGATGTATCTTGAGAATACGGCGTTGTTTACTACAATCATATCTCACACAATGTCATGTTAAATCGTTATATTGACAACATCCACGTCATATTAAAGTGGTCGAATTATTTGCTTTTTACTACTAGCCTGATGTAAAATACAAACCAATAAAACATTAAGAAAAGTGCTCATCATTAGAATTGTGGTATCATATTTCAAACGTCTAAATATTGCTAATCTGCATGATTACTTATAATTTGCTCAAGAAACTCGACGAATAGTAATAGTAATATTGATGTTATTTCATGTAAATCATTATAAAGTAATTAAAACATTTTTCAGTTTTAAATCATTTAGTATAAAATTAAATCCTTTCCGAACTAACCTGAAGCTTTATTCGTGAACGAAGAGTGGGAAATATTTGATATTAAGACAGTAGCCAGTAACGCAGGCACTGATCATTGCATATATATCGTCATATTCCAAGTCCGGAATTTAATATTATACGCTAACGTTTTTAAATGTAATGCAACATTGTTTAAGGTATCGGCTACGGAAAAATTAAATTTGTTATACGAATAAGAAAAATGTCATCATTTTGGAAATCATTGACTTCATTACACAAATTAAAAATAATGCTTCATTGAACGTATTTAAAATACATTTATTGTGAAAGTATTGAAGATTTGTTGTTGTGCATATAGTTCGTTTGTCTTGCTTTTACAGCGATTGGCCCATAATGGCAGAGGTGTGAATGTGTTGACAATACACTATACACGTGCTATCGGACATTTAGGGAAAAAAACGTCGTGTACCATAAAAAGTCCCTGTAATTTTACAATAACTTGCTATAAGACAAGTGACAAAAAAACAATCAATTTATTTTCGGTTAATTTAAATGCCGTTGTCAATCAAGGATTTAGGAATCGGCCTTCACACCGATTTGATGTCTTGGCTTCATATTTAGCTGTGCAACATTGCTCGAATTGGTATTCTAAAATGAATGACATGTGTTACAATAATGTAGTTACATGTATACATGCTTTGAACTGTTTAAATGTTTCGATACAATGCCCGTGCTTTGAAATGTAGCTGTATAGTACAGCGTTTCAGTATACATTAAGTATTTTTCTTTTTAAAAATTGAAAATTTTGGGGGAAAATCAGGGTCCGCCGCGCGTACTAGCTACGACAAGGTATCGTTAAGATGCCCCGGCATTTTGGTTATTGAATATTCGAATATTCGATCGAAAGAATTATTGAATATGCAAATATCAAGAAAGAATATCAATCTTGCCATTCGTTTGCATACCTAATATGTATATATATATATATATATTTATTTATTTATACTGTTCAGAATAATGAAGTCGCTAATGATTTTGACTCTCAATGGAAAGATCATGATGTTGAAAGAAAGGGAAACAAAAATATTGAAAGTAATGGAAGCATAGTTTTACCCAATATCAGATGTTTGGGCAAAACTGAAATAAATGAATATTTGCGTTAGTGACCATTTTCGCGTTTCAATAATACCTTTCCAAATCAGCGCAATTCATCAACGGGAATAAAAGAACGCAAATGAAATAGTTCCTCTTATACGGCACAAAACACATGCGATTTACCTATTTTTACCTGTTAGACTGTTACAGTTACATATGATTACGAATTTGTTTCCCAAAATGACTAAAACAAGTCACTGTTATATCCTTATTTAAAAAAATCACACGGACAATATACCTGTATAAGTTTTAAAAAGGAAGGTTTTTAGCCGTCGTAATAATACGCCTGTGCACCCAAAAGGTTATGAACATTGTGAAAAATTCGTCAGAAATTATCAAAGCCAGCCATATTGACAGATATCGGATACAAAAGAAAACTTACATGTACCTCTGTTATGGTTTCTTACTCTCAGTCAATAAATAAGGAAACTTTACTTTCTTCTACATATTTCTCATCACTTTATTGTCCCCTGATCACTTTCTTGGACATAATTTAATACATACCCTTGGTGCGTTGGGGTATTGTTCCTAGCAACATGATCTTAATTCTATCGAATTCCACAATTTTGGATTCATTTGCAATGTTAAAAGATGCTATTTTGCTCCAAAAAAAGTAGTACCACAATACAAATGTTTTATTTACCGAAAAAGCTGAAGTAAAAAAAACCCACACAAAAATGGCTTTTAAGGATACCGTAATTAATTTAAAAGGAAATTGCAAGAACGATAGTAAAACACTGTAAATCTTGTACGACCCACCAGTTAATTAATATATGTGCGTTTTCAGCTATTCAATACACTGTTACAATATTGTTATCACCTAATTAATATTTTCCAAAAATGCATTATTTAGTAATTAATTAAAGATTCTTCACTCAAAATTTATGTTTGTTGTACATGTGTATGCATTGATTTTAAATATGAGGATTACGTTAAAAACATATGTACATTTTGGAATGTATAAAGCTGTTTGTCCAATACTTTGAAATATTTACTTCTATGACACTTTAAAAAGTTGTATACAATATTTATGCAAAAAGCTACAGAAACAAGCTCAGTAGCAAACAGTTTAAACATAAACCCGGTTTAATGTCACTGGGTAAACGCCAAAGACACAGAACATAAAATCACAAAAAAGAAACATGGAAGAACAGCACAAAACTCCACAAGCAGCAAAGTGCATACATACTATATATAAAAACTAGGTATGTTTATCAAGGATTGTTAGGTACCGCATTGGAACGGTCAGTAAAATGTAACTTTACTGGTTGCATTCTCATAAGCAAAATATAAACTCACACACTTGCCAAATCAAAGAGTTGCATTTAATTGCGTTTTAACTCGGATATGATTTCCGTAAATCTATCGTAGATCTCATCATTGCTAAATTATACACCGATCTTGAATCAATGTAAATTGATCATAATCACGAGCACTGCCTATAGACAACCCCTCTAAATTACAATAATAAATATAATGTTTGATATTTAACCCTCGTCTTCAATGTTTTTATATATATTTTATAAAGTTCGACATGTTTCTTCTTTAAAAACAATCATATAATTTTGTATATTTGATTAAACAGGATTATAATATCAGTCTGGCTGCTGGCTTAAACCAAATGATTTTGCTTTCAAGTTAAATTCTAAGCAAATAGATTTAAGCGTAAAAAGTTATTAACATACCTGTTATTCGTGTTCCGATGAAATTGTTTCGTTACTCATTCACGACAAGCACGTTTACAATCACAATGGAGACATGACCAAAAATACATTTAGCATTGAAAGTAAAGTATTATAAACACTTAAGATAAGAAATAATCCTTCTGTCACCACAGAAAAAAAACCGTCTGTCTCATAAGAGTAAACATGGATTGTACTTCAGTACATTGATTTATCAAACCATATAATCTAATCGCATTTAAATTCAATGCAGCGTCAGTATTACGTTGAATACATGGTTATGCAACTGAATGAACAGTTCATGATGATCCTATTTTCAGATGATAAACAAATGATACTTCTATGATGATTATTCTATGTCATGTTTGTCTTAAGTGACTGTTAATCATTACAGAATATAACTACTTAGCTTTGTTTGCTCATATTGCATATTAAATATATATACGAAACAAAAGTGTTGCTAGCAAATTCTAGTTTCGGTGAAGGTAACATAGTGCACAGAAAAACAATTTTATTTCACAAACCATAGCCTTTGTTTGTCATACAAATCACATATCATAGAATGAATGAGAAAAAAATCCCACACAGCAATGAAAGGTGAATTAAAAAGACAACAGCGACCGAGTATGCTAACCCTTCCTTTTTAACTTGCCCGCTGTTCCACTATATATGCGAATATTGACAATAATCTATCAAACCACAATTTGATGATTTCAAATGTATAATAGCACCACAAAGATTCTTCCTATATATACCATATAAAGTGCTCAAATGTGCAGCCTCTATCACACGCATCTGTCAATTATATTTTAGTCAAGGTCTGATGAAGGGGATTATTCCAATTAGACGTTTCACACAAAGTATTTCCACCAACTAGCAACAAAGGGCCCAGTCTTCAGGTTTCCTTTCTTTGTGTTGTAACAAAACCTCAGGAGCTTTATGTATTCTGGGATACCTGGCTGTTCTTAACCTCCTCTCATCGTTGGCAGTGTTGTATTCGTAGTCTTTACCTTAAAAAACCCATTTAAAGCAGTTCTGAAGATAAAACAACAGTGGAATGCAATTTATATTAATTCTCCATCAATGGGTTTCAAACTTCCATAAATTAAACCGCAGTATCTTCCAAATGCACCTTTTCCGAATTCTTATACAGGGTTATATCCCTATTTTTATTTTTTGGCACAGATTATGCTGATGAGTAAAAATCTGACAAAGAGAGTTGGGTTTGACCATAATTCTTTGTGAGTGATAAAATACTAAATAAATGCTTTAGCTTGGACACAGGAAATCTGGTCATCAATACTTCCCTGTGGCAACTGTGTCGAAACCGTAAATAGTTGGTCCTGCCCTTTAGTATTTTCATGTTGCAACTGTTGCGAAACACATACAAGCTTGGACTGTAGTTTAGTACTTTCCTGTAGCGAACACTGAATAGCTGGAACTATGCAAAATAACTTGCCTGTGCCTGTGGTGACTGTGACGAAACTTTGACTAGCTGCGTCTGTGCTTCAGTAAGTTTATGTGGTTAATGTGACAGGACAAACACTAGCACAGACTAGCTGGACCTATGTTTAAGTTTTTGTATGTGGTGTCTGTGAATAAACACTGACTACCTGGGACTTTCCTACAGTATGTTTATGTGGCGACTGTGGCGAAACGCAGACTAGCTGGGCTTATGTTATAGTTCATATATGTGGCGACTGTGACAAAACACTGACTAGCTGGTCTTATGCTACAGAACATGCATGTGGCGACTGTGAGGGAACACTGACTAGCTGGGCTTATGCAACAGTACGTTTATTTGTCGACTGTGACGAAACACTGACTAGCTGGGCTTATGCTATAGTACCTTTATGTGGTGACTGTGAGGGAACACTGACTAGCTGGGCTTATGCAACAGTACGTTTATTTGTCGACTGTGACAAAACACTGACTAGCTGGGCTTATGCAACAGTACCTTTATGTGGCGACTGTGACGAAACACTGACTAGCTGGGCTTATGCTACAGTACGTTTATGTGGCGACTGTGGCGAAACACTGACTAGCTGGGCTTATGCTACAGTACCTTTATGTGGCGACTGTGACGAAACACTGACTAGCTGGGCTTATGCTACAGTACCTTTATGTGGCGACTGTGGCGAAACACTGACTAGCTGGGCTTATACTATAGTACATGTAGGTGGCGACTCTGACGAAACACTGACTAGCTGGGCTTATGTTACAGTACGTTTATGTGGCGACTGTGACGAAACACTGACTAGCTGGGCTTATGTTACAGTACGTTTATGTGGCGACTGTGGGGAAACACTGACTAGCTGGGCTTATGTTATAGTTCATAAATGTGGCGACTGTGACGAAACACAGACCAGCTGGGCTTATGTTATAGTTCATATATGTGGCGACTGTGACAAAACACTGACTAGCTGGTCTTATGCTACAGAACATGCATGTGGCGACTGTGACGAAACACTGACTACCTGGGCATATGCTACAGAACATGTATGTGGCGACTGTGATGGAACACTGACTAGCTGGGCTTATGCTACAGAACATGTATGTGGCGACTCTGACGAAACACTGACTAGCTGGCGTATGCTACAGTTCATGTATGTGGCGAGTGTGGCGAAACACTGACTAGCTGGGCTTATGCTACAATTCATGTGTGTGGCGACTGTGACGCAACACTGCAGACTGAGCTTATGCTACAGTTCATGTATGTGGCGACTGTGACGAACCACTGCCTAGATGGGCTTATGCTACAGTACATGTATGTGGCGACTGTGGCGAAACACTGACTAGCTGGACTTATGCTATAGTACATGTAGATGGCGACTGTGACGTAACACTGACTAGCTGGGCTTATGCTACAGTACGTTTACCTGGCGATTGTGACGAAACACTGACTAGCTGGGCTTATGCTACAGTACGTTTACGTGACAACTGTGACGTAACACTGACTAGCTGGGCTTATGCTACAGTACGTTTACGTGACAACTGTGACGTAACACTGACTAGCTGGGCTTATGCTACAGTACGTTTACGTGGCGATTGTGACGGGACACTGACTATCTAAGTCTATGCTACAGCACGTTTATGTGGCGACTGTGCCGAAACACTGACATTATGAACTTTTGCCACAGAACATGTTTGTGGCGACTGTGCCGAAACACTGACTAGCAGAGCCTTTGCCTCAATGGGTTTAAAGGGCGACTGTGACGGAACACTGACTAGCAGGGCCCATACTTCAATAAGATTAAAGAACAACTATGACGGAACACTGACTAGCTTGGTCCATGCTACAAAAGTATGTGGCGACTGTGACGGATCACCTACTGTATGGCCTAAGCTGCAGTACGTTTTTTGTGGCTACCTTAGCCTATGCTACAGTATTGTGTATGTGGCGACTGTGACTAAACACTGACTATATACATGTAGGTCTATGCAAAAGTACGTTTATGTGACGACTGTGACGAAACACTGACTAGCAGGACTTCCATATAATATTGTGGTTCATAGTATGTCAGATTATATGTCGTAGTTCCAAAAATAGTTTCTGCTATAAGTGTATGAATATAACTCTTACAGTAACACAGATATTGAATCTTGAAAAATCTGCGCACATTCTTATTGAAAGCATGATGTTAGTAAGGCCTGGCAACCCACGTATTCCTTATTGTTATATTTAAAGAGACTATACACCAGATTGGCACCAAAAAATAAGTTATTTCATTAACGAATCTCAGGACAATTATTTTAATAAAATGTTTTACTCTTTGATATCATAAATGTAAAAACAAAAAATGTAAAAATAACGAGTCGGAGACCGGGTTCGAACTGTTTTGGTTCGCCAAAACTGCAATTAAATGTTGTTTCCACTGTGCTACGAAGGCTTATCATTAAGTATGAAATATTTAAAATATATACCTTGCTTGGTAATATATTGTGATACCATAAACTAGCCAATCACGCATAAGAATTCATACCTAGTAAAAATTGTAAATGGAAAAATAAATTAATTGTAAACTTTGTGGTATTTCAGTTAGTTAGTTTCAATGCACTGTACACATCGATACCAAGTTTATGTCAGTTTTTTTATCATACGGTGTATAGCGCCTTTAAAGCTTCCAAGGTGTGCACATATGGATAAAAAAGCTGAAGTAATTCCTAAAGTCAGGTATATGTAAAATACATGTTGTCTGATCTTACCCCTGATATATTTTTGATTAAATCCAAACCGTTCGTGGTTTGTACTTTGTCCTAGTGTGCCTAAATGTCCAAAGGTTTACTGTTTAGATTCTATACAGCTGAATATAATATAAATAATATTAACTGAAATGCAACATCAAATTTAGTTTGTCTCATAAATGTTAAAGAATATGTTTACCTAAAACAATATATGTAATTGCCCGTATTTTCATACGACTAATAAGTCAAATATCATTCCATACAGAGATGCTACAGTAATGGCAACAGAAACACAACATCCATGACAATAACAGCAACATCAACACTTACAAGTTTATGGAACTAAAATTCTCGCTGGTACCCTCAACATTCAGCCATTGTGTCTGTTAACATGGTTTATGTGGTTACTAGTTAAAATAATTATAAAAACCAGTGGAACACATGAAAAGGAGCTGATATCTCCATATAAACATTATGATTCTTCCATGATTTTTTTAAAACAATATAACTCAATAATGCGCCAAAACGCTGCAATCCATGAAGATTCTATTCTAATCACAATAAAATTTCAGTAGAAAAGGATGGCTATCAACACAAAGTTATAAAAATGAAACAGACAAAAAAATAGCATCACTTTAAATACATGCATAAATATTCACAGGGCATCATACAACCCTGCTCGGATAAATCGACGCCATTTACCTCTTCAGCTTATTGATCACTACTGCTTGTACATACGTTCATCTACGTCTACTTCTACTATAAGTGGTCTAATTATTAGTTTGTAGACTACCTACTTACTTGGCCATCAACTGTGTATATCTACCGCTTAACCTGATTAATATATATATATATATTGCCTTTTTCGTTCAACATGATAGAGAATATTATACAAAAAGCAAATGGGTTAAATGCAAGTTCTTACAACATTAGTACAATAACTTGATAAGTACATTGTATTTAGCGATTAATATAGATAAGAAAGGGCAAGATATACTGAAGGAAATGGAAAGGTGAAGGAAATATTACTAAAATACTACTGAGTAAAATGACAAAAAGAATAACTCTGACTCGCTGCTACACATGTGATATGCGGTAAACTAATCAATAAAAGAACCTGGCTTAGTTACAATAACAAATAAGGCTAATATGTTAACCGTTTAAAGTGTTTCATAAATAATTGTACAAGATTGAATGATACAATGTTTTCATCGTTGGAGAGTGATTATTATATATATTGGAGTAGTTATTTTTTGTGGACATAGTTTTATATGGCAAAACCAGTACGTTGACGGTACAAAGTAATATTTGTTAAATTTTGTTGAATATCGCTATATGATCAATACAAGCAATCGTGAAATAGTACTGTAAATGAGTCTCCAAAGTGTTTCAATTACAGGATTTAATAAACGGATCATAAGTTTGAAGAATTTTAATTCAAGAAATGTTTATCAAGCCGCTCATAATTTTCAAACTTTGCAATAATTATTTACCCGTTGAGACGGGTCGCTGACCGAAAATGTACTTTATGTAACTTAAATGACATTGGCGATGAATTTCATTACATTCTGAAATGCACAAACTTTGCAAATGAAAGAAGACAATATTTACCAGCTATTCATAGAAATGATGTCAATATAATACCTCAAAGGATAATGTGTGAGAATGATTGTGAAAAGCTAATACTCACAAGCAAATTCATAACTTTTGTGTTGCGAAACACACCTGGCAATATAACCTAGTATTTTAAAGATGAGTAGTTCGGTTAACTTATTATGGTTAAGTGTGTCTTATCTCTTTTCAAATTCAAATATGTTATGCTTCAACATCTGACCCCCAAAACCCGGTTCATTAATTGGTTTTTTTATTATAATTATATTATATTATAATATAATGTCTACATCTATTCACATCTATTCCTTACGCGAGCATTCGATCATTGCGGTATGTACACGTTCTCCTAATAGAAAGTACGTGGGAATAATAGGACCTTTGATTTTCCCCTTAGATATGCTTTAAATGATGAAACTGAAGGAGATGTTGTAATGTTATGTTCTAAATGATTATATAAATATACCGCTAATGAAATGATTAAAAAAATTCTGTTACGCGACAATTAGATATTCCTTCAGTTTGACTTGCATTGAAATTTAAAGGCCATTGTTTACACCAATTCTTTATCACTTCAATGTCATTGTTAAGACACGTTCAATTTCACTTATTTGAGTAGAAACTGAATGTGAATTGTCGTCCGCAAATAGACGTGATAATGCTTCTAATATTTTAGCAATATCATTTTCACATACTATAAATAAAAAGGGACCCAGTACCGACCCTTGAAGTATGCAAGTACTTTTTGCAGTATTGACAAAGTGGTATTTCTAGCTCTGACTCTTCTTGTTTTTGATTTCTTAGATACTGTTCTAACAACATTAAAAGTGTTTACTGTTATTCCACATTGTTGTATTTAGAATGATAGACCAGTGTGCCAAACTCTATCATTTTTTTAGAAAAATAAGACATATAATGGTTAACATGCTATGTCCCTATTATCAGCTGCATAAACAATGATAATTAATGTCTATAAGTTGATACACAATAGCATACAATGGAAGAAATCCCGATTGATTTTTAAATACAAGTTCCTTTCATATTAAATGGTTATTAATATACTTAAACACTATTTTCCCCAAAACTTTTACTGATACTGGTCTGTAAATTTGATTTGTCTCCTTTTTATATAGTCGGATTCTATTTGCTAATTTCCATTTATTGTGGAACTGACAATTTGACAATGATGTATTCACACGTTTACATAATTGTTTGCAAACTAAAACATTTCTTAGTATAAAATGATCAGGTACATTGGCCTTTTCACATCAAAATAATCAAGTGTATCGATCATATCTTGTTCTGATATTTCGAAATCATTAATAGTTTCAACAGACCTTAACGCACACGCCAGTATTGTCAATTGTAGAAATGAATACAAAATATTCATTAACTGGGACTGCCTTATCTTTATCAGTGAATACAAAATAACTCTCTTCAATAATGAAGGGGCTATTTGTTCCGAGCCCTCATTTTATTTTAAAAGCATTTTAGTGTGTTCCAGTATTTTTTGACATATCATTTCTAGATTTCCCTAGATATCTAAACAACGATTACTTTCCATGTTTAATCAGGTTATAAATCTTATTTCTAAGTCTTTTATATTTATTAACTTTGTGTTTACAGCTTTACACTTTTGTCGATCTATATGTCGTGAAAAGTTCCGTACTTCTGAGTTGTACCACGGTTTATCATTTATTGTATTGATGTATACACGATTCCAGAGATCATTTACAGCATTTTAGGCCAAACTATAATGCAAAGTATGCAGTGTTATAAAGCCAATTTATTTTACATTTACCTCTCACAGATGTAGGCATAATGATAATCGCACACTACATCATGGAAATCATTGTTGTCATGTTTGTCAATAACAACACAACCCTCTGCGAATGATGAGACGGTTGATGGGTTCCCCATCTGTTATCGTTAAAGCTCACATGGATGCCGTTCAACCAAATGAATGTGTTCTAGTATTTGGTATACAACATTCCAACCCAGAGATGGTCATGGTGTGCTGAAGTAGAACAGACAAGGCTCATATTCAATATATTTACATATCCTTAGACGACCGAAGTAACATTTTAAGATTAATTTTTGTCATGGACCCGGAAATATGATGTTTTTGTATAGTCAAATAAAAACAACAACATATAACACCACAAGATAAAACATAAGATTGAAGTCTTCTAGTTAGTAACAGCGTCAATGCGGAGAATACGTACTGTCAAAGCATATGGTATGAATTTTGGTTTAGTCTTTTTCTTACGATAAATCTAATACTACTAAAGAAGCAATAGGTTCAAGGCCAGTACGTAAACGAATAATCTGTTAAATGGACATGCCGTATGCCTACTTCAATGTATATACATATATATTAATATATATATATTGGGGTCACAGCATCTAAAATGTCAGCGGAAGAGGATTCACTACTGAAACTCAAAACATTGATACAGGTATTAAAATTGTTAATTTAATGGTATCACTCATATAACATGATACGAAATTAATTTTGTAAATCGACTTCCTTAAACATTTATCTATTTATCTCGTGAGCTTCATGCTAATATTGACTACTGCCCAAGTGCGGTCATTGCGGAAGGAAAAGCAAGTATATTTCAGTTCTCTTTGCAAGAGGAGATATATTTAGGAACACTCGTAAAATGATGCTTAACTTTTGAAAATTAAAACTTTTATGGTTGTCCTATTCCTCACGTATCCAATTTTTTGTCAAAGCTCTTTTTTTACATAAAAGTAAAATAAACAGATATGGTGGCAATAAACCCTCACATAAATTTTATTACATAAATAAAATGCAACCTGCAGGGACAATCCAAAACGTAAATGAATCAACTACAATGTAGACCACAAACAGAACTAAACGAGAAACACAAATTTACAAACACCAATAACAGATAACACAAGCAATACAATAACCTTATCAATGAATGTCGGGATAACTGGTTTGGAACCGACAGTGAAAACCTATTACACAAAGGCGTTTGAGTATTTACCTTATAAACATGTCACTGTTTTCCAATCCTATCAGGGGATACGGGGCATACAAACTATGAGGAGAAGAGGTTACTTTTTAACTTAGTTTAAGTGCTCAATGTAATAAATCAATAAACGATTGTCATAAATAAGACATATAAGTGTCTCGTTTGAAAAATTGCCAATGTAATACTATCTTACTTTTACTAAGGAAAGGCTTACTCGAGTTGTATTTCGCCTGCGTGTTGAGGGTAACACGCTCAGCATTTTCTTTGTAACAGCGATACCTGGCTTCAAGGAATTCGTGTAGATGATCATGTATTTTCACACATAAGTAAAGTGCCCCGATTGACTAGAAGAAAGCAGGATGTAGCCGTTAGACGTGACACACTGGCGTCATAAAAAGAAATAAATGACTGAAAGGTATATGACGTTATTATATTACCTCTATCTTGCATCCTTACATCAGGTTTAAACAATAAACCAGTAGCGGATCTTTAGATTGGCGAATGCGGCAATTGATTCCTCTTCATTCTACAAACAAGTTGAGAAGTGACACATTTTAAATATCCAATGCATATTTTCCAAACTTCTTGCTGTGGGAAATGATTATTCCGGGCAGACTGATTCGGCGACGATTTTTCAATAGTGTAGCTCAGCCCTAATATTAGATTATACGTAAGGATAGGATCTTGAATCCGTTACATTGATAACTTTCACTTTTGCAATTGATACCAGGCACGTGCTCAAGTCCGTATCACTACCTACGTCTAAATACGCACATCTTTTTTTATCAAATTTAACCAATTGATTCCAATATGAAATATTAAGATTTTAAATTATGTAACTTAATGTGTATGTTCTTTGTGCGTATTTAATATTAAGATTAATTCTTGTCAATCGTTTAAATTGTTTAATATAGGCATTCATTCATGATTATGTTAACACTGTATCATATCTTTATTTCTCCACATGGGCAATGACTAATCGGATATTATGTAAATAAATTTTGAATTTTAAATCTATAAAACATTATTTTTATAATTTCAATGTCCATTAAGTAAAGTAGTACCTACTTCACCAGCTGCACACGCCATTTTACCAAAACGCAAGTGCGTCTTTGCTTATTTATGCCGCGGCGGAATCACATTGGACGTTCCGAAAACTACACATTTGCTCAGAGATTTAATCAGTTTGTTTCCTTTTCAAATGATTTTTAATTTCATTTTCGCTATTTTTGAAACGTCATTAAACTGCTTTTATTGATGAACTGAAATAGTTTGAATAGCGCTTTGTTGTGCGTTGCTTATCTTGTTTTTGAAGTCAGTGTCATAGAAGGGTTTTCAGCACTCTTTACATGACTGCACACATTTGTTCAGTTTACAAGAATGACTTTTTATGAAATCTGCTTTGTTCATGTGTAAAAGGTCGCAGGAGATTTCTAAGCCATTCACCAAAGCACTGTTTTCAATTCTGGTCATAAGCCAAATACTAAATATCCTAATTTGTGTTAAACTCTTGTCAATGATAACGCGTTTAGAAAATGGCTCTGGCTACAGCGGAACACCATGAATCACACGAGCTGGTCTATGACTGATTGTGGGAAAGGGTTTTACCGAAAGATATTGAAACACTCCATTGACATTTAAGCGTATGTTGTATATCTATGCGATAGTACGATGATGAAAACACGATAGTACTATTATGAAAACGCGATAGTACGATGATGAAAATGCGACAGAACGATGATGAAAACACGACTTTACGATTATGAAAACGCGATAGTACGATGGTGAAAACGCGACAGTACGATAACGAAAACACGACAGTACGATACTACAATGTTGAAAACGCGAAATCATGAAACTTCGATGGTGAAAGTTCGACAGTACGATGGTGACAACACGATAGTTTATCGTATTATCATTATCGTAATATTGTATAATCTCGTTTTTGTTATCGTAATGTCTCATTTTCAGCATCGAACTGTCGCGTTTTCACCATTTTAGTTTCGTGACTTCGCGTTTTCATCTTTCGAGTATCTTATTTCAGATCACCACATTCACAGGCGATGGCCCTTACGGCATTCTGTAGCTTTCTGCTTGTCCAGAGAGGTTTCATTGTTTTTGACTAATGACACATTGAAACTATTCAGGCTAAAAGACAGTGTAAATGTCTTCCAGTTTTCTGCACTCATCTCAATATTGTATACTATTGTCTACTAAAACAATTACTGAAACAATGTTTTACGACGCCCTTTAATCAGGACACACGATAATTTGCAACTGCCTGAAATATATTTGTTATCTGCATGTAAAAACAGGCAGACCCTCATTCTATTTAAACATAACGTCATAAAAATCATGTCTTTGTTTCATTTGTCCACTTTAAAAGAAAAATATAATGTTTGTTTTATTATTGATGCACCTTCCTGCAAATACGTTTATGATGTAGCTTGACATCTCCTGTCCCGATTGGGAGATTTTGCTGATTTAGAATTACGTTTACAATCTAAAGATCACAGTTTCTTGCTCACATTGTAAACACATGCTTCTGTAGACTTGTTTCTCCCATTAAAGGTTTCCCCACAAAACGTAAAAAATTCGCATAAGCTTCGCAATTTACGCTTCGTAAGTTCATCGTCTTAATTGATTCTTCAACCGACGTTTCTATTAATTGCCAAAACATCATTGTTAAAGAACTAGGAGTGAATTCTGTGTTCAATATTCACAGCTACTAAAACAAACATTTACCTTTGAAAAAGGCATTCCGGGAACAACGATTATCCAATTGGATTTCTCGTACACCACACAAGCATTTCCGGCGAGTATTACTTTACTGGAAAATGCCGCCTGGCTACACTCAATGCCAGATGAATCTGGCGCAGCATCGCGCCACTTCTAATTGTGTATACTTTTTGCTCGAAAAAAATATATACCTTGCGAATAGATTATGAAGAAAAATATAAAAATGTGACTCCGGTTCCGGTTTTTCCCTATCTGAAAAGAAGAGAAATGAGAGATATTATTATTATTTCTACCTATATTACTAGAATCCCTATACCTGTCTTCAATACGGCTATCACCCAACTAGTCTGAAATAGGTATTTCACGTTTTCTTGATGCTACTGATGTTACTGACCTATTTCTGTCACGGAAATTACCGAGCACCGATAAGTTAATCGTTTCATGCAAGGTTCTAGCTCATAATGGAACATGCTTTTCGGTGTTTTCGACATTCGCGAGTGCATAAGATATCCGGCAACAGACTTTATACATATTCTCCACCTTGTGACCATGTAAATCGTTCCAAACAACTCCACACTCCACGTGCATACGTATGACACACACAGTACTTTTGTCCCATATATCAGCTAATAATTAAAACTGATCAATTCTCTTGAGGACGATAGCCGAAATTCAAATATCTTATGTGAAAAATCTGTTCCTTGAGGGGGAGCTTTGTAATCTGAGTTCCACCCTACCCAATTTCCATTAAATCCTGGAATACGTTTATTTTTACGTAAATGCACTTAATGCCATACTTATGTTTTTGATTTTGATCAAATACAGTTAAATGTAATATAAAGGTAAATATTTCCAACTGTTTGTGAAAAAGTTATTGACAAAATATTCATAGAATGTATAGAGTTCTTTACAACACTTATTTAAAAACAGGTGAATAAAACATAGATTTTAACATCACAGTGGATAAAATTAAGTATTATTTACACTGCATATAATCAAGTGCATTTAAAAGTCAATGATCTTATCATACTGTTATTAAAGAAATTAAAATAAACAATGATCATGTACAACCCTTTTGCGCTAAGTTGTATTTTCAGATATCTTCTTTTGTGCAAAAGGGATGTAACTGACTCTTTAACATATATCTCTTTTTAAAATCTAATTCAAGGTGTTAATTTGATTTATTCATATACAGTGCTTTAATTTGAAACTTTTTTTTTTAAAAACAAAGTTTAAATAATAGGAGCTGTGAAACAAAATTAGGTTTTACGCTATCCTGAGTAATTTTCGTAATGTCAGTTTAAAGCGTTTAAACCCGCGAAGACTGTTAAACATTATTATTTTTTAAAGTCCCAGTATGATTTAGTAATGTTAACTGATCGAAGTGTATTTTACCCGCATTACTTCTTTTAGCCTGTTTAACATTAATTTTTAACATTCAGTATGGCAAATAAATGCATTTATCTCAATCACAAACAGGCGAGAGAACCCTATAATACATTCTAAATTACGCGCGTACAACGTGAAGACGAACTTTGCATATCAGGAGACTTTCAAAGTACATATGTCATGCGGTTTGGAAGTATATTTATTTTCGCACTAGGGCAAGGTTTATTCGTCGAGTTCCCATGAAAGATTGTTTGACACATTAGTTTTCTGCAGCATAGTACACAGACATAATGTTACCCTGGTAAGAGCTACTCTGGTTCTTTTTCGTGCACCAGTGAATACTACTGTCACATGGGACCCCCATTTTAGATGATCAGTATGTTTTCAGTGGTGCGGCGGGGAATCGAACCTTCGACGTCATGTCATGTGTGCTACAATTAGATCAAGGCTCCTCCACTCATAATACACACTTTGTTATATTGCTTTATTCTAATAATTTTCATATTTGAATGAAGATATTGTTAGGTGAAATATATATTTAATTAAAATAATCATACTTACAATGTTATTTTCATAAAATATTTCAATTTACAGCTGAATTAAAATAATTCATATTGACAGATTGAGTGAGTGAGCCAGTGGTCGAGATAGTGATTCCCTTGGTATTTTTTCGTGTCTATCTCGAGGTTTTATCACACCATATCTGAGACTCTATCATAGTTGTTTACTCATTTTCTAATTATTTCAGCTCTAAAAGAAACTGGGCCTTTAAAAACTGTTTACATTCAAAGATTAAGGACGCAGACATCGGTCGATAAATTATGCAATATTTTCAAAAAATCAGAGTGTTTCATGTTCAGAAAATGGCGGCATATGGAAGATCGAATTTTTTTTCTCCATTTCAAATCGATTGCAAAAATACGAAAGAGTTATACAAATTAACTATTAACTTTACTTTCTCATTCAGAAAGACTTGAAGTAGATCATCTTGAAAATTGTAATATCAACTTTTTTTAGAAATATATGTATGCAGACGAACGAACTTGAATTAACAAAAACATTTAGCGATTGTTTATACTGTTAATCTAACAGCTGTATGCAATATCTTTATCAACAAACAAAGGCGGTATTCCAAATGAATCAATAGCTTTTAATAATGCGCTGTAATCGAAGCGACAAATGCAATAAATAGATTGTAGCTCATCTTTTCAGGAAAACGAAAGTAGTTGTTAATTTCTGAAATTATATTTTCTAAAAAATGATTCCGAATTCTTAAGAATAATATTCATATATAATGTGTATTGGGATTTGTATTGGATGTAAACGTGATATTGAATAATACGTTTTCGTAAGTAGTTTAATTTAAATTGAGTGTCTCCCTGGTTACTCAATCAATCCAATCTGTCGAGTCATTTGCAGCGCGTAATTTCTTTTAAATAAGTTCAGACTGACTGGTTCGCGCGGCATGTACCCATCTGTCCTTTTGGGCCTTTTTCGCAAATTAAGTAATCCATGCGATTGTTAAAAAAGTAATTATAATGAAAAATGTTGAATTAGAGTGTGCAATTATTAAAGCTTAAACACTCAAAATAAAAAGAGGAAACATGTAACATTTTTACTTTTAAACAAGAAAACATTAATGAAAACGATAAACAAAAGAAAAACGACCCCGGTATAAATACTGGAATATATCGCAAGACAATTTCCATTTAACGCATTTTATTATATTGCAGTATAAGTTTACATCCGCAGCTGTTTTGTTTCCGTGAATAACCGCTTACCGCATACCATGCGTGCATATGAAAAAGTCGGAAAGATCGGCCAAAAACATAACAAATACCGATGTTAAAGAATGCTACTTTCAATTTATTAGTCGATTTTTTTACATGAAGAAAGTATTTACGAATTGATACAAACCGACTGTCGTTTTTCAGATATGTGTATACATATAGGTTCAAATATTACGTAACTAATTTCAGAGCCCGTGCGACGGAAGTTAACCCTGCCAATCTGCTGGTCCGAAGCCCAGATAAAAGGTGACGGTATGTAGTTTACTGAATTATTTACAGCAAAATTAATCGAAAAAAATAAAATAATAATGCGTTTTTCCTCTTGTTCTATGACTCACATGAAGCAGACACGTGTTCAATAATTGCATGTAAGATACTAGTTTCCTAAATTGTCGAAGATATCTACTCTGATATTCAGAAATAAATTTGTGTTTTAAATTGTAAATGCGTTATCGTGTCTAGATGTTAGATGTAAATAAAAACAAATTACATTACACGTCTGCTTACGTTTCAAGATAGCGACAAAACAACACGGTTAAACATCTTTTACTTCATAAACATATGTGTCGACAAAAACAAAATGATCGCTTGAAAAGGGTTGGGTGTTTCCCAGTTGTTGAATGGCCTCACTCATTTTTTTAAAATGCACTTTTTTACACTTATAACGAAATAAAGTTTGGTTAATCATGAGTAAACTTCACTGACGGCGGCTGGATCCCGTACATAAATTTGAAATATACTCAAATGTTTTTGAAGTCGACGATTATGAAAAATGTAAAATTATTCCTGAGTTTACGTAAGAGTCCTTATATGCGAGCGGTTTGTTGTCAGTTGTATTCATGCCTTTTCCGGCGTTGGATCTCTCCCCACTATGACCAGTTTTTAACTTTATTTGTATTTTCCTGTAATTTCGGTATTAAAGAGTAAAATATTTGTAACATTAGTGTTTTCAGATGCATTACCGTGAAAGCAAATGTTGGTCAGAAACATAAGAGAGTTCCTTTAAGCTTTTTCTATTTTTCTCTTTCAGGATTTCCATCAATTCAGTAAATTGCAATACCATCATTCACACAGTCATAACGGGCCATGAAGTTTGCTTGTGAATTAACGATCAAAAGGCATGCCGTCATATGCATTGTGTTGAACGTTCTTTTGATGGCTGCTTTTTTGATACTTATAACAATCTGGGCGTTTGTAAGAGCGTCTTTAACGATTCCCCAAGAAAGCTCATCGTGTATTGATTGCGACACAATGATGTCTAAAACTTACACAACATCCGGCCCAAGAGGTGGACATTCTGCTATCATTATGAGAGAAGATGGGATGTGCTGTGGACCAGTCAAAATCCTTGCTCAGACTTTGTTACAAGAGGTACAAAAACACATTTGAACACAAATGATTCCGACAGATTATATATATTTTAACTCTTAGGACATTAAACAATATAGAATATAAATTAGAAACGCTGTTTTTCTTGAAAGTAATCTCCGGATTTTAATTTTGATTATCATATTTAGTAAATTGCTGATAGCATCTAATGTAATATGTCTAATTTGACATTATGGTAATATATACTTTATGCCGGCACTAGGAAATGGTTGAGCAGTACTTCATCTACAGCAAAGACAGCCAAAGTAAGCATATTTTGGCAGTTCTACGACCATGAATCGATCTTGTGAACGTTGTGTTGATTTGTAATCAGAAACGTTTACATTTAACTTAACGCATAGTCTATTCTATGTGAAACTACATTCTGTGAAAAAGTAAACAAACAGACAACACTCACTATCTACCTTCGTTTTTAACCTAATTGGCTTCACAACGAAAGACGCATTCGAGCATTGTATACTAATATCAAAAAACTTTGTGGCTTCATTGATTGCCGATGTGATTGACAACCTTGATAAAAGGAAAACATCAGAATACATAGTTCGTGACTTATAACTGATGGTAATTGTCGATGATGTATTCGTATATTCTTTTACAAAGTCCATAAAAATCATAGTTAAAGCATATTGGTCAATTTTCGTTTCTTAAATTATAAAAAAATGATTATGTCGATACAGATATAAGACAATTTATTGGCGAAATCAAAGAAAGAAATTCAGCACGTGTCAAAAGCACTGGCGTGTAAATAAATAAATGTTTCTCATGTTTTATTTACTTTTTTAATTATTTCGCAATGAAGCTCTGCTTGACATACTAGACGAATCGATGCTTGCTGAATGTGAAAAAGAAACAAACAACAGGCAGCCCGTTTCAAAAGTTGTCGGTATTGTAGAGTTCAAACCTAGTTACACAGTTGACAGTAAGTTAACACTTTACAATACGAAAGACTTGTTTAAAGATGGACTCTCTCTCCCAAATAAGATTCACCACAAATAATACTATTGTTTAAATAGACCAGAAAAATAAATTAATGTCGAAAACAAAGTTTCTTACGAAGGATTACGAATTCAATTTGAAAGATTGGTGCAGAAAACACGGGAGTTTTACCTTATGATATGATAGTATATCTCAGCAAATCTGTTAACGTTCACCAAATATTTAAAATGTTTGCTTTTTCAGCTATTTAATTAATGGTAACAAACTTTTTATCGGTAATTATTGTTTTCCATGAATGCATTATTTAGTAAGTAGTTAAAGGTTTATCACTCAAAATTTATGTTTGTTATACATGTGTTTGTATTTATTTTAAATAAGTGTTTTACTTTAATGTTATGGTTGTATCCATCACTATTAAACTATTCAATTATATTTTATTTAAGGTCATTACAGAGTCCTTTGGAATAAAAACGGGCGCACATTTTCAGCAAACAATTGCATACACTTAGAACTCGAAGGAGAAATATTTGTCCGACAACCTGGCTATTACATTGTTTCTTCGCAACTGAATCTTAAACGACAAAAGGATACAAGCACCTCTAGAAATGAAACCAGACCGACGATCTTCAATCATCATGTCGATCTCCTTTCACATCAGTATGGCACGACGGGTATCCTCATGCAAACCAAGAAATCAATTGAAAGAAAAGACGGTTACTATTCAAGTTTCCTATCAGCGGTTTTTAAGCTAAACAAGCATGATAGGCTCTCAGTATCTGTGTCGAATCCTGAATATTTAGATATTGACAACCCCAATAATCATTTTCTGGCTTACTATACCTATGATCTGCCATACTAAAATTGGACTTAAATTCATAAAGCAATGATTTTATTTTTATAGACCTCTATATTGCCATTTTATTTCCATCTTAACGAATTTAAACTATTTTGTTTTAAATACGTGTTATCAAAATAGAAAACAAATCTTAGTACCAAAACATATTGGGGTATATATAGACCATAATTAAACCTGACACATGCAATTAAGCTAAAGAGTTTGTCTCATTCAATGTATGACTATATGTAGTGATTGTGTCACAATTTATATATACTGTCTTATTTCGATCATTTGCCGTCCAGTATGGGCTAAACTAGGCAAACACGATACAAATAAGTTCTTCTAAACAGCTGATATTTTTATACATAAGCCTATCGGAACATCATCAATTAAAATATTTAAACAGCAGAAAAGGATGAATCAAAATCGAATCAAGTATCATGAATGCATTTCTGTGTATAACAACCAATGCCCTGAAAACATGAAAGATCTGATTACATGCTCGACTAATGAAATGTACAATTATCGATTTTCTAGCCTTGTGCCTCTATACATACAAATAATCTGTCAATAATTGTTTTGCACACACTTTTAAAAAATAGATAAGTCTACGGGATACAATCTTTATTGCGATTTATATGTTTTGTCATTGGCTTAACGGGATAAACTCAGACTATAAAGCATACATATATTAAACTAAGGTGAAACTCTGAGTAAAATGCTAAATATAAGGTCTGCTCGTAGATGCTCATTAGAATGATTTACATTAAAATGTTAATTAATATGTATTAATCATAAGCGACCTCGATCGTTACTTTTGATTTAGATCATAAATCAATATTAATCCATGTTTTAAGGTGGTAACTTTTATTTTTTTAGTATTTATCAATATGTATCCATGTTCTAAGGCGGTCACTTTTATTTGTAATTATGCATCAATTTGTATACATGTTTAAGGCAGTAACTTTTATTTGTTATCATTTAACGATATTTATGTTGCATCAAAGTATGCAGGCGGTATTTTTTATTCGCAATGACTTATTGTGTACAGTCATGTTTGAAGGTGGTAACTATTTTTTGTATTTACCAATATATATCCATGATCTAAGGCGGTAACTTTTATTTGCAATTATTTATCAATATGTATTCATGTTTAAGAATGTAACTTTTATTTGTAATCATTAATTAATTGTTATCCATGTTTAAGGCGGTAACTTTTATTTGTAATCATTTATCAAAATGTTTTCATGTTTAAGGCGTCAACTTTTATTTGTAATCATTTATCAATATGTATCAAGGTTTAAGACGGTAATTTTATTTGTAATCATTTAACCAAATTTTTTTTGTAATGACTTGTCGATTTTCATAGTGTATTTATGTTTCAAGCAGACAACTTTCACTTCAGCGATTTATATATATACATTTAATATCCATATGTGAGTTTCCGGGCTGTGACTTTATTGCTTACATTTGTTCTATATTCAAAGTGTATCCATGATTCAAAGCGGCTTTTATTGTATTTCTACGAGTTATCGATCATCAGTGTATAATTGATCCGTGTTTGAAGGTCAAACCTTGTATCTTTAACATTGTATCGATAAGTATAGTTCATCACTTTTGTTGTGAAATATTTATAGTGTACGTATACGTTAAGATAATAGCGTTGATTTTTAACGATTTATCATATTAATGAACTGTTCATGTTTCAACACGGTAGCATTTGTTTTTAACGTGTTATCGATATATACAGTGTATTCATGTTTTCAGCCCTTTAATCTCTTTAGATTTACTGATATTAGTTGTGGCAGAAGTGGAAGTATATCAATGTTTCAAGATGGTAATTTTTGTTTTAACGAGTAACCGTCATTAGAAGTGAATAAAGGTTCCAAGGTGGTAAGAAAGCTTGAGTGTACCGATATTTATCCATGTATCGAGACCTTATCTTTTATTTAAAGTGATTTATCGCATATGTTTATAAAGTCTATCTAATAAGTATGTTCTGAATAATTGAATCGTGTATATATTACCTTTGACAATTGTGTAGTATTTTTTTCCAACTGTTCGGAATTTTACCAATGTAAAATATCATTATGAATTCTTTGTATTTTACACCCGACGACTTCACGTGATATATCTCAACAATAAAGATTGTGAAGTTAAACAAAAGAGTTTGATTACTGGTCACCAGGTCGGACAAGTGGGTTTCCTCCGGAAACTCCGGTTTTCGCCACAAAGCCGGACTACCCTCTCACGTAAAATCGTGCGAACGAGAGTGATTAATATAAATATGAAATTATGTTGTTGTAACCTAATTCCCAATTTTAGTAAAACGCTAGCAAATGTTTGCTTTGTTTTTGATGTTTATAAGCTTCATGGGTGATGTTTAAGTAATAAAAAATTATCTGTTTTCGAACGATGCCATTAACTATATAATTGCCTCAACATATTGCTTTTAATATATATAACAAGAATTTAAAAAAGTGGCAAGGAAAACGTCATTTGTTTAATGTTGCTTCTAATTGCAAATATTGCTCTATATTATCAAAACATCCAGAAAGATGATACAAATGAATAGTTAAAGGGATACTATCATGCTCACTATTTATAATATGACTGAATGGATGCAATCCGTGACACAACTCATGATGCACTTATGATGTATAGTATGTATTTTTGGCCAGTGACTAAACAATTGACTTGACTTGAGTGAATGTTCAAGGGTATAGTTTTATTTTTACGATTAATGTATCGATTATAAGTATAAGTAGTGTATCCATGTTTTAAGCTACAAACATTGCTTTAAAACATTTGCTTATGTTTCATGATGGTCCTTTTTATGCTAATTGATTTATCGCTGTAAACGCTTTCTTATGTATTGCATGTTTGCTTGTCTCTTTATCTTAATAAATCAAAGAACTGAACGTTGAGCTTTTATCTGACTTGCCCATTGCAAATTATAAAAAAGAATGGCGGAGCGAACGCCTACTCTCGTCTGTTCATTTTGCTTAGAAAAGGGACATTACTCAACACTTTTTAATGTCAAAGTTGTGGGCTTTCCTAATTATGTGTGTATTGCCTTTGGAAACATTTATACCAAGTTTCATTGGAATACATTGAATGTGTTACGTAATAGATTAGATTAAAATGTGTTCCTGTTTTTTTCGAAAGATATATGTCAGAGAAATTGGCCTCGATACCGTGATACAATATCTCCACTTTCTTTCTTCGAAGGACATAGGAATTATAAAGATAAGAAATTATTTGCATTGACACAGTAATCTAACACTTTCTTTCATGCTTTTCGATGAAATATGGAGTTTTATCAGTGAAAAAACAACAGTGAAATTATCAAATTGATATTTTTAAAATAAGCAAAATAAGGAGTGAAATAGAAAATATTTGTTTAATTCAGTGTAAGATCGTATTTTATTTCACGAGTGGTCACAGAAAAAAATATTTTCACGAGTGGCGTAGCCTTACACTGAGTTCATTAAATTTTCTTTTTATTTCATGCATATATCGTGTGTTTTTTTTCAGTATATTTCCCCGCTATAGTAAATTTTTGTGGCCTCTTTCAAAGGGAAGTAACTGCGGAAAAACCGCTATGTCAAAGTTACCTCCTTTTCGCGCGAGCAGTTCGTCCAATTAAAAAAAAGTTCCACACTTTATGAAATTGGTTGTTGGAATTGAAATTACTTTTAGATAAAACCCTACTTCCATCAACGAAACCTATCATTTTTAAAATTTATTGAGGCACCAAACAAGTATTTAAACAAAAGCATTTCGGAAATAAAAAAAATGTATCGCGTAAAAATACAATTCAATGAAACTTAAGAATGTGACGTTTTTGTACATTCAAAAACAATTTCAACAGTTTTAAATTAACAAAGATGGACTTATAAAAGAGTAAATTCGTAAAAGCAACGAATGCCTGTGTTTAGTGTTTTTCGTAATGTATATCTATCTATACTCTGTCGCTCTCAGAATCTGGATCTTACGGTATTTTCTCGGGGTGAATTCATGCTCAGTGCAGCCGAAGGATGTTTTGGTGTTGAGACAGCGAATCAGTTATTCCGGGCACATTCCCGTGTGTCCCCAGAGGAAATGTCGAGGATGTGCCCGAAGATGCTTTTGGGAGGGATGCAGCGCAGACTTTAAATGTTTTTAAAAAGAAAGATGAATTGAACTGATGAATGTAAACTGGAAATCGGTCAAATTCAAAATGCTTGTGCATACATGTACGCGGTTAGAGTTTTTAGGAAGAAATTATCAATCAACTCTATTACTAGCAAATGTGGCCAAGTAAATATTCAACCGATACCTACCAAGCGGGTTAATTGTAACAGTATGTTCCATGAAATAGTTCACACATTAATTGGTAAGCTTGTTCTTTTTTTATAATTTATAATCAATCGCAAAAACTATTTATTTTATTAAACCTATTGCATAATTTGATTTGGACAATTCAATACGATTCGGTCAATGTGTATATACCTGCACCACAGACGATGTACTTGTGACATACATGTTATTTTTTCCAAGTCAAGGGAAGCAAATCTTATATTATAAAAGATGGAAAAATATAGTCCCGAATTGTCTGTACAGAGTGAAATGAGCAACGGTTATCATTTCATTCGAGCCAGAGTGAAATGATCAATTTTTCAATCACTAATATTTTTCACGTTTTCACCGGTATGCATGAAATAAAATATCAACTTTCAGAACTACTTTTAAAATCCACGGCAGTTACCCTTGATCAAAACAGAACACTCAACCAAAAAACTTTCAAAATCTAAACATATTTAGATTTTACATATAGGGTATAAACAAATATATTGAAACAACTTAACGTTTATTAGAAAGTGGTTATCCCATCTTTTCAAACATTTTCTGGATATTGAAGCTGAATGTTTGAACATTTGCTGTCTTACCAAACAACTTACAGACGAAAAGAACTATTGGTACAAAAATAGAATGTTATATCATCATTCAAATGTTTTTTTAACTGTTTGTCCTTGTAATACGAACTTCCCGGAAAATTCACACTCCAATTTACAGATAAACTTATTTGTTTACCCCACCCACGCGCAAATTTGCCAACACACAAGCGTGATCCGCATCATTATCTGGAAAATCGGCCTGTTTTCAAGCGAAACAAACTGGTCTCTGACAGTAAGATGACTGAATATCCATGCATTATGAAACACACTCCTAAACTAAGAAAAATGTTTGATATCCAATGATTATCCGCAATGGTTTGGACATCATATTCGACCTTTCAAATTTTCATTCAATAAATGGCGTCGTAGTAATGGTTATGTATTTGTACCATGCTTCAAATAAAAGTGTTTTCGTTATTTTTTGGAACACGGATGCACTTATAAAACTTCATTGAAAACTGTGCATAAAATGTTTACATTAAAAAAAACAAGCTAATAATAAACCATAAAAAAGGATATTAGAGAACCCTTTCTCAACAAACCGGAAATAAAAAATTGACAGCTATATTTTTCGCATGAGTGGCGCCCGACGGGTAGCGGCGTAAATAACACCCTTTTCAAAAAAAGGGGGTAATTTAGAAAAAAAAAATCAAAATTCTATAAAATACGGAAAATAAGCATAAAAGAAACAGAAAATTTGTTTATTCCAGTGTAAGATCGTATTTTATTTCACGAGTTTCATAGAAAAACATATTTTAACGAGTGGCGAAGCCATATTAAATCGACTCAGTTATGGAAACGCGACGTCATACTAAAATGAGTTTCAACGATAAACTCTTATTTTGTTATAGAAGATGTACTAAAAATTCAAGGAGCTTTCGCTTGCTTCGTTTGACTAAATTCGCCCCATTTTAAATGTAAGTAAATTTATATCTTCAATTGGTTTTGATATTTTACGAATGAATTTTAGAATTGTGGACAAACATTTTTAAGATGGCTTTTGCGTTGTTTAAGACTTTGAATCATACTACTCAAAGATTGCTTAAAATCACTTGTTGCTTTTATTTTGGTGTATAATTATAGCAATGCTAAATACGAACTAAAACGGTGTGATTGTTGTTTTGGAATTATTTAGATATTCTTTAAAGACTACAATGATTCCCTTTTTCCAAATTAAGTATCAACTGCACTGATGCGATTATGCCATCTAGATGTGAAGGGAGATTCCTCCTTACCATTTAAGTACCAAATATTATTTTTCTATCGAAGTGTAATATTAATTAACAAGGAGTTTGTTCAATATTAGACGTTTGAGGGGGACCTCTTCGGATTTGGGATGGAGTGGGGCATGCATTGAAACGTGTTTAAATAATAAAAATTATTTACATATAATACCGAAAAAATATTATTTATTTGTTTTGAAGTTAAGTTAAAAGTTTGTGAAAATGCCAGGACGGGGGAGAGGAGCTAAGAGGAGGAAAACTAGGCAAGCAGAAACGGAGCCAGAGGAAGAGCTGAGCAGCCCGCTGGACGACGTGTCCAAAGGTAATAAAAACGTTGTTGACTTTGAAGAGATTCTTCAAAGATCAAATGTGTTAGAAACAAATACATCGTTTAACATAGGGTGTGGTGCGGTAGCGGGGAATACCCCCGAACTTGTAGCAGCGTCCTCCACCGTCCCTCCTCTGCCTGCCCCCATTACACATCTGCCTTGCGCGCCGGGGGGACCTAGTCCAATTAGGTTAGCCCCCGACGACGTAGCAGCCCACGTCCCCGACCTAATTAGAAGTCAGATCAGGAGGGGAGAATTCGTAAATTTGGCTCTGCTTCTGAAAGGTTCGCTCGAACTTACCGATTTCTGTTCGGGAACAACTTTACAATTGACGGCGGAAGGCCAGTTGCTCTCTAGGCCGAGGGAATGTAGGGATAAAATCGGCACGATCGAGAAATGGACCGATGCTTTTATTATATACATGTCCATATACATTCAGGCCAATCCATCTAAAGCATCCGAGCTACTGCAATACATGTGGACGATTAGAGAATGCGCGGGACGCCAGGGCGGGCTGGCGTGGCGCAGCTACGACGAACAGTTTAGGCTACGGCAGGCATTCGAACCCTCATCATGGGCACATATTAACACGGACTTATGGTGGCGATGCATGTTAATGCCGGCCGCGGCCACGCCTGCCCCAAGCCCAAGGGGAACCTTTCCAAGCAGAATGGCGAGAGTGTGCCATTTTTTCAACATGGGCAGCTGCACGTGGCCTAACTGTAGGTTTCGGCACATTTGCTCTTCCTGCGGCCAAGGTCACTCAGCATCAGTATGCACATTATCTAACCGCGTACCACAGCGCGCCCAGTCATTTCATACGTCACAACATTTCAATGTCCCGCGCCAGCCCTTTCGCGGGCGCCATCCCACCTCATTCAATGACAACATTAGGGGAGCAACACCACGTCATTTCTAACCCGAATACTTGGGACATCGCGCTTTCACCAATCGATTTGACTACATTACACATTCACTTATCTTCCTATGACGAACAGGAGGCAATTTTCTTAGAAAACGGGTTTAAACACGGGTTTAGTCTGCAATACCAGGGCCCACGCCTGGGTAGGAAAGCCACTAATCTTAAATCAGCCAGAGAACAGCCAGATATTGTAATCGATAAAATTAATAAAGAAATTTTAGCTGGCAGAGAAGCGGGTCCTTTTGTTGTTAAACCATTCAAAAACCTTGTAGTTTCACCCATAGGCTTGGTACCAAAGAAAGAGCCAAATGAGTTCAGAATGATACACCACCTATCCTACCCTGCCGGATCCTCAGTAAATGACCACATCGATCCGAAAAACGCATCCGTACAATATACAAGTTTCGACGAGGCGGTCAAAATGATACAAACCCTGGGCAGGAATTGTAATATTTTTAAAGTCGACATAAAGAACGCATTTAAATTGCTACCGATACGACCGGAGGACTTTGAACTCCTCGGCTATAAATTTAATGACCGGTATTTCATTGACAAAACACTTCCTTTTGGCGCTTCAATCAGCTGTGCGACTTTTGAGCGTTTTTCAACTTTCCTGGAATTTTGCGTAAAAATCAAATCAGACTCGGGAATGCTAATTCACTATCTAGATGACTTTCTAGGCGGGGACAAAGACACAACAGCGGCTAACGCCCTACTCCAGTTGTTCATAGAATTAATGCAGGAATTAAAAGTCCCCTTAGCCCATGAAAAAACCGAGGGCCCTACAGAGGTCTTAGTTTTCCTAGGTCTCGAACTTGACACAAGGGAAATGGTAGTACGCGTACCGACGTAAAAAGTCGAAAAAATAGTGGGGTATATCCAAAATATCATGGCCAAACAATCAACTTATCTGAAAGAAATGCAATCACTGATCGGGTCCCTCAATTTTTGTTGTCGTGCGATACCGTTAGGGCGCCCCTTCTGCAGGAGACTGATTAACTCAACATGCGGTCTAACCAAGCCTTTCCACCACGTCCGTTTAATAAGGTCCGTTAAGGTAGACTTAAAATTATGGCTCAATTTCTTTAAAAAATTCAACGGCATTTCAGTATTTCATGACCAATTCTGGCTAACAAACGACGGCGCAGAGTTATATACGGATAGCGCCGGGGGAAACGGACTAGGATTTGGCATCTACTTCCGGGGGCACTGGGCATGCGCCCGCTGGCCCGAATCATGGGAGAAGGAAGGTTTACTCAAAGATATCACGGTCCTAGAGATTTTCCCTATTATGGTTGCTATTTTCATTTGGGGGGAGGGGCTCAGAAACAAAAAAGTAAGATTTAATTGCGATAATATAAGTGTCGTCCACATCCTAAACTCATTTTCAGCCAAGTCGGATAAAGTGATGGATATTCTTCGGGTTTTGACATTGAAATGCCTCCAGTTCAATATTCTTTTGAGGGCGTCTCACGTACCTGGTTCAAAAAACTTAATATGCGATGCCCTTTCACGCTTCCAGATCGCGCGTTTCCGAAAGCAAGCACCGGAAGCGGACGCGGAACCCCATCCCGTCCCGCCCCATCTTTGGGAAATCTTCAAAAAAGAGCTGACACACTTTTGCGATGTTCTTTAGCAGACAACACGCGCAGGACATATACCACAGCGTTAAACGCGTTCCAAGCATTCCTCGCGAAATATAACTTAAAACAAAACATGCCGATACCCGCACCTTATTTAGTTTGGTTCATAGCATACTGTTTCGAAAATAACTGCGCAGCGAATACAATAAAAACTTACGTGGCGGGTTTAAATTACATACACAAAATAAACGGCTTTCAGGACATACACTCTATGTTTGTGGTCAATGGGTTACTCGAAGGTTGTGTGAGAGCTAAAGGACATTCGCGGGATGCGAGACGCCCCATCACAAAATCAATATTGACCGAAATCATCGCAGCATTGCCTAGTGTGTGTTATAACGAATTCGAAGCTAAGGTTTTTAAGGCAATATTCTCAATGGCCTATTTCGGCCTCTTCCGCATCAGCGAACTGGTAGCGACCACACTTAGCGGTTCGTCTAATCAAATTAAGCGAAAAGACGTAGCCATCACAACCAACGAGCAATTCATGTCGGTGACCTTACGAATACATAAAACCAGTCAGCACGGTCCACCGATCACGTTGAAACTCCCCCGGGAAAAAACACACCCATGTCCAGTATTAGCTATGTTAGAGTACCTGTCACTTAAACCTGCGGGAACATCAGCCTTTAGTCACAGCAACGGACTTCCGGTCACTAGACAACAGGTAACCGCTGTCTTAAACAAATGTCTAACGAGAGCCGGCCACAGTACCCAAAACTTTAAGACTCACAGCTTCCGTATCGGCCGTGCGACCGACCTAGCCATACGCGGCGTACAAAAGACAGACATTATGAAACTTGGTCGTTGGTCGTCCCAAGCATACAAGAAATATATCCGTGTGTAAGCTAGAAGGGGCGATATCTGGGCCTCACGCATTACATTCGTACAATTAAATAACATTTATTAACGAATAGAATATACAAAACCCGCACTGAAATACAAATACAACGCAACCCTACATTAAATAATTATTTCACTCGTAACACGGTATGTCTAATTCTGTAATATAGATATCTGGGTTTTGGGCGACTCGCTACCCAGGCGCGCGGGACGGTACGCACAGGAGAGGGGCTCGCCGAACCTGCGGTTGCCGCGGACCATCGCCTGGCTGGGCGTCGGGGGCATCGGATGGGAACGTTTCCGCAGGTCCGTAGAATCCAATGTCCTTTTGTGCGAGCCACCCAAAATAATAGTTTTGCACCTAGGCGGCAACGATTTAACTGTGTTTCCGCTAACGAAAATATTTAACTCAATTACTCGCGAAATACGCTACCTTAGATCCGCATTTTCCAGCGCCGTTATAGTCTGGGTAGATATACTAAATAGATTTCAATGGCGAAACCCACGCCAGTTAACGTCATCACAAATCAATAAAAAGAGAATCCGCGTTAATCGCCACGGGCGCAGTTGGGTAAGGTCGACAGGCGCACACGACTCGCTATCCATAGATATAGGTTTAGATACTCCTGGTTTCTTCGCGGCCGACGGCGTTCACCTGTCGGCAGTGGGTAATGCTATGTATATCGACGCACTAAGAGATGTTCTGCTTAAGCACATAGAATAACGCTCCGTAAAGCGCAATTACATTAACATAATCTCGCGGTTTAAAAGATATATATATATATATTCAGAAATTTGGTGGATAAATTTAGAAAATTTATTGTGGCGTAAAATTCTGGCGGCAGGCGAATAACAAATCTTTTAAACTGAATTTAGCCAGATTTCTAACCAATACTTATTATACAAGGTCTGCTCTCCCAAACTGCGGGTAAAGGAACTTCGGCTCAGTTGTCTTACTCGTGGTGCTGGGACTGCATTCCAATTAGTTCTTATTTATTTGCATTAGTTAGGTAACGCCGTGCTGTAAATGTGTTAAACGTGTCTATGTGTAAGTACGCTTGCATGCAGGTGCCGGTGCTTTGATTCACCGACCAGACATGTGTCAAGCTTGTTGTGTCATGTGTATAAATGCACGCTTGCATGCAGGTGCCGGTGCTTTGGTTCACCGACCAGACATGTGTCAAGCTTGTTGTGTCATGTGTATAAATGTACGCTTGCATGCAGGTGCCAGTGCTCTGGTTCACTGGCCAGTCATGTGTCAAGCTAGTTTCCGTGTCAGTCCCCAGACTTGCATGTGGCAGAAAACCGCGTGGTGTTTTTCTGCCCATTCAAAACATGTGTCAAGTCAGGGACGTCTGTTTGTTTTACTGTACGTGTATGCACGGCGAAAAATTTTCACTTTCGATACGCATAACTTGTTCAACTGGTGCCGGGATTTTACGTCACAAGCCACATGACCATTTACGCCACTCTGATAATCTCTTTACTATATATGTATATTGCCATGCTATGGACAATCGCATTGCTGGTGTTGTTTCGTTTTTGTTACATAATAAACAATAAGTTATTGTATGGTTTGTCTGATTTATTCAAATCTATTTAATAATAAAAATTATTTACACATGGAAATAATTTCATTTATTAAGACGGAATAAATTGTTTTCTGTTTTTATCTACGATTTCTCGGAAATACTTCGTAGATACGGGTAAACACACGTGGTTGCCCGGAAATCAACATGCGGAACGCTCCGGTCATCCGATTACTTGACCACGTGACTAGCCCAGCACGTTCTTTTCTCGCTAACCTTCGAAGGAGTAACACGTGGGAAAAATACCGAAAAAATATTATTTACCCACCCACCACACCCGATTAAAATATTAATATAATCTGAATGACCCGTATGAAACATCACTTAAATATTGTGTACATGTTAATCGTTCATAATGCCGTTTCATTCAAAATGCTGCTGGTGAGTTCTTTATAATTGCAGTTTTCGGCAGCTTGCGTTCTGAGAGACAGCATATCACTCGTAGCAACATCAGCGAGCAAGCTATGCCTAACTAGGGGCCAAAGCCACTCGGGTTTCAGCTCACACCGCACACCACCGGACCAGGCTTCAAAAACAATCATACCAAGATAGTGCAGTGTGTCGCCAAACTAACCACTAATCAATGGTCATAAGGAGCATACGGCAATGCCTTTTTGTTGGAACAATGCAGACACAACAGTGTTTTAAAGCTTTAAACTATGAACATGTACTCTTTTCTTTTCTTTTTTTTCTTTTTTTTTGTCCTTTTAAGTCGTGTGGGCGTAAAATTCTGGCGGCAGGCGAATAACAAATCGTTTAAACTGAATTTAGCCAGATTTCTAACCAATACTTATTATACAAGGTCTGCTCTCCCAAACTGCGGGTAAAGGAACTTCGGCTCAATTGTCTTACTCGTGGTGCTGGGACTGCATTCCAATTAGTTCTTATTTATTTGCATAAGTTAGGTAACGCCGTGCTGTAAATGTGTTAAACGTGTCTATGTGTAAGTACGCTTGCATGCAGGTGCCGGTGCTTTGGTTCACCGACCAGACATGTGTCAAGCTTGTTGTGTCATGTGTATAAATGCACGCTTGCATGCAGGTGCCGGTGCTTTGGTTCACCGACCAGACATGTGTCAAGCTTGTTGTGTCATGTGTATAAATGTACGCTTGCATGCAGGTGCCAGTGCTCTGGTTCACTGGCCAGTCATGTGTCAAGCTAGTTTCCGTGTCAGTCCCCAGACTTGCATGTGGCAGAAAACCGCGTGGTGTTTTTCTGCCCATTCAAAACATGTGTCAAGTCAGGGACGTCTGTTTGTTTTACTGTACGTGTATGCACGGCGAAAAATTTTCACTTTCGATACGCATAACTTGTTCAACTGGTGCCGGGATTTTACGTCACAAGCCACATGGCCATTTACGCCACTCTGATAATCTCTTTACTATATATGTATATTGCCATTCTATGGACAATCGCATTGCTGGTGTTGTTTCGTTTTTGTTACATAATAAACAATAAGTTATTGTATGGTTTGTCTGATTTATTCAAATCCATTTAATAATAAAAAAGATTCTAATATTTATGCAAAAAGCTGCAGAAACAAACAAGCTCAGTAGCAAAATGTTTAACCATAAACCCGGTTTAATGGCACTGGGTAAACGCCAAGGACATATAACATAAAATTACAAACAAGAAACATAGAAGAACTGCACAAAACTCCGCAAACAGCACAATGCATACATACTATATATAAAAAAACTAGGTATGTTTATCAAGAATTGTTAGGTACCGCCTTGGAACGGTCAATAAAATGTAAACTTAAAGGGGGTTTAAACCAGTTAATGTGAAGAAGCCTCACTCTTATCCCATCAATCCTTAATAAAGATAAAACCAAGAAGTTAAATCTTATCAAAGTATGCATTAACTTGAGGAAACTTATCAATAAAACAAATAATAATAAACGTAGAGGTAACCCCCAAGTACTAAGTCGTTATAACAAGATACGAAGTCATTTGTATAAAAAAACTACTTCACAACAGTCGTCAAATACATTCCTTTAATATTGTAGTTTTGAAGAATGTTATTTTGAGTACTACTTTGTCAGATTAGTTAACAATGTATTAAATGTTTATACTAGTCACAAAACATACAACTAGAAAATATAATCTAGTGTAATATTACTGAGTCAATGCATATTATACCTTTTGCTTTTTAGCTCCTCTGTTTTTCGAAGAATAAAATCGAGATATTGAGCCACGGTTCGTTACCTAATAAGGTATTGCGAATGTATTTAAGCAGCCAGGAAGCTAAGTCGGTAGACCACTCGCCCTCTCACGGGATCGAGCCTCAGTATGGCTGCAGATTTTTCTCATCTTGTGACAGTTTTCATAGCCTTGGTATATTTGTCCTAAGAGTCAGCGCCATCGGCATTGGCGCCAACGTCCTATATGTCTGCGTTGTGCATAAACGTCAACCCTGGCCATAACTCAAAAACCATTCCAGGTATCTAAATAAAACTTGGTATACATGTTGCCAGAGATCATACACAAATGCTAGCGAGTCCAATTTCTCCGACATATACCTTTCGACAAAAACTCATTTTACCATAATATATCACTTAACACATTCAATGTATTCAAATGGACATTGGTACAAGATCTGCAAAAGACAATAAACACATGAGTTGCAAGGCCTCAACTTAAAAAAATAGTGTTGAGTTATGTCCCGTTTCTAAACGAAATAAACAGACGAGAGTAGGCGTTCGCTCCGCAATGCTTTTTCATATTTTGCAATGGGCAAGGCAGATAAAAGCTAAACGTTCAGTTCTAGGATTTATTAAGATTAAGAGACAAGCCAACATGCAATACACAAGAAAGCGTTTACAGCGATACATCAATTAACATAAAAAACATCATGAAACAGACATTTTAAAAAAAAACAATGTTAGTTGTTTAAAACATTGATACACTGAATATATGAATAATCGATATATTAATCGTTAAAATAAAAAGATAGGCTTGAAACATGGATTCACTCATGTCAAGCCAAGTAAAGTCGATTGTTTAACCACCGGTCCAAAATATATACATTCCATACAGCATTAGTGCGTCATACGTTGTGTCACGGGAATGCATCCATTCAGGCATATTATAAATATTGAGCATGATAACATCCCTTTAACTATTCATTTGTATAATGTTTCTGGATGGTTTGATAATAAAATAGCAAAGAAGACTTTTACATATTTGCAATTAGAAGCCATGTTAAACAAATGCTCTTTGCAACTGTTTTAAACTTTGAAATAGTTCTTATATATTGAAAACAATCAGTTGAGGCAATCATATAGTTAACGGCACTATCTTCAAAAACAGATATAAGTATTAAACATCACAAACAACTCCCATAAAGCATATAAACATATATAAAAAGCAAACAGTTTAACTTAAGTTTAACCAAAATTGGGAAACAAATTACTACAACATCATTTATTATTTCATATTAATCACTTCCGTTGGCACGATGTTAAGCGAGAGTGTCGTCTTGTATTGTTGGAAAACCGGAGTACCCGGAGAAAACCCACTTGTCCGGCCTGGTGACCACTTATCAAACCATTTTGTTCTTCTTCACAAACCTAATGGTTAAGAAATATCACGTGAAGCGGTGAGGTGAAGCGTCAGGTAAAACGTACGTTGAATTCATAATAGTATTTGACATTGAAACTTCCAAACAGATGGTAAATAATACTATACGATTGTTAAAAGTAATATATACACGTTTGAATTATACAGAACACAATTATTATATTAATGCTTTACATTTTTACGTAAAAGATAAAGACTTGATACATGTATATAGTTTAAACATCGGTACATATTTAAACTTAAGCCTTCTTACCAGCTTGAAACCTTGATCCACTTCTGATAACGGTAACTCGTTAACACAAAAATAACCATCTTAAAACATTGATTTACTTCCCATTCCGCCGCTTTTAATATTAGTAAATCAAAAAAGATTAAACGGCTAAAAACATGAATACTCTGTATATATCGTAAAAACAAAAGTGATCGTCTTGAAAAATGAACATTCCATTAATATCGATAAATCGTTTAAAATCAACGCTTTTATCTTAACTCATACACTATAAATCGTTCACAATAAAAGTTATCGCCTAGTAACGTTTGTGAACTATATTTTTCGATACATTGTTAACGATACAAGGTTTGGCCTTCAAACCCGGATCAACTTTTTATCGATATTTGCATCGATAACTCGTAAAAATACAATAGAGATCGCTTTTAATCATGGATACACTTTACAAATAGAGCAATCGTAAGCAATAAACATGGATAAAGATAAAAAAGAGAACGAAATGTTAGGTGGCTTACATATGGATATTAAATATATATTTATGAATCGCAAAGTGAATGTTGCCTGCTTGGAACATGGATACACTATAAAAATCGACAAGTCATTACGAATAAAATATCGTTAAATGATTACAATTAAAGCTACCGCCTTTAACATGGATGCATATTGATAAATAATTACAAATAAAAGTTACCGTCTTAAACACGGATACATATTGATAAATAATTACAAATAAAAGTTACCGCCTTAAACATGGATACATTTTGATAAATAATTACAAATAAAAGTTACCGTCTTAAACATGGATATATATAGATCAATAATTAAAAATAGAAATTACTGCCTTAAACATGAATACATAATAAGTAAATGATAACAAATAAACGTTATCGCTTTGAAACACGGATATATATTGATAAATAATTACAAATAAAAGTGACCGCCTAATCATTTAAATGAAAAGTAACGAACGAGATTGCTTATGTTTAATACATATTGGTTAACCTTTCAATGTAAAACATTATAATGAGCATCCACGAGTAGACCTTTTATATAGCATTTTTCTCATAGTTTCCCCTTTGTTAAATAAATGTATGCTTTAAAGTCTGAGTTTAGCCAGTTAAACAAATGAGAAAACATATAAATCGAAATATAGATTGTTTCCCGTAGAAAAATATGTTGTACAAAAGGGTGTAAATAACAATCATTTACAGATTGTTTTGTTATTATATTGTTATTTTTTGTGTCTTTATTGTATTGTGCACTCTACTGTTCTATTTAATAATTGTGTTTGTTGATGATATCATTATGACCATGTGTTTAATGGCCATAGGCATTTGTATGCCGAATTTTGCCAATAAACGTTGAAGTTGAAGTTAAGAGGCACTAGGCTAGAACCATCTCCCCAACTACATCCACCATAAGTTTATTTAAACAGTTTTGTTGCAAAAATGCTTTGGGATTCAAAATCGCTGAAATAGACATCAAGACATCTATTGATCTATGTCTGGTTAATATGTCTTTATAACAATATCACCTTATTTCAAACAGACATTTAGTATTTGCAACACGCCTGTAAACGGAACCAAATATAAAGAGTGTTGTTTTGGCGATTACTTAGTTTTTGATAAGGTTTACTTTAACATATGTCTTGTGCTTCGAAACTGACGAAATATGTTGCGTTAATTTGCTCGAAAAGCTGTATGCACTATGTCTTTGCTAATACAAGCAATATATATGCAAAAAGCTACAAAAACATGCTCAGTAGCAAAAAGTTTAAACATAAACCCGGTTTAGTGCCAATGGGCAAACGCCAAAAACATAGAACACAGAATCACAAACAAGAAACATAGAACAGCACAATGTATAAAATTTATGTATAAAATGTTGACATTATATGTTTTTTTGTAAATGTAGCAATATTGTTCTTCTGGTGCCGAAAATTATTGTCTGATCTCTTTGAATTAATCAGATCTATGTTTAGTAAATCATTTTGGCCTTTTGATTTAAACGATAGTACCTTCAAAGCATAGCACACATCTCTAGTTTGTTTTGAGTCTGCTTTGGTAATAGAATAATGTGCTGTGTTTAAACGTAATTTGGACAATATTTGTTTTCAATATAATCGCTAATTGTACATTTCATATTTCGAGCAAGTAATCAGACCTTTCATGTCTTCAGGGCATCGGTTGTTTAAGAGTTTAAACACAGAAATATTTTAATTGATGGTGTTCCGATAGGCTTATGTATAATTATTTTATCAGCTTTTTAGCAGTGAAGATATTTTTCTTGCATGTATCCGGTTAAACGATAGTTTAATTATACCCCAATATGTTTTGGTACTACGTTGTTTTTTTCTTTTTTAAAAACATTTATCAAAAGCCTATATTTTTAATTCGTTCACAAGGATATAAGAGGACGAGAAAGAGATCTCAAAAATAATTAATTGCTTAATAAAATCAATTCCAATTTTAGTATGGCAGATCATAGGTATAATAAACCAGGAAATGATCGTTGGGGTTGTCAATATCTAAATATTCAGGATTCGATACAGACACAGAGAGCCTATCATGCTTGTTTAGCTTAAAAACCGCTGACAGGAAACTAGAATAGTAGACGTCATTCCTTTCAATTGATTTCTTGGTTTGCATGAGGATACCCGTCGTGCCATACTGATGTGAAAGGAGATCGACATGATGATTGAAGATCGTCGGTCCGGTTTCATTTCTAGGCGTACCTGTCTCCTTTTGTCGTATAAGATTCAGTTGCGAGGAAACAATGTAGTAGCCAGGTTGTCGGACAAATATTTCTCCTTCCAGTTCTAAGTGGACGCAATTGTTCGCTGAAAATGTTCGTCCGTTTTTATTCCACAGAATTCTGGAATGACCTTAAATTATATAAGAATTGATTAAAGCATGAGTGATGGACACAAGGCTGGAACACAATTTCAATGGCGTCATTTCCGAAATGACGTCACTTTCACATGATTTTTGGTGCGCTTTTCTAAAATAAAAATACAATTTAATGTCACATAATATAATTTTTAGGCATACTATAAGATTTTCAGTTTAAGATCGCAATTTATTTCACCTCGTGAACACCACAACTCAATATTTCAGTTGTACACCACTCTTGAAAATACTTTTTGGAGTTCACTCGGTAAAATACATAACAATCTTACACTGAAACAACCAATTTCCCTCTATATTACTTCAGAAAATACATTATTTAAGTTGAATAAACATTTTGTTAAAAACTTAGGTATATAAAAAATTAAATAAAAAACCTATGAAATTCAAATATTTTATCTATACAATAAGCTTTTTTGCTGCCATTTTTCACCTATAAAGATTTGTTTGTAAATGTTATGGATCCTTAACCTGTTGAAGTTTATTAATTTTTGTATATTATTTTTGTCATATATTTTAACGGCAAAGTTTGTAGTAAATGGGAGTGACGGCCTAAACTTACAAAGCTTGGTTTGGCCCGAGAAATCTGGGATGGCGTTCAAAACGGCCACGATAAAATTTTAATTCGGTAAAAATAATATGTTTAAATATGGAAAAAATCTTTACTTAGATAAAGATGAAAATTCACATGAATATATCTTCAAAATTGACCACTTCAAGATAGTACTACATATTATGGTAATTTCAAGGTCAATGTATGAAAAATACCCCATTTTTTAATATCCTTTTCTTCTTTTTAAGTTAATTCATCTTTTTGGACTTTCTTTGAGACTCATATGCTATCAAATTGGAATGCTAAATTTTCAAATACATCAAATTATTAAAGCTATCACACTCCTATTTCAGCTGATACTTTGGAAGTATCAACTTTAAACACATTCTTAATCCTTATTTTTTTTAAGAATGAAAAAAATGTGAATATGTGCAGTTAAATGTTTTCTGACAGGATTACCTTTTTATTTCTCTTAAATTACTGCAACATAATTGAGCTTAAAGAATGAGAGTTGTATTACATACAGCTATAGAAATCTTACGTGAATACTATTAGCTTCATCGTTACGTTTAATGTTCTTTTTAACAAAAACGAGTGACATTTTATTAAAATAAACAATGCTGCCAATTACCATATAAACGCGTCCAAAAAGTGCATATGCAGAGATCTAATGTGGTATGTCTTACACTCGATATACTTCTTTGCAGAAGAATTTAGATTCCCAGGACACTGAATTGACTTGATTTCTTACACTTAATGGTTTCAAGTATCACAAAATCAGTGTCAATTTGGCAATTAATAGGGCTTCAAAAACCAATACATTGTTTGTTTGACAGTAAAGGTTCTTTGAACATACAGTGAACGTGAGAACAGTCTGTCTGTAGTGACAGTATGGCATATATGGGTTCGTTGCCATAATGAGGTTGAATGAGTTCTGGCTTGACTTTTGTAGAGCCCGTCCGGGGATTGTTCGATAATGGACCGGCTTGGTTGTAACAACAATAAGGATACAGAGGGCTGCTGGAGACCTATTGTGCTGCTGGAGACCTATTGTGTCAACAAGAGACAATTTAAAATTGCACCTTAAATCACGTTTAGGCTTTCTTAATACTGTTTCGACCTGGGTAAAACGTTTATCGGGTTGTTTGGTACTAGAATATTAACAAAATAGTTGGAAAAACACAAGATTGACTTAGACCGTGATACTTCCGGCTCAATGGGCTTACATGAAACTCACAAAAATGTTTTATATGTAGTACCTTTTTGCACCAATAGGACGATATCGTGTTAACTCACCGTCAACTGTGTAGCTAGGTTTGAACTTTTTCATTCCCACAACTTTTGCAACGGGCTGTCTGTTGTTTGTTTCTCTTTCACAGTCAGCAAGCATCGGTTCGTCTAGTACGTCAAGCAGAGCTATATTTTGAAATGATAAAAAGGCAATAAATACAACATGAGAAACATTGAATTAATGTCATTGCTAGTGCTTTTCTTACGTTAATACGATCTCGTCTATATATTACCTTAATTCTGTATCGACTTAAACATAATTGCGTATTATGAGATAAGAAATATGTTTTAACAATTATGAGTATGGGCTTTCTAAAAGGATATACGAGTATTTCATCAGCAATTGCCGTCAATCGTAAGTCATGATTTCTATATTACTGATTTTATTTATGGCAGGGAAAACATTTATGTTTGATGGTTCTCCTTTTCAAGGTTATTATTCACGGTCGTCAATCAATGAAGCCACAACATTTTGTTATGTGTTAATGAGGATCCAATGCGAATTCCGTTGTGGAGCCAATTAGGCTGAAAATGGTGGTAAACAGTGGGTGTGGTCTGTTGTTTTACCTCCTTCAAAGGTTCATCCAAGTAAAATGAAAACTAATAATCGCGGAATGTAGTTCCACGTTGAATTTACTATTATTGAAGTTAAATATAAATGTTCCGAAGAAAAGTCATCAATTGGCACCACAACGCCTCAAAAGGAGTCTAGTTCTCAAATGAAATCCTGTAGTGTCACTGACAAAATATATACTTACTTCGACTGTTTTTGTTATACTCATAGTACTGCATAGCCATTTCCTAGTGCCGACATAAAGTATATATTAGCATAACACAGTACATTAGATGTGTCATTCAACGTTTAATAAAATATGACTATCAAAATTTAAGTACAAATACTATTTTTAGGATTTACAGCATTACGAATGCTTCTTGAAAATTGTTTTATTAAAATATATGATCCGTTAAAATGATTAATGTTATGCACCTTTTGTAACAAACTCTGAATTATGTTTTCGACAGGTCCACAGCAAATCCCATCTTCTCTCATTTCGATAGCGGTATGTCCATCTCTTAGGCCTGAACTTTTAGAGTTCATATTGTCGCAAGAAAGGCATGTTGATCTTACTTGGGGAAAAGTATATCGTGCTCTGACAACAGCCCAGACTGTTATAAGGAGCAGAAAAACAAACGTCAGAAACCCGTTTAAGACTACACAAATAATAGCATGCGCCTGTTTCAACTTTAATTTGCACGCGTCACTCATTTTCCGTTCTTGCTTTGTGAAGATTATATGAAACTACGGCATTAGTGGAAATCCTGAAAGAGATAATTTCATACTGCTAAATATAGTTTTATGCATATTTAAAGGATTTTTTGCATGCATATTCATATCACTTAATTGTATCGCTACGGTCAAAGAACGACAATAGACGCTGTCCATCTGCCTGTTTCCTAAGATACGTATAAATCTTAAAAAAATATATATAGGTATATTCAATTATTTTTATAATGTTATACGTGGTCAAAACAATCGGTAAATTACATACCGTCACCTTTTTATCTGGGCTTAGGACCAGCAGACATTAAGGTGTGTCCGGCAGGCTTAATTTCCGTTGCCCACGCTCTGAATGTAAAGACAAATTAATGTACAAATCAATGCACCATATTTGATAACGAGACACAACAGTCATACTATTCTCATGAAAAGTTAAAAGAACAGACGAACTGTATCTTTTTGTATGCACTTTACTATGTCAAAACAGGACTTATGAATTGATGCTGAAAGTACATCAAAAACGTTTTAAACGTAGTATCAACGAATGAATAAATAGAAAAGATTCAATGAACGTAAGAAACACCAATCGACATACTGGAATTTATTAAAAAAATGTCTCATTTCAGTACATAGACGGATAGGTACGTGGCGAATTGAAAGCGAGTGCGTATCATCCACCTCGCCCTCAATAAAAAAAAGATATTTATTTTTTTTGTTCGCTTGAAACAAATTTCGAGTGAGCGTTTTGATAAATGTTTGTTACATTAGAAAAACATAAATAATTGTGTTACCTGGGTGGAAATTAAGGTCACAATACGACACTTTTAATAAAATTTGATTAAAACTACATTCGGAATTGTGAGGTTCGGTATCGCGCTTTAGATCCGATTGAACATATATATTACTATTTTTTAAGAAATCAGCAGTTTCAGAAAAGTAATTTCAGAAAATATGATCGTGTATATATTATATTTCGCGAACTGATTACAATTTTTTTTTTCGATTTACCTAAAAATGGCTTAAGGTACTTATCGGCCTAAAGCATATACATACAAAACCTTTACAATAGTGTTTACAAGGTGTTGCAAAATTGGGTCGGCATTAAGATCTGATGTCCGGCCGAAATAGCTTGTGATATCGGCTTGATATCGGTCCGATGTGTTAGTGCTAGCAGGGAAGCTAAATGTTGTATTGGAAATTGAATTTACATATAGTTGGATCATCTTTACGTGATTATCAACAATTAACTATTTCCCACTGAAGGGACGATTTGAATCACTTTGTAGGCACATTTCCACAATTGACTGATGAATTCAAAATATGATTCTTCAATTTCGGTACTAATGTGTCAGGCCGGTTTACATGACTTTTTCATATGCACGCATGATGCATGACTCGCTTTCGTTGTCTGCTTTCGTGTGCATGACGTGAAATATTCGGCGATAAAATATCAAAATAGCATACGCAAGCAATTATATGTAAAATTATATATTTCGAAAGGGCATTTGACTTAAATCATATGTAATTCATGTATACATGTTTTTAATAAAGTCAACATTATTTGAACTTTAGAAAAAAAGTTTGAAAAGAGGTGTTGACGTCCGCATTATTTACTGTTTTATTTCATTGTTTTAAGCAACTTTTTGAAACAGTATCTGACAAGAAAATGTGCTTTGAATAACACATTTCCGTTTTCTTGAATATTAACTGATGGAGTCGTCTAGTTGCCAACAAGCACTTCTCCTTCATGCCATTTTTTATCATAAGCTAGGTATGCTTGCATTCAGATCTTGTATCACAGAAAACGTTAGTGATTTTTCATTACAGCTCACGACAGAGGCAACGTAAGATCAATATCATAATAAAAGAAATCCCTTTTACCCGATAATAATTAATAGTACCTGTTCACATTTTGGCACCCAAGTATTTTCTTTTACTTAATAACTTTTACTTATTACCGTAATAACGCTTTTGAAATAAATAACGCTTGCACAGCCTGCGCGTAGTAAGGTTATGTTACAGGATTGAAGAAATAAAGCTGCACTCTCACAGATTGACCATTTTAACAACTTTTTCATTTTTTTGTGTTGGAGAGTGCAAATATTTGAGTAAATATCTGCAAAACCAATGATAAAAGGTTGCTGACCAAATATCTGATCGTAGATTTTCATATTTCCGTTCAAAAACTAATGTTTTATGGCTTGTTTTCTGTAGCTTTTTGCATATATATTGCTTCAGATAGAGTTGGGATCTCTAATCATTGAAGTACTTGGGGTTTACCTTTTCGTTTTTTATTATTATTTGTTTTATTGATAAGTTTCCTCAAGTTAATGCATACTTTGATAAGATTTACCTTTTGCGTTTTATCTTTATTAAGAATTGTTGGGATAAGAGTGAGGTTTGTGCACATAAACTGGTTTAAACCCCCAGTAAATTTACATTTTACTGACCGTTCCAAGGCGGTACCTAACAATTCATGATAAACATACCAATTATATATATATATATATATAGTATTTATGCACTGTGCTGTTTGTAGTGTTTTGTGCTGTTCTATGTTTCTTGTTTGTGGTTTTGTGTTCTATGTCTTTGGCGCTTGCCCATTGCCACTAAACCGGGTTTATGTTTAAACTTTTTGCTACTGAGCATGTTTCTGTAGCTTTTTGCATATATATTGCATTCCTTTTATGTAGTGTTGTCTACATTGCACCTGAATATTCATTATATTAAAATGAAGATCCCCTTTCTAATATTCAGTGTGAAATAGATACATTTTTTAATCAATATAATTATACATGCCTCTTTGGTGATTTTAACGCACGAACGAAATGTCTTGATTTAATTTGTGTCGGTAAGGGATTTTCCGAAAGGGAACAATTTGAAACAGTTTACGAAGAGTTCCAATGTGAACTTAATATGTTTCAACAACCAAATAAGCTTTATATCAAAAGAAGTAACAGTGGCAAATCTAGCAATAGTTATGGAAGAAAGCTTATTGAATTATTTTTTTTTTAAATAATATCTATAAATGGCCGTACAAACGGTGATGATTTAAGTCAACAGTGGAGTCAGTATTGTTGAATAATTTATATGTAGCGCTAGCTTTTTAAAGAACAAACAATATATTTATTTAACGGACTTATGGGAGGATAAAAAATGTCCAGGTTTGTTGCATTTTGGCCACTCAATCATTTAGAATAAAGCTCTACTTACAGAAATATTTATTGCATGTCTCGCCAAACCTACATAATCAAATTATTAAATGATGTCAGAATGCAATTAAATAATAACATTTTGTAACTCTCTACTATCGCAGCATTATGAAACATGAATTAATGCCCAAGTTGTACTTGTAAAAACATTTAACCATATGGTAACATAATCATTTATGATACTAAATTGTATTATACACTGAAATCAGAACAGACATTTGAGTCATATGTGAACAAAATACATTTCTGTAATTTACTATAATGTGAACGAGTTTCTTTAATGTACACTCGTGAATAAAGACCAAATAAAAAACGCAATCATTGAATCCCTCCTTATTATGCCCCCCTTCGAAGAAGAGGGGTATATTGCTTTGCACAGGCATGTCGGTGTGTCGGTCGGTCGGTCGGTCCGTCGGTAGACCAAAGCTTGTCCGAGTGATAACTCAACAATTCCTGGACGTATGGTCATCAAACTTCACATGAAGGTTGGGCCTGACCAGTAGATGAACCCTATTGATATTGGGGGTCATCGGGTCAAAGGTCAAGGTCACAGTGACCTTTAATGGTAAAATAATTTTAAAGCTTGTCCGAGTGATAACTCAACAATGCCTGCACCCATGGCCCTCAAACTTGACATGAAGGTTGGGCCTGACCAGTAGATGACCCCTATTGTTTTTGGGGGTCATCAGGCCAAAGGTCACGGTCACAGTGACCTTGAATGGTAAAAGGTTGTCCGAGTGATAACGTGACAATGCCTGCACCCATGGCCTTCAAACTTGACTTGGAGGTTGGGCATGACCAGTAGATGACCCCTATTGTTTTTGGGGGTCATCAGGCCAAAGGTCAAGGTCACAGTGACCTTGAATGGTAAAAGGTTGTCCGAGTGATAACGTGATAATGCCTGCACCCATGGCCTTCAAACTTGACTTGGAGGTTGGGCATGACCAGTAGCTGACCCCTATGGTTTTTTGGGCTCAATGGGTCAAAGGTCAAGGTCACAGTGACCTTGAATGGTAAAAGGTTGTCCGAGTGATAACGTGACAATGCCTGCACCCATGGCCTTCAAACTTGACTTGGAGGTTGGGCATGACCAGTAGATGACCCCTATTGTTTTTGGGGGTCATTGGGCCAAAGGTCAAGGTCACAGTGACCTTGAATGGTAAAAGGTTGTCCGATTGATAACTCAACAATGCCTGCACCCATGGCCCTCAAACTTGACTTGGAGAATTGGCCTGACCAGGAGATGACCCCTATGGTTTTGGGGGGTCATCTGGCCAAAGGTCAAGGTCACAGTGACCTGGAATGGTAAAAGGTTGTCCGATTGATAACTCGACAATGCCTGCACCCATGGCCCTCAAACTTGACTTGGAGGTTGGGCCTGGCCAGAAGATGGTCCCTATTGATTTAAGGGGTCATTGGGCCAAAGGTCAAGGTCACAGTGACCTGGAATAGTAAAAGGTTATCCGAGTGATAACTTGACAATGGCTGCACCCATGGCCCTCAAACTTGATTTGGAGGTTGAGCCCGGCCAGAAGATTGTCCCTATTAATTTTAGGGGTCATTGGGCCAAAGGTCAAGGTCACAGTGACCTTGAATGATAAAAGGTTGTCCAAGTGATAACGCAACAATGCCTGCACCCATGGCCCTCAAACTTGACATGGAGGTTGGGCCTGACCAGTAGATGACCCCTATTGATTTTAGGGGTCGAAGGTCAAGGTCACAGTGACCTTGAAAGCAAACTCGAAAATTCTTGGACCTATGGTCATCAAACTTGACATGAAGGTTTGGCCTGCCCAGTAGATGACCCCTATCGACTTTGGGGATCATCAGGCCAAGGTCAATGTCTCAGTAACCTTTAACGCAAAAAAGTTAACAAATCTTCCCCCACTGATATCTCAACAATTCCTGAACCTATGATCGTTAAACTTGACATGGATGTTAAGCCTGACCAGTAGATCACCCTTATTGATTTAGGATTCATAGAGTCAAAGGTCAAGGTCACAGTGATCTTGAATGGTAAAAGGTTGTCCGAGTGATAACTCAACAATGCCTGAACCCATGGCCTTCAAACTTGACTTGGAGTTGCATCTGACTTGTAGATGACCCCTTATGATTTAAGGGGTCATCGGGTCAAAGGTCAAGGTCACAGTGACCTTGAACGAAAAAAACTGGACTTGTGATAACTTGACAATGCCTGCACCCATGGCCCTCAAACTTGACATTTAGGTTTCTGGTGACCAGCTGATGACACTGGATTTTGAGTTCATAGAGTCAAAGGTCATGACGGTCATAACACACTTTATCCTCACACTTTAATGGTCATAATCTTAAAACAGCAATAAATCAGCTGTCATTTCGGTCCATGCATATTTCATTCAATTGCCCATATAATCCTGACAACATGGCGCTCAGGGGGGGGGGGGGCATAATGTTTGACAAACATCTCTTGTTATAAAATGGATCAATACTTGCGCCGAGAGCATATAAATACAGCATGCTATTAACGGCTTTGCTTCAAGACATATACGCTGCATACAGCTGTTAAAAAATATTATAAGCAATTGCAAAATCTCTTCATTACATCAATAGAAGGTTGAATTTCTTCTAAATAATCTTTGCTGATGAAAATTGTTGATAACACCGCATACTGATACAAAGTCAAAACAAAGACGTTTCAACTGTACATACGCATTTTTAAAACAACTTGCATCTTTGTTATTCTAATTTAAGTTTTTAAAAATGCGTCGAAAAGAATGTCCCTTTATTAAAAGCATAGAATCAAAGTGAAAAAGGAAAGGCAGCTCTTACGATTGCGAAGGTTTAATGTAATTTTATGGTTGTCTGTTTTTAAATAAAATAATAATATATTTACATTCACGCGCAAAAGTATGATGCAAGCATACACAATCATGGGTATGTAGTACTTACGTGCATATGTTCCAAAAATGCTTTAAAATATGGAAATAACACTGAGTGATATAACTAGTATTCGTTAATTTGTAACTAGCCGAGGCGGTAATTACAAATAAGTGATATTCGATATCCCGTGGCCTTGAAATCTGCAAACATACCCAGATTTTCAGAAAATAAGATATAGTTGAGACGTAGTAGTGTATACAAAAGAAGGTTATACGGTTTACCTAGCCTTATTCAGGGGATTAATATAGCGTGAAAGAGTGAGAAATTCCTCATGCGCTTTATTCAAATATAACATCTATCCAAGCTTACTTCCAAATGTTCCATTATGGTATAACTGTTGTTTTGTTTTCCGTTGAAGTAGAAAAAGTGTGCAAATTTCAATGATAAAGTTATATTATAATTAGGACTAGACTTTTGTAATAGTTTTGTTCTTAAAGTAAAATGTTTTACGGAAAGATAAGCTGGTCTCAGATTTCCATACTATTAGAACAAAATGCATTTTGACAAAAGGTCATTCAAACTCATTATCTATGGCATTGCTTTAAAACTGATTGCACATTATCATGAAAGCACTGGCCAAACAATGTTAAACGGATTTTGTTTACCTTAGACATAACCGAGTGCATAAAAACACACTCAAAATAAACACGTAATATGTAAATGTTTTTCATTGATATGCATGTAAACAAATTGTCTTACGTTTTTGTATATTCGTGTTCTTGTATGGATAGACTTTCCCCAGTCAACAGTCTGTGGCTCATGCAACCATTTTCATTTTAGAGAACTTTTTAAACGTTATTTTACGTTTATTTTTCTCTCTTGTGGGAAATATTCCAAAATATATTGAAATTGATGCCTTAAGCTATGAATCTATTTTGCATATCGCTTATTTACAAAGGTAATGCTAATGATCAATGAGAATGACGGACGCATTACTATACAGAACTGTTTTCTTATTGTGTTAATTAATAGCATTTAAATGTAAACATTAAATATCATGAGTTACTTAACCAGATACAATGTGATTTTTGTAATAAATACAGTACAACATAAAATATGTTTGAGCCCAAACTCTTTGTGCGTTTGTGTTATTAAGAAAAGCTTACGAATCTGTAAAAAGGATAGCATTATGGCATACATTGTAACAATACAGATGGGTAATGGATCAGGTGCCGCTGCCGTCACCCACTGTCGCTGCCCGCCGCCGCCAACTCCAACCGCGCAGATAAATCCAATCTTTTTTATTGCATACACAGTGTTAAGGTGATCGATAAAGACGAGCCTTCGTTTGATTTAAACCAGGTGTTCTTGCTTTTCAGGGTTTTTTTTACACTTTTTTGGTCAATAGGTTAATTATAATGTATAAACATGTCATGATATATTTAATCAAATACGTTATGAATGAGGTTCTTGATAAGGAGCTGTTTATGCAGTTTTGTTCACCTGTCATTTCATATTTGAATTTTCAAAAATAGGATCAATTGCATTTAGTCGTCAACCACTGACGCCTCCCGTCGCCTTAATCGCTACTCACCTCTGATTAATCCAAAATACGTTCCGCCGTAATAACTCGATAATATTGTTTTTGCATACGCCGTGTTTAGATGGTAGATTTAGACGAGCCTTCTTTGGATTTAAACCAGTTTATCTTGTTTTCATTGCAAATTTGAATTTTACAATCCATTGACGGGTTTAATAAACGCAATTTTACAAACTTTAAAGGCCATTTTGTCAAAAGGGCCTTTGTGTCAGATTACTTGCTACCAAGGAATAGTTATAATATCGAATCGAGTGTTCTGTTTCAGAATACTTAGTAGGAAGTCATTACCGGCGGTAATCTTTCAAAACAGTTCTCTTTGCAAAGTGCTTAGTTTAGTTGGAATTTATAAATTAGTGCTAATATTTGAACGGTAGTTTTACATAAAACAAAGCTCTTATCGTGCATTACTGGCTTGTAGATATACAACAAAAATAAGCCCATGAACGCGCATTTCCCATTATACAGTAAGTGACAAAATAGAACAAACACATACTACTGTCACTAACTACCCTTGCGCTTGAAATCATAAATAACCCCCGATTACGCTCGTTTTTTTGAAAAAAAGTCAACCATGTAATAAGTCTTTGCTTTCGCAAAACAAATTAAAACAAGAGATGTTTGTCAAACATTATGCCCCCTGAGCGCCAAGTTGCCAGAAATATTTGGACAATTGAATGAAATATGCATGGACTGAAATGACAGCTGATTTGTCATTGGATGCATATGAGGCAGGTCATCTACTGGTCATACCTAATCTTCATGTCAAGTTTGATGACCATAGGTCCGGGAATTGTTGAGTTATCACTCGGACAAGCTTTGGTCTTCCAACAGACCGACCGACATGTGCAAAGCAATTATATAACCCCTCTGCTTCGAAGGGGGGCATAATTAAACTAGATGTTCACTGAAAACTGATACTTCAACTCATGCATTTAGTGACATATAAATTTCTACTGTCTACTATATAAGAAAATAAAATATGGACAATCAGAAAACCTTTTTTCAGCTTACAGTCACACTGACCTTGACCTTTGACCCACTGACCTCAAAATCAATAGGGTTCATCTGCTGGTCATGACCAATAAGCCTACCTAGTATGAGGTCCCTGGGTCAAAGCGTTCTCAAGTTATTGATCGGAAACCGTTTTTCATGTTAAGGTCACACTGACCTTGACCTTTGACCCACTGACCTCAAAATCAATAGGGTTCATCTGCTGGTCATGACCAATACACCTACCAAGTATGAGGTTCCTGGGTCAAAGCGTTCTCAAGTTATTGATCGGAAACCGTTTTTCATGTAAAGGTCACACTGACCTTGACCTTTGACCCACTGACCTCAAAATCAATAGGGTTCATCTGCTGGTGATGACCAATACACATACCAAGTATGAGGTTCCTGGGTCAAAGCGTTCTCAAGTTATTGATCGGAAACCGTTTTTCATGTAAAGGTCACACTGACCTTGACCTTTGACCCACTGACCTCAAAATCAATAGGGTTCATCTGCTGGTGATGACCAATACACATACCAAGTATGAGGTCCCTCGGTCAAAGCGTTCTCAAGTTATTGATCGGAAACCATTTGGTATTCCGACCGACCGACAGACAGACCGACCGACCGACCGACCGACCGACCGACCGACATGTGCAAAACAATATACCCCACTTTTTTCAAAAGGGGGCATAAAAATAAACGTTGTAGTTCTAAGTCCTTGCCATAAGGAATGGAATAACTAAAGCAGAGTGTGAAGAGCAAACTTGTGAAAAGTGTGTTTCTTAAACTGGTTGAACATTGATTGCGATAGTTTAATCACAAAATTGGAACGTATTTCCACCTGGTATAATTGCTCATCAAAAAGGTGATATGGCATGTCCCTTGTATGATGTTATCGACAAAACCTATTATTTAATGAAATTTGATACCAGTATTATATGACTTGAACGCTTTAAACATTACTTCTTCATTCTTATACAATCGATACGTTTGTTTTATTCACAATGCTATAGCCATTTAGGTATTATATTTGATACTGATACTGCCTCGAGGTCGGACCGAGCATGATAAGTTCAACATATAAATTTGTGATCATGGATTGTTACGGAAGGAAATAACCCTTTTATGAAAATGGAAACTTTAAATATAACTAGCGTATGGATGAGAAATTAAAGTCTAAACCGCTTTAGGACCGTGCAATTTAAAGATTTAACCTTCTTAGGACCGTGCAAACTAAATGCATTATAAGCTAAGGACCGTCCAATCTATAGACGTAACCTTGTAGGACCGTGCAATCTATAGAAATATCCTACTTCAGACCGTGCACACTGTATGCATAACCTGCTTTATACCGTGCTTAGGAACGTGCAGCTTATATACATTATCAGCTTAGGACCATGTAATTTATATTTTTAATTAACCGTGCAATTTATAGATATAACCGTGCAAAATAAGTATGACCAGCTAAGGACCGTACACACTATTGACTTTACCAGCTTAGGAACGTGCAAACTATAAACATAATCAGCTTTGGACCGTGCAAACTGCAGGCATTATTTTCTTCAAAACCTGCAAACCAAAGACATACCCAGCATAAGGCCCTACAATATATACACTTACCCAGCATAGGACTGTGCAAACGATACACATCTTGCTATGACTGTGCAAATTAGCATAGCCTGCTTAGAACTGTTCAAACTATAGTACTTACCTGCTAAGGACTGTTAAAACTAAAGGCATCAACTGCTTTGGACTGTGCAAACAATAGACATAACCAGCATAGGAATGTGTAAGCTATAAACGTACCCTTGATAGGACTGTGCAATCTAGAAACATAACCGGCTTAGGCCCGTGCAAGCTATAAAGTAGCTGAGTCATTAATGGCCGGTCAAATTACATATATAGCGAGCGTAATAACGTGCAAACTATAGGTCTAGCTGCATTAGGAAGTAGTATAGAGATAGCAAGTTTGGGGCCGTAAAAACTATAAAACTAATTATAGACATAACCTTCTTAGGATCGCGTTGACTATTGACAAAAACTGCTTATGACCGTGTAAAATTTAAACAGTATTTACTTAGGACCACGGAAATTATATACATAACCTTTTGAGGACCGTACAACCTGTAAACATAACCTGCTTAAGACTTAGCAATTTATATACATAATCAGCTTAGGATCGTGCAATTGATGAACATAATCTTCTTAGGACCGTGCAAATTATAGATTTAACCTGCTTACTATAGACATAACCAGCTTAAGACCGTGCAAACTATAGACATTATTAGCTTAGGACCGTACAAACTATAGACATAACCTTCTTAGAACCGTGCACACTATAAACAATATCGCCTTAGGACCGTGCAAAGTATAGTCATGACCTGCTTAGGCCCATACAAACTAAATAATTAACTATCTGCCTTTACTTCCATATTGTTTCACAAAACATAATATAATAGAAGTGCAAGCAAAGCTTTACTAGCAGACAGAAAACAACTCCAATTTTGTATTGTTTCAAATCAAACAGAATTAAATCTTCTGGCATTCGTGATAACAAGCACACTTGATGAGCTTAACAGCACTTTTTAATATTCAATTTCGATATTGCTTCTCAACATTTAATATCCAACGGAACATAATTTCTAAATGTCTTTAAAGAGGACTTCAGTTGTGCACGCAATTTTGTTTTATAATTTAAAAAGATACTATTTGACGTGGCTGTTTGTGGTGCTGAATCCACAGTATGTTTTTGACAAAGGTTTTTGCGATCGTCAGTGTTTAAGCCAAAAATGAAAAATACACTATATATGTCACATCGTTAATAGGTAGCTTACATGCTGTCATTCGTGTTTCTATTTTAAATTGCTGTTATTATTAATGATTTTATAACTAATATATTGTATCCTTGATCATGTTGTTTGTTCTAAATTGCATGGTTTGTATTGAATGCATTGCATTGCATATACCACTAAAGAACAATCACTATATCTGATGCATGTGTTTGTTTTTCCGACCAAACATTGCCAAATGTGTCAATTTGATTATTATGGCACAAACAGTATTGCCAGGTGCATTTTAATTCGGCAATCGACAAAAAACCCGCATTGATAGACACAAGGTGTTTGTTCCAACAATAGCTATGGCACGGGTCTTGGTCTCAACGGATTAAGAAGAGCATTCTTAGGATCAATTGATCTTAAGCTTCGGGTATTTTCCCACTGTATTTACTAATTAGTAATTGGTATACATGGCATATGTATATCTATTTATTATATCTGCGGTATAGGATTTTAAGAATACTATTTGGTATAGATTTGGTTACTCGTGCGTAAATTAGTAGTTTCCTCGTGCTTCTATAGTATTAAGTTGGTCATTCGATGCTAAGACGGGATAGTATAAACTTCTTTCAAATTGTCAATTTCGAGTTCTGCATTTGCGTTATTCACAATGCTTCAATAGTCTTTATTTTGTGAAGATGTCATTTGATTCTGTGGCAAGTAATGACCAAGATCAGTTAGACGTTAGTCATCGGCAGCTTACAGCGAGTTCCTTGGGTCAGTCTTTCCAGTCGGATGATTGTCGTAGTAGGAAGCCGGAAGAACCACGTGGCAAGGAGCCGGACTGCACACGTGGCAGGGACTCGGAGACTTTTCGTAGTAGAGAGACTGACGGAAGCTACAGTAGTGATAAAGGTAGGCCTGGGCCCTCGGGGGATAGAGAAGGGGATTTGTTTGAGGCGTTTGGCTTGTTAAGAAACTATTTTGACAATAAATTGTCAACTTTAAAACAAGATCTTACGAACAGTGCATCCAAACAGAAGGAAAAAGACTCTATTCCTTATTTCAAGAGTACCGCATGCAAAATTCAGTTCCAGTTCAATACTGATATTGCAAATCTGTTGCATGAAATTGTTGACTCTGACAGCCTTGATTTAAGCCATGTAAAAGCAAAATAAGCTTTGAGAAAAAATAAACATCGAATAAACTCATCCGATTGGCTGATATTTCCCCTGGGGGCTGGGCCACTGTAAAAGAATACGAGATCCCCGAACTGGGGTCAGATAGCGATGGCGAAAGAACAATCGAAAGGCCAAAAGCCAAGGAAAAGATGACAATTGAAGATTGGAAGGTAGGCGTTGAGTATTTTGAAAAAGATTCATATTTTTATAAAATTGATTTGTCTAATGGTTATTATCATATTGATATTTTTCCAGAACATCAAACATTCTTAGGTTTTAGTTTAGAAGAATTTTTTTACCGCTATTCAGTCGTTGCTTTTGGATTGTCAAGCACCCCTTTTGTTTTCTCAAAACTATTGCGTGAAATAGTCAAGTTTTGGAGATTTAATGGCATTAAAATTGCAATGTTTCTTGATGATGGATGAGGTACTAACACGAGTCGTGATTTAGCTACTCGTGATACAATTTTTGTGAAAGATAGTCTAAATCAGGCTGGGCTTATCATAAATGAGGAAAAGTCCGTATGGGTACCGGTACAAAACCTAGAATGGATTGGTTTGGTGTGGAATAGTACTGATAGTTCTATCAGTATTCCTGCACGTAGAGTTGATGATTTCAAAAGGTCACTTTTAAAACTTTTAGATTCTTTTCCTTTTGTTACTGCTAGGAAGCTAGGAAAGTGTACTGGAAAAGTTATTTCAATGATGCCGTTAATTGGTAATATTGCACGGCTTATGTCTAGGTTTATGTATATACAAATTTGTTAAAGGAATAGTTGGAACTGCCCATTCACATTAGATATAGACTGTCCGTGTATATCCAAAATAAGATTCTGGCTTGAACATGAATACAATTTAAATTACAGATCTTTAAGCAAAAGTTCTTTTGTAGATACGCTGGAAGTTTTTTCGGATGCTAGTAGTTTCGCATGTGGTGCTCACATTGTTAACATGCCAGGTTTTGTATTTCATGACATGTAATCTCAAGATGACGCAGATTTTTTTCGGGAAATGAAAGCTGTATATTTAGCATTTGAGAGCTTATGGGCATATATTAGCAAACCATCAAGTGAAGTGGCTCTCTGATTCTCAAGTTTGTGTTCATGTTATTAAGGTTGGTAACTCCATTTAAGAGTTACAGGAATTAGCTCTAAAGGTGTTTAAACTATGTTTTCAAAACAAGATTGACCTTGATATTCAGTGGGTTCCCAGGGATTTGAACGATGTTGCTGATGATCTTAGAAAGTACATGAATACGGAGGAATGGGAGGTTTCTCCTCAGTTCTTCAGTAATATGAATAGGATATTGGGACCATTCACAGTTGACAGATTTTCTAATTATAGTAATAGAAAAATACGCAGATTTAATTCAAAATTTTATGATTTTGAAACTTAGGCAGTTGATTCGTTCACACAGAACTGGGCCAGTGATAATAATTTATCTAGTCAATAGAGCTGTTTTTCATCTTGGCTTGTTCTGCTTACGGAACGTTAGTTGTTCTTAAGTGCGGTATTTTGGCCAATGTTGTTTGAAGCGAATTGCCAAAAGAGAGATTTTGTCCTGGAGTTCGATAAGGGACAACTAATCTTTGATAGTAGGAGTGATTGCGTTTTCAATTCTTGGCGTTTCTCTAGTAAAGTTCTAGCTTTCCGTTTATAATTGTGTTATTCCAATGCATATTTTTGGTTTCAAACGTAAGCATTTTTTAGGCAGGAATTAGTTTATTTTATTTTCAAAATAACTCGGTCTGTTTTACCTGAGTGTTTATTTGTGTCTCGTGTATTATACACGATTATGTATTATGAAGAGAAAATGTATTACTTCAGTACATAAAACTATGAATATCAGTAGTATTAAAATATATAAGAAAGATAATTAGGACAATACGGTATTTCATTGTATATGGGTTGTTGCCCCTCTTTAATAGTTTTAAAAGAGTTCTTATTACACAATGTCGGTATCAGATACTAACAATCTACAATTGATCAAAATTTGCGAATATGACTTTTATTCGGTTTGTTGTACCGGAATGTAATGATTTTTTTTCCTTTACTCAGTCTGTTGAGCCGGAGTGTACAATTGTACTTGGTACAAATAAAGTCGTGTACTGTACACGAAGAGTATTAGAAAGACGTTTTATTATTATTATTTTTTAAATTTATTTTATTTATAATATGTGTAAAGGATGCTTTAATTTTTAAACACTAAATTTGCTAATAATATCTTATATTGCACATTTGACAGATGCATTCAAGGTTGGATTATAGAGGAATTTTCACAGAGAATCTCTGCCCGATGATCTCAAAACACATCATGATTACATACAAACGCTAGTGAAACTTTCGAAATCGAACAACACTTTCAAACAATACAACTGTTATTTTAAATCGTTTTGCATATGATGTAAAAAATATGAATTCCAACCGCTTCCAGCTTCCGATTATCATATAGCCCTTTTTCTGTCATCCATGAAGTGCTCTTCATCGTCAGCATCAATAGTAAATACTATTATTTACAGTATTTCGTGGGCTCATAAGATTTCGGGGTTTACTGATCCTTTCTGTTGTAATTTAGTGAGTTTCACTAAAAATGGCATGTTGCGAGTTTCTAAGAGATCTGTTCAACAAAAATCTGAAATTTCTAAAGATGATTTCTTAAACTTATTGCTCATTTTGGAGGTATAAAATAATTTGTTGGATTTAAGATTTATAAGTATGTGTCTACTAGGATTTGCATGTTTTTTGAGATTTGATGAACTTTTGTATTTAAAAAGATCTGATTTAAAGATTCTGTCTGATTGTGCAGAAATCTTTATTTCTTCTAGTAAAACAGATCATCGCAAAGCTGGAGAAAAGGTTTATATTTCCAGAACAAGCAAATGTTCATGTCCAGTTTATTTCCTTGAGAATTATCTCACTGAAGCTGAGAATAATGAAAATTCAGGTGATTATTTTTTTTGTAATATCAGATACTCTCATAAATTGAACAAACATATTCTATGTTCGGGCAAACCAATTTCCTACAATTGAGCTAGGAAAAGTTGAGTTACCAATTTAAAAGTTGTTGGTATTGATAGTAAACAATATGGTTTTCATTCCTTTCGTTCGGGCGGAGCTACAGCGGCTGTTGTAAATGGCGTGCCCGATAGAATACTTAAAAACACAGACGTTGGAAGTCCGACAGTGCTAACGACGGATATGTTAGAGATTCAGTAGCAATCAAAATTAGTGTATCGAAGAATTTAGGCATATAAATATTTTACGATGTCTCTGTATAGTATCTTTTCACTTAGGATGAAATATGATTTATCAGCGTGCTAGATAAATAAACACTAGTTTGCTTTTACTAATGTTGTTACATTAGCTACAGTCGGAGATGTTTTGTAACATATTACGCTTTAAAATATGAAGCTAACGAGGAGTAATAACATTTCAATGGAACAGTGGAATATTAAATGAATATATGTTTCAGACGACATACTAAATATAATTATTTATCTGTATGAATATGTAAATATATTTCTCTGTCATGATATTTGATTATTTGTAGTAGAACTTTTATCAACTGTTACAAGTATATGAATTTGTTTTAAAGCATGAACAAGAAGGTTCCCGTTCTTTTTCATTCGATTAAAGTATCCCGTCTGTGACACACCTACATTGTCTTCTTTTTATATTATTATCCTTTAGGTAAATAATAAATTATTTATGTTTGGCATGTAATGTAATGAAATAGAAAACATAAATGTATTTATTATATCTGCGGTATAGGATTATAAGAGTACTATTTGGTATAGATTTGGTTACTCGTGCGTAAATTAGTAGTTTTCCTCGTGCTTCTATAGTATTGAATTGTTCATTCGACGAGTATAAACTTCTTTTCAAATTGTAAAATTTTCATTTACTATGGATGTTTAAACTAAGAATATATGTTGCGTACATTATTTTTGAATACTGTCTCATGCATATTTATCTTTCCAGTTTGGTAATTTTCTGTTACCATGGCAGTGCAAGTGATGTTGAGTCTGAGAGTCTTTGCAGCAGTGGTTCCGGAAACTATGACTGCTCTTTAGCAGTGTTTTTTTCTATTTGATTTGTGTATAAGAACATTGGAGCCAGGTGTATTTTGCTGGCGCATTTTTTTTCTTGGAACCATTTGCTTTGAATGTGAGTGTATTTCTGGTTAAAGTATCCCGTCTGTTACACACATGCATTGTCTTCTTTTTATATTATTATTCTTTAGGTAAATAATTAATTATTTATGTTTGGCATGTAATGTAATGAAATAGAAAACATAACTGATCATAGTTGTCAAACATATGGTTTTAACACTTCGTTAATATACGTTCATATATGCAATGCGTTTAAGACCTGTTGCTTCAAGAAACAGTACGACTATCAACGTAGAAACAGATTGAACCTTGTAAACAGTCCTAATCCCAACTCGTTTTGGAAACAACTGAAACTTGGTGTAAAAAAACCAAAAAGACTGTATGTAGTATCTCTCCAAATGAGTGGTTTGATTATTTTAAAAGTTTACTATATGACGATAACGCTGTGTTAGTTGATCCCAATACTAAAAATATTCACAATTCAATTGACCATAGTGCTAACCCACTTAACGATCCGTTTACTTTAAATAAGATAGAACTTGCTACTTCTAATCTTGTTAATAATAAAAGCTGTGGATTAGATGGAATCCCTTCCGAGTTTTATAAATATACTTGATCTGATATAATACCTTTTTGTTACACTTATTTAATAGCATTCTGTCGACTGGCATTTTTCCTGAGTCTTGGGGGCAAAGTATTATATGTCCTGTGTACAAATCTGGACCCATTACTGTACCGGGGAACTACCGGGGGATATCTAAAACTAATACAATGTACAAAATATTTTCAGGTGCCATTAATAAAAGGCTATATAATTGGGCTGAAGACAACCATAAATTTGATGAATGTCAAGCTGGGTTTCGTCGTAATTACTCGACAGTCGATAACCTATTCTGTTTACAAGTCATGGTGCAAAAATATCTATCAAAAAAGGGAGGGCGCTTCTACAGTTTATACGTAGACTTTCGTAAGGCTTTTGACAAAATAAACCACGTTAAAATGTTCTAATCACTCCAAAATATAGGTAAACATGATAGTTTTAAGAGTTCTTAAAGCTATGTATCACGATTTAAATTCATGTGTTAAAACACCAGATGGTACAACAAACTCGTTCCCATGTAATGTCGGTACAAGACAAGGAGACAAGTCAAGTTCGACAATTTTTGTCCTATTCATTAATGAGTTATCAGCCCTTTTACGAGAAAATTGTGGTTCTGGGATTTTCATTTCTACTATTTGTGCGCAAACGGTTTTTAAATTGCAACAACAATTAAACGTAATAGATAGTTTTTGTTCAAATACCGGTATGGAGGTCAATCTTGATAAGACTGAAATAATTGTTTTTAGAAATGGTGGCCATTTACGAAATAATGAGAAATGGTTCTTTCGTGGCGAAAATATAAAAACAACATCTGTTTATAAATACATGGGTATATAGTTTAGTCCACAGTTGTCATGGACGCCAGCACAAGACAAACTAGCAGCTCAAGCTCAAAAAGCTACTTTTGCTATTAAACGTTATCAGAAACCTTTTGGTTATTTTCCAACAAAAGAACTGTGTAAAATGTTTGACACTATGATAAAACCTATTCTATGTTATGGGTCCCAGATTTGGGGCTATACATTCTGTCCTAAGATTGAATATGTACAAAACGATTTCTGTAGGAAGCATATTGGTGTTAATAAAAGCGCTAATACATGTATGATTCTTGGTGAATGTGGAAGATTGCCTTTATGTTTAAATTATTTTTCTAATGGTATTAGATATTATTGCAAATTATTACAACTTTCTAATAATAGATACCCTTAACAATGTTACTTAATGCTCAAGTCGTTGGATGAAGTTGGGCGCACTTGCCGGGCAACTTATATTAAGAATATGCTTTTTATGTATGGCTTCGGTTATATCTGGATATCTCAAGATGTTGGCGATATATCTATATTTATAAGTGTTTTTAAACGGAGAATTATTGATTGTTTCAACCAAAACTGGCACGATTCTATTAACAGTTCCAGTCGGTGTTTTCATTATAAAGAATACAAAACTTTGCTTAATGTGGAACGTTATTTATCTTTAGACATACCTTACAAACTCAAATTAGCTTTTAGCAAATTTAGATGTTCAAATCATAAATTGTTAAATGAAACTGGTAGGCATAATAATATCCCAAGAGAAGAACGCGTTTGTCGATTTTGTCTAGATAATGTTAACATTTTTGTTTTAGACTGTGAATACCATGCATTCTTTATATGTTGTAAATATAATGATATACGGACGCAATATTTATTTAATTGGTATTCTAATGGTACTGAATTAGAAGATTTTTATAGGTTATTTAACACAAATCAATCTGAAGATTTACGAAAACTAGCTTATTATGTATACCATCTCCTTCTTAACATTAATGGTTAAGGGGAAGTAATCATGATTTTTATTTACACTTTGCTTGTATTGATTAATTACCCTGACACAACTCATGTCTTTCTTGTATGTTATGTATTTTGGGCCAGTGGCCTTAAATTACTCAATAAACTGTTGACTAGACTTGACTTTAAGGAAGGTACAGACATGTTCTTGAACCGTATATATTTGCTTTGGAATGACATATTAATATGAAATAAGGCGCACCGCCTCTACGGGCTTGAATTCATATTTCTGGGAACGTTTAAGTCCTCTGTTAACGCAATTTAGAAGTATTTCATCTTATCTTTAATTAAAATCAGTTTTACTGCAGTTGCGTGTGTAAACATGTTTATTAAATAATATAATTTATATACTAAATTATATAATTCCCAAATTTTGACAATGAAATCGGAAGGAAATTTAGGCCAAAAATATACTTAATTGCTAAAATTAATGAAACAAAAAGTTCCATAAACTTTAAAATTGAAAGTTTTATTAATTTAACACGTTTAATTAACTATTTGCAGCCAAGCAAATCTGACTCTTTATCTGCTAAAAATCGAAGTATAAATAGATATTTTATAATATATTTAAAAAAAATATAAGTAAATGGTTGCTAAGGATTTTATTAGACCATAAGATAGTAATTGGTTGCTATGGATGAAGGCAGTTGGTAATAAAGTCAATGGTTGTTAAGGAAGTACTTGAATGCTTAGGAAGTAATTGGTTGCTAAGCAAGTGAGTGGTTGCCTTGGAAGTTTTTGGTTGCTAAGGAAGTCATAGATTGCTATGGATGTAGGTGGTTACTTACCACTACATGAGGCTACATAACAAATATTAAGTGTCTGGGCCTGGCGGTTTCAGAGGACATTTTTAGATGTTTCACTAAATAAGTATATAGACAAACTGGGACTCTAGGGAGTATCCATCTTTGACCCCAGGGGCATTATTTGAACAATTTTGTAAAAGGCCAAGACATGAGACTACATACCATAAACCAAACATAAAAGGTCTGGACCATGCGGTTTCAGATAAGGTGATTTTGAAATTTGACCATATCAGTTTATAGAAATCCCTGGACGCCATGAGCTGAACAACTTTTTACATCAGAGACATAATTTGAACAATCGTGGTAAGGGACCTCCACATGAAGCTGCATACATAATATGATGGAGCTTGGTCCAGCGGATTCAGAAGGTTTTGTTTTAGTTTCAAAATTCTGACGCTTGAAGCCAGGCAAACGACGACCACAATACCTCATCTTGAGCATGTTGTGCTCGGGTGAACTTAAATACTGAAAGATTCATCATAACTGCTGGTGTATTCATATGTCAGATGACAAGATAATGCAGAAAATGCAGAGAAAACAACACTCAAAAATTTATATTTCTTTACTTTAAGTATCAGTTTTTAAGGCTGAACTGAGAATGCGTTCAGGAGATGAGCACATTCTGATTGTCTGCATGCTGCTTTTTTATATTTGATTGGCAGTTAGTGTCCATGTTTGGAATTATTTATACACAAACTAACACTTGTATTCTCTTGAAATATGGGATTCAGAGCTGCATCACGTCTGGTTTAAGATTGCTTTACCACTTACGGAGCCAAACCGCTGCTTCCTGCCACATCATTATCTGCAAATAACAAAACAAATTGTTCAACACAGAATGCAACTACGACTTACTACTACTAAGTATGTAAAATGCCTGATAATTATCACTTGACTTGATAAACTTGATTTATAGAGAAGAAAAGTTATGAATTCAAAAAAAATTGAAGACAAAATTCATGAAATATATTACCTTTTTGGACATTTTTTATCAATTCTAATGTTAAACTCCACTAATTAACTACAGGGAATAACTTTGGAGTTGAGCAAACCATTATTTATTTAACAAAATTGTTGTATTATTTAGAAACAAAATCTCTTTTTCGGAAAGCCTTGTCAGGAGGCGGCATGGGATTCTGGCCAGGACACCTCTTTGACCGGCACGGGTTCCTGTCATTGTACGTCTATCTTAAGCATCAGCAACCAGGCTAGTTATAGAACTTAACAATACATTTGTTCTTGAGGGTATTTTAGTGTATTTTGAATGTATGGAGGGAAAAGGCACTTATCTTAATGTAACCGGCACACTTTCTTTCCGTTTGCCGTGAGAAATTCCATGAAATTTATCATAAAAATATGAACGAGTAAATACAAAGTTATGAGTTATTGATTATGCAAAATAGATAAATGGATTAAAGAAAGCAATATTTCTTCGAAATAGAACTATTATTGATGTTTTTATTGTTGCAGGGACAAATATTTCCACTTCAAGTTCTAAATGGACGCAATTATTCGTATAAATGTACGCCCGGTTTTATTTCACAGGACTCTGTTATGACCTTAAATTAAATAAAATTTGAACGATTCCTACATGTTGTAAAGTATTACCTTAATGTCAACTGTGTAGCTAGGTTTTAACTCGACGATCCTGACATCATTTTCAACGGGTTGTCTGTTGTTTGTTTATCTTTCACAGTCAGCAAGCATAGATTCGTCTAGAATGTCGAGCTGAGCTGTATTTTAATACGTTTAATATCGGTAAATATAACATGTGAAACATTCAATTATTGTCTTGATAACGCTTTTCGCACGTGCTGAATTTCTTTCTTTGATTTCTTCTATAAAGTGTCTTATATCTGTATCGTCCTTAACATTATGGTGTTTTATAAAATACTAAAACGATATTCTTTAACTATGATTTGTATGGGCTTATAATAAACGAATTAATCACTGGAAAATTGCCGTCAATCGTATGTCACTTTATCTAACTGACTTCCTTTATGGCAGGGATGATACATGTTTGATGAATCTACCTTTCAAGGTTATGATTCACGTTTGGCAACCAATGTAGCCACAATATTTGATATGTGTTAAGGACGATACAATGTGCCTTCCGTTGTGGAGCAAATTAGGTTGAAAATGGTGGTAAACAGTTAATGTGATGTGTTGTTTTACCTCTTCAAAAGTTCATCGAAGTAGAATAAAAAAAATCGCGGAATGAAGTTCCGCGTAGAATTGACTATTATTTAAATAAATATAAATGTTCTCAATAAAATCATCATTCGGCTCTAAATAAACAGTAAATTACATACCGTCATCTTTATTATTGATAATGGTTGGAGCAAGTGCGGGGATATCGCTTATAAATTTGGCTTAAATCCTTTAGTGAAGTCGTATTCCAGTTAACTCGTGTTTCTCTGACATAACAAGACAGTAATCTTATGTCTTACTGGTAAAGTTATGTAAATGCATGCGTGATGTGCTTGTGGTGGTTGTACGTTTTGTGTCTCTCAGTGTCAGGGTCTTTGGGCCCTTACCATCTGTCTCTAAAAAGAATTTATACTTGGCATTTGACTATTGGTTCGTCCCTGTTTTTTTCAATGCAGACATCATATGAGACTCTATCATAGTTATTTACTCACTTTTTTCTCCTAAGTGACACTGAGGTTTTAAAATCGCCGAATTCTAAAGAAAGATTAAAAAAACAGCTTTGCGTGAAGGTTGCAAATTGTCGATAACTTAGTCGTACCTCTTTAAATCATTCGCCATTTATAATTTTTAAAAAGGGAATATTTTCCTTAAAAACTACAATTTACTATGATGTGAGTCCATTTAATGTACACTCTTTAATAAAGACTTATTCGGTAACCCGGTCCTTTTATGGTCATAAGAGAATCACTCCAAGCATAACATTGAGAAATCGCATAAAATACCATGTGATTTAACGGCTTTGTTTGTATTCAAACAGCTGTAAAAAAACATTATGAACAACCACAAAACATATTTATAAATTTCACACTATATAACGAAGAAAGTTCTTCCAAATAGGTATATTTCCGATGGAAAATCGAAGAATAACAAATCGCGATCTACTTTTCGTAAAGTAAATTGCAAGTTTTGTTATATCTCTATGCATTCATGCATTCAATTTGAAATGTAGAAAATATTTACTAAATATACACAGTTAATGTCCCATTCCTTTTAAATCTTTAGAAACATATAAACAGAAACCAAACAAATTTTCAGAAAATAATACACAAGTGATCTACCTAGATATAATTGAGCAAATATAATATCACGTGCTTTTTGACGTCACTTTTGAAAAGTGTTATTTGTAAAGGTGAAACGCTGTAAGGTGCCAATAATGCCAATAATAATATTTTTGCCAATAATGTTTAAGGAAATAAAGCGCAGTCTAGTGTTATTCAGACATATGTTGTACATTGCATAGGTTTTTAGCAAAATGTGTTGGAAAGTCTTTAGATTCCATAAAAAGTTGAAAATATTTTAAGTTATAAGTTCATAGGATTTTTTTTTGTTGCTAAAGGTTAAGGTAGTTGATAATAAATTCAATTGTTGCTAAAGAAGTACTTGATTGCTTAGAAAGGAAGTGGTTTTTTACCAAGTGAGTGTTTGCTAAGGAAGTTATTGGGTGCTAAAGAAGTTATAAGTTGGTATGGGTTAATCGTTCATTAAATTAATATATATATATAAGTTGTAAGTGTATCGTTGTTTCGGTAATAACGGGTAATAACCCAGGAATCGTAAATGGTTTTTAATCCCATGTGTACATAGCAGATTATAAAAAATAACATACATTCGTGACTAAAATGCTATATACAGAGCATTTGTAATACGTTGCTTGATTGTCAATGATCATTTTGACATTGAAACATCTTAAGCTTACATTTTGATGATATGCTTCTAAAAACCTGATATTTCAAGTGTACCAATTGTTGGGAGGCCCATCCTCAATTAAAGAAATGTTGAATAAATAAAGTTTGCCAAAATTTGTTTTTCCGTAACTACCTTCTTAAATCCGTCTTCCTGTCGACCATACGTCTGTCGAACTTGCTACGACGACCTTCTAAATAACGTTAAAGTCCAGGTTGATGCAGTATTAAAAGTAATGCTCTGTACATACCCGCACCTCACAACAACCATGTACAGTCATAGTTTATGAGATGTTCCAGATGCCCCGTATATTAGTAAAGGTATCAGCACTGCATAAATCACTGCATGAATCTCAAAGTTTGTCATATTGATTTTCATAACCTAATATTGATGACTGACAGTAACTGAAAAACTGCGCAATGACTTGATAGAAAAGAAATTGTTTCCTAACTATCAAAAACTATTTAACCGAATGCTTTTAGTTTCTGATTGCATACACATACAGTGCTTTCAACTCAGTAAAGTGTTGCATTAATGCCACCGAAATGAATTTCAATTCGAAAAGACAATGTAGTTTTTTTCTTTACAAAATTGACAGTTTATGCCATATCGCCACTTTCAATACTTTAAACGATGATCTTTTTCCTAAAAAAAAACGGTACTTGGTCTATACTGTTGAAACATGTAATTGAGTCAAAATGCTCTACTTCATTTTTTGAAGGATTAAGTGGGTTACCGTGATAAGGATTAAGGTCGAAACCAATAACCTCAGGAGAATACAGAGTCACATGACAATAGTGAGATGGAATCGCAAAGCAATGACCAGTGACAATCTAACGGGAGACACACAAAGTCATAGAACAACAGTTGGCTGAGTTGGAATGAAGCAAGGCTCATGTTCGAGTCGAAACCAAACGTGAAACAGAAAACGTAATATAACAACTGTCAGTTGGAATTCTGTGATAAGGAACACTGTCCTACCGACAACCCAAAAAGAGAAACACAAAAGCATGAGACAACACTGACTGAAATCCCCGTTACAAGAACTCATTAAGTGCCCTGTTTACAGTCCAAAGAGAGACACTCTTTAAACAGGTGAACAGTGACTGAGTTGGAATTTGGCGACAAGGAGCAATGCCTTACAGACAATCAAACGACACACAAAGTCACAGGACCATAAACATGTATTACTAAGATTAACTGGTCTTTTGCGTCACAATTACTACATTTGATTATGGCTTAGAGGTTATTGCTGGACATTGTGTGCATAATGGCTCCACAATATTGAAAAAAAGTGATTTAATTATTTTTTCTGCTTCAAATATTTGCACGGAGAAGGGCGCAGTATTACAAAACCAACAACGGAAGCCTCGTTCAGTTATTAAAGTGGAAGGTACACAGCTAATAATAATAATAATGTAGCTGAAGCATGACTACGTCGCATCAGTACCCCCGCGCTTTATTTAGCAACGTCATTAAAGGCTAAAACATGGATACAATCAACACAACGCGGACATATTTTATTCTTATTAAGCAAAATTCGATACTAATAATAATGCAAATACATAATAATACAAACAATATATTACAATAATATGAAATGTAGAGACAAAATTACGTTGTTGACTGAAAAAGACAACTCCATTTTCGCATTCTTAAACAATTCAAACAGATTTACATTCCTTGATAGCTTGGTTTAAACAATATTTATTTCAATTTAGCATTTTAGGACGTACAAAATATACGTACAATCGTACGATCTACGGCGGCAGTTACACATGAAAAGTTGACAAAGGATATCGGGAAAAAGGCGTATATCATTTCTCGCTTTTGTCGCTCTTTAAAGCGGATTATAAGTGTGTAAAGAAATTACTTATGACATAATTACTTGTAATAGTATGCCTTATGTAGCCAATAATTAAAAATGCGAGTATCAAATAGGCAAGTGCTGAAGCTCAACCTCAGACCAGGTGGCCAAATGTTGTTGCTCTTCCTTAGACCAGATAGTCAAATGTTGTGACTCTACCTCAGACCAGGTAGCCAAATGTTGCGGCTCTACCTCAGACCAGGTAGCCAAATGTTGTGGCTCTACCTCAGACCAGGTAGCCACATGTTGTGACTCTACCTCAGACCAGGTAGCAAAATGTTGTGGCTCTACCTTAGACTAAGTAGCCAATTGTTGTGGCTTTACATCAGACCAGATAGTCAAATGTTGTAGCTCTACCTCGGACCAGGTAGCCAAATGTTGTGGCTCTACCTCAGACTTGGTATCCGAAAGTTGTGACTCTACCTCAGACCAGATAGCCAAATGCTAAGGCTCTAGCTCAGACCAGATAGCCACATGTTTGACTCTACCTCATACAAGGTACCCCAATGTTGTGACTCTACCTCAGACTAGGTATCCAAATGCTGTGGCTCTACTTCAGATTTAGTAGCCAAATGTTGTGGCTCTTCCTTAGACCAGGTAGCCAAATGTTGTGACTCAACCTCAGAATATGTAGCCAATTGCTGTGGATCTACCTCAGACCAGGTAGCCAAATAATGCGGCTTTACCTCAGACCAGGTAGCCAAATATTATGGCTCTACCTTAGACTAGTAAGCCATTGCTTTACCTCATACCAGATAGTCAAATGTTGTGGCTCTGAAGAAATTATGTAATCTAGATATGAGGGTTAATCCTCCTTCCCCATTCAGTCCCAAATATGTTTTTTTCTATCGAAGTATATGTTATATTATTTACCCAGGAGACGTAAGAGGGGCCACTTGGGATTTAGGAAGGGGTGTGGCAACTAAAGGCGTGCATTAAACCGTTGTTACGTGTTTGAATATTTTAAAGAGATACCAAGTCGTTATAAAAAGATACCAAGTCATTTAAACAGTAAACTTCTTCGCAACAGAAGTCAAGTATAATTCTTTAATATTGTCGAAGAATGTGATGATGATGATGACACTTGGTACCAGTGTTGCCAAAGGCAATACACAAATGGATATCAAGGCCCACAACTTTAACTTTAATAACTTGTGAGTAATGTCCTTTTTCGAAACAAAATAAACAGACGAGGGATGGCGTTCGCTCCGCAATGTTTTGTTTTTTTAAATTTGCAATGGGCAACACAGATACAACCTCAGCGTTCTCTGAGTTATTAAGATTAAGAGACAAGCCAACATGCAACACACAAGAAAGCGTTAACATCGATACATTATTACACATAAAAGCTACCATTTTGAAACATAGATAAAAACAAATCTTTTTAAAAGCTTTATAAATGGACACAATGTGTATATTAATATATCGATAAAAAGATGCCACCTTAAATAATGGATTCATAAGAGTTAAGTCAAGTCAATTAGTAAATTTGCAAAAGATGGTAACCGGTCCTAAATACATAGCATTCAGCATAAGTACAGGGTAAGTTGTGACACGGGAATGCATTCATTCAAGCATATAATAAATAGTAAACATGATTACTTCCCTTTAACTATTAATGTTCGATACATAATATTCGAATATGTGTAATGTTTCTGAATGGTTTGATTACATAAGAGAAAAGAAGGCATATATATGTGCAATTAGAATCCAAATTAGAATGGTATGAAACCCCGTCTAGGGTCTATTATTATGCGTTCCAATCTTTATAGTACACAACTTCTGTGTATTGCTCTTAATCTTTATTACCGACTGCTGTCTTATCATATCTCAGATCTGAGTGTCTAACTCGTAATTGATTATTTGAATATCGAAAATTTCAAAAAGCTATTCTTTGTTTGAAGGGTATAAATTAAAGATAACATTTATGTTAAATGTCTTTTATCATAAAATGTTAATGGATTCGTGCCTGTTCTTAAGAAATATATGCGTCGTCAACTTCTTAAAATATCAATATGTATTCAAGTGATACTTACAAAGCCTTTTTAGATATCTCATTCAATAAGAAAAAAATACACGATGGCAATCTTACAGACTCTCGAAAAAAAAATGCATAAGGACATAAATTTACACACAAGAAAATTCCTGCATAAATACAGTTTGTGTTTATTTTATATTAGGACTAAATTCATATTCCCAAATCTGGGACCCATTACTCCTTATTTGTTTAATCAAAGTGTCAAATATTCTGAACAATTATAAACATAACCAAAGCAAAATGTTTTTGACAATTTTTAATGGCAAAAATAGCTTTTCAGCTTGAGTTGCCATTTATCTTTAACTTTTGTGTCGATTGTGGATTAAACAGAAGTTTGATATATAAGCAAAAAAAATAGTGGTATAAAGCAGAAAACAATAATTGTCGATCTTGACTTTTCGCGATGTCTTGCTTAGGGAATTTTGTTAACGATATCTTTCTGTGTGTAAATATGATCTGATCATGCAATTGTTTACTCAGTAACTGTTCTTAAAGACTTAAAATCTGAAGCACATGATAAAAATTGCTTCTTTTTAAAACTTTGAAATATTTGTTATTTGTTATATCTTAAAAAACAATTAGTTTAGGCAATTATAAAGTTGACAGCGCTCACAGCATCGTTCGAAAAAATACTAAATATAAATTATCCTTTAATATTACTTCACAGCTACCATATATAATATGAACATTGTTTTTAAATGTGCTAATGTTTTACCAAAATCATAATTTAGATGTTGTTTCGAGGGATTTAAAATGCATTCCCTTGTATTCCACATTACAGAAATGTTTGTTAAGGTATATAATTTAGTATGAAGCCTAAACTATTATTCCCTGACGAAAATACCAAAGAATCAAAATAATCAAGCCGCATATTCTATTTTACAAAATGACCATACAATAAAACAGAGCTATTTTTTTAGCCTTTTATAATTGTACGTGGAGCCTTCACGTGAAACAAATGTAAAATTCATACATATTTAACATCGGTAAACTTACAAGCAGTTAGCATATTATACTATACAATTGTCAACGCGTGTATATACACATTCGATTATATTTAAATTATTCAAAGCACAATTGATAAATACGCTTATACAATTTAAACATATGTATAGATTTTTCGCTAAACGTAAAATATATACTTGAAACATGAATATACTATCCATTCTAACAGTGGCACTATCGATTAATCTTAAACTAAGAGAAATTAAGAAATAAGCGGCTTAAAACATGAATGCACTGTATATATCGATAACATAATAAAACAAAAGTCATCATCTTGAAAAATAAACATTTCATTAATATAGATAAATCGCTTTAAGTCAATGTTATTACCCTGACACATACATGCACTACAAATCGTTCACAATAAAAGAAACCGCCTTGAAACGTCGATGAACTTTACATATCGATTAAACGTTTACAATAAAAAGTTCGGCCTTCAAACATGGATACACTATGAATTGATGTGTGTATTGAAAACTCGTTAAAAACAGACACATTGAAACGTTGATGCACTATGAATATACAGGAATCGCTAACAATAAGTTTACCGCCTTGAAGCATGGATATTGATAAACAAAAACAATGTTGGTGGCTACCACATGGATATTCAATATATTGCTAAAGTACAGATGAAACAGCTTAAAACATAGATAACTAAAAATCGACAAATAAAAACGAGTAATATTTACCGCCTTCACCCTCGGATACATCATAAATATCGTTAAAATTTATTATTAAAAGTTACCGCCTTTAACCTCGAATACATCATAAATATCGTTAAACATTATTAGTAAATGCTATCGCCTTGAAACTTGGATACACAATTAATATCGTTAAATAATTACAAATAAAAGTTACCGCCTTCAAACTTGGATACACAATAAATATCGTTAAATCCTTACAAATAAAAGTCATCACCTTGAAATTTGGATACACAATAAATATCGTTCAATCATTACAAATAACAATGACCGCCTTGAAACTTTGATATGTAATAAATATCGTTAAATCATTTCAAATAAAAGTTAACGCCTTGAAACTTGGATACGTAATAAACATCGTTCAATCATTACAAATAAAAGTTACCGTCTGGAAATTTGGATACACAATAAACATCGTTCAATCATTACAAATAAAAGTTACCGCCTTGAAAGTTGGATGCGTAATACATATCGTTAAATCATTTCAAATAAAAGTTACCGCCTGGAAACTTGGATACACAATAAACATCGTTCAATCATTACAAATAAAAGTTACCGTCTTGAAATAATAAATATCATTAAATCATTACAACTAAAAGTTACCGTCTTTAAACTTGGATTCATAATAAATAGTGTAAAATCATTACAAATAAAAGTTACCGCCTTGAAATTTGGATACGTAATACATATTGTTAAATCATTTCAAATAAAAGTTACCGCCTGGAAATTTGGATAAACAATAAATATCGTTCAATCATTACAAATAAAAGTAACCGCCTTGAAATTTGGATGCGTAATACATATCGTTAAATCATTTCAAATAAAAGTTACCGCCTGGAAACTTGGATACACAATAAATATCGTTAAGTCATTACAAATAAAAGTTACCGCCTTAAAATAATAAATAGCATTAAATCATTACAAATAAATGTAACCGCCTTGAAACTTGGGTACATAATAAATGTCGCAAAATTATCACAAAAAAACAGTTTCCGCCTACAAACTTAGAAACATCATAAATTTCGTTAAATCATCACAAAAAAAATAATAAAAGTAACCGCCTTCAAACTTGGATACACCATAAATATCGTTAAATAACTACAAATAAAAGTTACCGCCTTGACACTTGGATGCACCAAAAACATCGTTAAAGCATCACAAATAAAAGTTTCCGCCTTCAAACTTAGTTATACCATAAATATCGTTAAATCATCACAAATAAAAGTTTCCGCCTTCAGACTTGGAAACATCATAAATTACATTAAATAACCACAAATTTACGTTAACGCCTTCAAATTTGGATACACAATATATCGTTCAATCATAAAATTAAGTTTATAAACATAATTACACAACATTTTGCCAGATAATGTTATTTAAATTAGTTCCGTACAGAAAAATTACCGCCTTCAAAATTGGATACAATATAAATATCGTTAAAACATTATAATTAAAAGTTACTGCCTCCAAACTTGGATACATCATAAATATTTTTAAAGCATCACAAATAAAGGTTACCGTCTTCAAACTTAGAATTTTTTTTAACATTTTGTTAAATCATTACCAAAACAATATTGCATTCGATCTTGGATACATAATAAGTATCGTTAAAACACCACAACTAAGAGATATCGCATTTAAGCATTGAACCACTAAAATATCGTATAAAATCTCATATAAAGGTTACCTCCCTTAACATGGATAAATACTGAAAAGTTATTACAAATTAAAGTTACCGCCTCCAAGATATTTAAATATTGTTAAATCATTTCAATATTAAAGTTACGACCGTGTTTGATTGATTTAAACATGGTTAACATTTCAATGTAATGCATGTGACTTCTAATGAGCATCCACTCGCAAACCTTTTATTTAGTATTTTTCTTAGAGTTACCCCTTGTTTTAAAGTCTGAGTTTATCCAGGAAGCCAATCACAAAGCATATACATCGCAATATAATACCTTACATAAATGTGTCACTTCTTTGTATATATAACGTCCATCGGTCCGTATATTTCTGTATTTTGTTAAAAATCTAGTTTTATAAAGTCAGCGGTCCATATCATTTTTGACCGGTCCAGACCTCGCCAGAAATGTAATATGGACCGCTGATGACATACAACTGGTAAGTGCGGATTGCTGTTTTCACAATAGCCCAACTTTATCGCAAGTAAACATAATTAACTATGTTCAAGACAAGACATCGTAAGTTCATTAAAAATAATGAATGGTAATATCAACTATTCGGTATAACATTTCTAATATTTACACACCACTTCGGGCCATATGGCGTTATAAGGACCTACCAGTCAACGCCCGAAGGTGAATGGACCGAGGTGTCAACACATTCGGTGGCTGCCTGGCCAGTCCTTATAATGTCATATGGCCCTCAGTAGTGTGTAATATTTCTTATATATAGATTACTTTTCACAATAACAAATATTTTGTACAAAACAATGTGCAAAACAGTCATTTACAGATTAGTCGTATGTTTGTATGCACTAGGCTAGGACTCCCAAGCCCCTACACATGCATGCTTATTAAAAAAGCTGTTACTTTTTGTGGCAAAACTTGGTTTGGGATTCAAAAATCGGTGAACATAGTCATCTATTGATCTATGTTTAGTAACTATGTCTTTATAATATTAATACCAACACCATATTTCAAAGAAAATCATTTGGTATTTGCAACACATGGAGAAATGGAACCTTTTCGCCAAAGCTTAAGAGTGCCATTAGGGCGATTACTATGTTTTTGATATGGTTTACTCTAACATATGCCTTGTGCTTCGAAAATGACGAAAAATGTTGTGTTTATTTGCTCGAAAAACTGTGCGCACTATGTCAATGCTCATGCATGTAATAATCAATAGATGTCTAAAATGTTGTCATGTTATTTGTAAGTGTAGCAATATTGTTCTTCTGGTGCCTAAGATTTTAAATTAACAGATCGATGTTAAGTGAATAATTTTGGCTTTTTGATTTAAAAGATAGTACCGTCAAAGCATGGCACACATCTTCAAATAAATTGTTTCAGAAGAGTCAGATTTAGTACGAGAATAATGTGTTCTGTTCAAACCTAATTTGGACATTATTTGTTTTGAAGATAATCGTTAATTGTACATTTCCTTATTCGAGCAAGTAATCAGACCTTTCATGTTTTGAAGGCATTGGTTGTTTAATGTTTTATACACAGAAATGCATTTATGATTATTTGATTCGATTTTAAGGTCATCTTTTTGTTGTTCTTTAAATGTTTTTTATGGTGTTCCGATAGACTTATGTATAATTATTTTATCAGCTTTTTAGCAGTGAAGTTATTTTTCTGTTATGCGTTTGCCCATTTTAGCCCATACTGGACAGCTAATGATCGGAATAAGACATTATATATAAATTGTGACACAATCACTACATATGTTCATTTAAAGAATGACACAAACGCTTTAGCTTATTTACATGGGTAAAATTAAATTACGGTCTATATATACCGCAATATGTTTTGGTACTAAGATTTGTTTTTCTATTTTGATAACACATATTTTTAAAAAAATATTTTGAATTCGTTTACATGAAATAAAAGGGCTTTTTAAGTTAAGTCCAATTTTAGTATGGCAGATCATAGGTATAGTAAACCAGAAAATGATCGTTAAGGTTGTTAATATCTAAAAGTTTAGGATTCGACACAGACACTGAGAGCCTATCATACTTGTTTAGCTTGAAAACCGCTGATAGGAAACTTGAATAGTAACCGTCTTTTCTTTCAATCGATTTCTTGGTTTGCATGAGGATACCCGTCGTACCATATTGGTGTGAAAGGAGATCGACATGATGATTGAAGATCGTCGGTCCGGTTTCATTACTAGGCGTGCCTTTCTCCCTGTGTCGTATAAGATTCAGTTGCGAAGAAACGATATAATAGCCAGGTTGTCGGACAAATATTTCTCCTTCGAGTTCTAAGTGGACGCAATTGTTCGCTGAAAATGTCCGCCCGTTTTTATTCCACAGAACTCTGGAATGACCTTAAATTATATAAGAATTGATTAAAGCATGATTGATGGACACAACCATATATTTGAACGATTCCTTCATATCTCCAAAGGGTGCAAAAAGTTAAAAATCGACATATTCATACTTTCGAGGAATTTGAGTTTAAAGGTCTGGCGATTCCTAAATTAAAATCAGAAAGATATTAGACGACATTTAATCTTTTATCTATATATCTTAAATGGTGTTTTTAAAAGTTCCCTGAATTGTATATCAATCCAATTACTTATCATCATATGGTGACAAAATTGTACCAAATTGTGCACTTATGGTTAAAATTATGAAATTTTGCATGTTGACATATATGCATATTCAGGTCAAAGAAGCTCAGGACCCACTTAAATTTCGTCCAAGATGGACAAGATGGTTGAATTAACTTTTTGTTAAGAACTTGCCAAAAATCTTTGAAATTCAAATATTGTATCTATTCAATAATCTTTTTGCTTCCATTTTTCACCACAAAAGATTTTTTTTTCTAATGTTATGGATATTGTAGTTCATTAATGTTTGTTTATTTTGTTTGTTATATATCCTAATGACCGGCAACGTCTGTAGTCAAAGGGAATGACGACCTAAATTAACAAAGCTTTGTTATCCCCGAAAAATCTCGGATAGCGTTCAAAAAAATAAAATTTCAATTCAGTAAAAAAATGTATTTTTAAATATGGAAAATTTCTTTACTCAGATAAAGATGAATATTTGCATGGATATATCTTCTCTAAAATTTATACTTAAAATATACCAAAAAATTCACCACTTCAAGGTACATATTATGGTCATAAGGAGTATGAATACATTTTTCAATATATTGATATCTTACGTGAATAGTTTCAGCTTCATTTTTATGTTAAATGTTCTTTTCAACAAAAATTATGGATATTATGTTGTCAATTACCATATAAACGCGTCCAAAAAGGGCAGATGCAGAGACCTACTGTGGTATGTCTTACAATCGGTAAACCTCATTGCAGCAGAGTTTGGATTCAGAGGGCACCGAACTGACTTGATTTCTGTACACTAAATATTCTCAAATATTACAAAATAATTGTCAATTGGGCACTTAATAGAGCGTCACAGAGCCCCTTTATTGTTTGTTTGGCAAAAAGTTTTATTTGAAAACACAATGAACTTAAGAACAGTCTGTAATGTAGTGACTGCAGGGTAGATATGGTTTGATGGTTGTCATAATGTGGTTGAATGAGCTCTGGTTTGACTTTTGTAGTGCCCGTCTGGAGCTTGTTTGATAATGGATCGGATTGATTGTAACAAAAATAAGGATATAGAGGTTTGCTCGGGACCTATTGTGTCTACAAGAGACAATTTGAAATTGCACCCTTATGGGGTTTGATGAATTTATTTGACTTACTGAATCACGTTTAGGCTTTCTAAATAATGTTTCGACCTGGGGGAAATGTTTATCGGCTTGTTTGGTAATAGAATATTAACACAATAGCTGGAAAAACACAAGATGAACTTAAAACGTCATACTTCCGGCTGAATGGGCTTACATGAAACTCCCAAAACAATGTTTATATGCAGTACCTTTTTTGCACCAATGGGACGATATTGTGTAAACTCACCGTCAACTGTGTAGCTAGGTTTGAACTCTTTAATTCCGACAACTTTTGAAACGGGCTGTCTGTTGTTTGGTTCTCTTTCACAGTCAGCAAGCATCGGTTCGTCTAGTATGTCAAGCAGAGCTTTATTTTAAAATGATAAAAAAACAACAATAAATATAACATGCAAAACATTCAATTAATGTCATTGCTATTGTTTTTCGCTCGTTATCATGATCTCGTCTATAAAATGCCTTATTTCTGTATCGACTTAAACATTATTGCGTATTATGTATGAGATACATATATCGTCAATCCTATGTATTACTCTTTGTTTTACTGATTTTCTTTATGGCAGGGGAAACTTTTATGTTTGATGGTTCCCCTTTTCAAGAGTTTCATATACGTCGGCAATCAATGCAGCCACAACATTTTGTTATGTGATAAAAAAAAGCTTAAACGCGTCTTCCGTTATGGAAAAAATACGTTAAAAATGGTGGTTATCAGTAACTGTGGTATGTTGGTTTACCTTTTTAGAAGTTCATACAAGATGTATGGAAAAAAATCGCGGAATGTAGTTTAACATACAATTGACCATGCGTTGGTGTAAAATGTGAACGTTTTTTAATAAGAATCAACACAACGTTCACAAGATCGATTCCTTGTCGTTGCACTGACAAAACATGCTTACTTGTACTGACTTTGCTGTAGTTGTAGTACTGCCCAGCCATTTCCTAGTACCGAAATAAAGTATATATTAGCATAATATCGAATTGGACACATTACACTATATGTTATCAACGTTTAACTAAATACGATACTCAAAATTAAACTCCGGAGATTACTTTAAAGAAAAACAGCGTTTCAAATGTATATTCTTTATTTTTTTATGTTGTTAGACTAAAAAATATAATCTATTGAAATCATTTATGTTCAATTGTGTTTTATGAACCTTTTGTAACAAAATCTGAGCAAGAATTTCGACGGGTCCACAGCACATCCCATCTTCTCTCATTTTGATAGCAGAATGATCAACTCTTGCGCCTGATGTTTTGTAAGTTTTAGACATCATGTTGTCACAAGTAATACATGATGAGCTTCTTTGAGGAATCGATAATGGTGCTCTTACAAACGCCCAGATTGTTATAAGTATCAAAAAAGCAGCCGTCAAAAGAACGTTTATCACAATGCAAATGACGGCATGCCTCTTTTTGACAGTTAATTCACAAGCACAATTCATAGTCCGTTATGACTTTGTGAACGATGGTATTGAAATTACTGAATTGATGGAAATCCTGAAAGAGAAAATTAGATAAAGCTTAAAGAGACTCTCTCATATTTCTGACCAACATTAGCTTTCACGGTAATGCAATTGAAAACACTAATATTACAAATAGTTTTCTCTTAAATACCGAAATTACAGGAAAATACAAATACAATTAAAAACTGGTCATTGTGGGGAGATACCCAACGCCGGAAAAGGCATGAATACAACTGACAACATACCGCTTGCTTATAAGGACTATTACGTAAACTCAGAAATAACTTTTCAATTAAGTTTTTTTGAAAAACTTTTCATAATCGTTGACTTCAAAAACATTGGAGTATATTTCAAATTTGTGTACGGGATCCAACCGCCGTCAGTGTTTAAGTGTATACACTTCTCATAATTAACCAAACTTTATTTCGTTATAAAAAGAGTGCATTTTACAACGCATGAGTGAGTCCATTCAACAAATAGGAACACCCAACACCTTTCAAGCGATCATTATTTTTTGTAGACACATATGTGTATGAATTAAAAGATGCGTAACCGTATTGTGTTGTCGCTATCTTGCAACGTAAGCACACGTGTAATGTAATTTGTTATTTAAATTACTTCGAACATCTAAACACAATAACGCATATACAATTTGATAAATAAAACATCCATTTATTTCTTAATATTATAGTATATCTTCGATAATTTCCGAAATTGGTATTATAAATGCAATTATTGAACACGTGTCTGTTTCCTATGAGTCGTAGGACAAAAGGAAAACGCATTTATAATTCTTTTCTTTTTTTTCGATTAATTTTGCTGTAAATAATTCAGTAAATTACATACCGTCACCTTTTCTCTGGGCTTCGGACCAGCAGATTGGCAGGTTTAACTTCCGTTGCATGGGCTCTGAAATTAGCTACCGTTGGTAAGATTTGAATCTATATACATTGTATATATATATATATATATCAACATATCTGACAGTCGGTTTGTATTCATTCGCAAACACTTTTCCATGTAAACAATCGACTAATGAATTGAAAGTAGCATTCTTTAACATCGGTATTTATGATATTTTTGGCCGATAATTCTGACTTTTTCATATGAACACATGATGTGTGGTCCGCTTTCGTATTCCGCTTATGTTTGTGTGACGTGATATAGCACATGTTAGTATTCTGCATGGAAATTTCCGGAAGTCCGTTTCGCTTTCGTATACGTTTCGGTTTCCGTGCATTAAGCGATTATTCACGGAAACAAAACAGCTGCGGACGTAATTTTATACTGCAATGTTATAAAATGCGTTAAAGCTGCACTTTCACAGATTGAACGATTTGACATTTTTTTTTTTTTTTTTTTGTCTTGGAACGAGCCAATTTTTGCGAAAATCCATGGAAACCAGTTATAAAAGACTGCTGACAAAAAAAACTAGTAACGGTTTAAGCCATAAAACATACATTTTCGAACTGAAATATGAATATCTGCAATCTTTTATTCTTGGTTCCAAAAATTTGAACTTTCCGAGACAAAAAAAGTTATAAAAATGGTATATCTGTGAGAGTGCAAGTTTAAATGGTAACTGTTTATGCGATAAATTCCAGTATGTATACCGGGGTCGTTTCTATTGTTTATCGTTTTCATTCATGTTTTCCTGTTTAATAGTAAATATGTTTTATGGTTGCTCTATCTATTTTGAGTGTTTAAGCTATGATGATTACACTTTCTAATTCAACAATTTCTCATTATAATCACTATTTCAATAAATGCATGGATTACTTAATTTGCGAAAAAGCCCCAAAAAGACAGATATGACGCACGAATAAGACAGTCTGAACTTATTTAAAAGAAAACAATAACGCGCTCTAAATGACTCGAAAGATTGGACTGATTCAGCAACCAGGAAAAAAATTAGGTAACAACTAAGGCATTTTCGACACAATTTAAATTTAACTACTTACGAAAAAGTAACGTTCAATATCACGTTTAATCCAATACACATTTTACATGTATATTATTCTTTAAAAATCAAAACCATTTTCAGAAAATGCAATTTCAGAAATTAACAAAGTTCTACTTTCGTTTTCCTGAAAATATGAGCTACAATCTATTTATTGTATTTCACACTCCGATTACATATATTTATAGCACATGGCTTAATTGGAATACCGCCTTTGTTAGTTGACAAAGATGTTGCATACAGCTGTTAGATAAACAGTATAAACAATCGCTAAATGTTTTTGTTAATTCAAGGTTATTCGTCTGCATACATACATTTCTAAAAAAGTTGATATTACAATTTGCAAGATGACCTACTGTATGTGTTTCTGATTAAGAAAGCAAAGATAATAGTTATTTTGTTTAACGCTTTCGTATTTGTGCAATCGATTTGAATCTTCTTTCTAAAAAGTAACGTTCGATATTGCGCTTAAATCCAAACCACACACCAATACACATTATAAATGTATATTATTCTTTGAAAATCGAAAGCATTTTCAGAAAATACAATTTCAGAAATTTACAACTACTTTCGTTTTTCTGAAAAGATGAGCTACTATCTATTTATTGCATATCACGCTCCGATTACAGCGCTATATTTAAAGCATTTGACTAAATCAGGAGGTTACTATTAATCTGAATCTGCAACGGTTTAAGTGAGGTTTTGTGGTCTGATATGCAAGATGGCGGCGAAACAATGACAAAATGAGATTTTCGGGACCTGTTTTCGCCTGGTAAGTAATATAAAGTGTATGTTTCCAAAATATCATGACCCGCATTCGGCTCTACAATCGCCATGCCTCACTCGGCTTTTTATTTCATGCTTCTAGGTTACGGAATAAAAAAGTTATTAAAGGAAAACCTTCGACCAGTCTATTGTTTAGAAATGTGGGAAGCGAGAATTTGATGATTTTGAGGGCGTTTATGCTCCAAAAACAAATTTTTGCAATGGATTCTACTTAACATTATTTTAATGTGGTATTTTTATTTCCGGACAATTCCTTTACTGTACAAGAGCCTTCATGGCCACCCTTTGGCATCTGAACTGAAAGAAATTTGATTAGCTTTTATAAGTGATAACATACATTGTGACAAATAAAACTTGTGACAAACGTTCCATAATGTAATACTACGAGGTGTTGAATACTTCCTATAAAAAATATGTTCCTATCCTATGTTGTCATTGTTTCGCCGCCATCTTGCATATCAGACTCCAAAACCTCACTTAAATCGTTGCAGATTCGGAATACGTTTACCCCCCCCCCCCCCCCCCTGTCAATGGGAATACCCATTTTGTCTGTTGACAAAGATGTTGCATACAGCTGTTAGATAAACAGTATAAACAATCGCTAAATGTTTTTGTGATGTTATAAAAATGGTATATCTGTGAGAGTGCAAGTTTAAATGGTAACTGTTTATGCGATATATTCCAGTATGTATACCGGGGTCGTTTCTATTGTTTATCGTTTTCATTCATGTTTTCCTGTTTAATAGTAAATATGTTTTATGGTTGCTCTATCTATTTTGAGTGTTTAAACTATAATGATTACACTTTCTAATTCAACAATTTCTCATTATAATCACTACTTCAATAAATGCATGGATTACTTAATTTGCGAAAAAGCCCCAAAAAGACAGATATGACGCGCGAATAAGACAGTCTGAACTTATTTAAATGAAAACAATAATTCGCTCTAAATGACTCGAAAGATTGGACTGATTCAGCAACCAGGAAAAAAATTAGGTAACAACTAAGGCATTTTCGACACAATTTAAACTACTTACGAAAAAGTAACGTTCAATATCACGTTTAATCCAATACACATTTTACATGTATATTATTCTTTAAAAATCAAAACCATTTTCAGAAAATGCAATTTCAGAAATTAACAAAGTTCTACTTTCGTTTTCCTGAAAATATGAGCTACAATCTATTTATTGTATCTCACACTATTACATATATTTATAGCACATGGCTTAATTGGAATACCGCCTTTGTTAGTTGACAAAGATGTTGCATACAGCTGTTAGATAAACAGTATAAACAATCGCTAAATGTTTTTGTTAATTCAAGGTTATTCGTCTGCATACATACATTTCTAAAAAAGTTGATATTACAATTTGCAAGATGACCTACTGTATGTGTTTCTGATTAAGAAAGCAAAGATAATAGTTATTTTGTTTAACGCTTTCGTATTTGTGCAATCGATTTGAAACTTCTTTCTAAAAAGTAACGTTCGATATTGCGCTTAAATCCAAACCACACACCAATACACATTATAAATGTATATTATTCTTTGAAAATCGAAAGCATTTTCAGAAAATACAATTTCAGAAATTTACAACTACTTTCGTTTTTCTGAAAAGATGAGCTACTATCTATTTATTGCATATCACGCTCCGATTACAGCGCTATATTTAAAGCATTTGACTAAATCAGGAGGTTACTATTAATCTGAATCTGCAACGGTTTAAGTGAGGTTTTGTAGTCTGATATGCAAGATGGCGGCGAAACAATGACAAAATGAGATTTTCGGGACCTGTTTTCGCCTGGTAAGTAATATAAAGTGTATGTTTCCAAAATATCATGACCCGCATTCGGCTCTACAATCGCCATGCCTCACTCGGCTTTTTATTTCATGCTTCTAGGTTACGGAATAAAAAAGTTATTAAAGGAAAACCTTCGACCAGTCTATTGTTTAGAAATGTGGGAAGCGAGAATTTGATGATTTTGAGGGCGTTTATGCTCCAAAAACAAATTTTTGCAATGGATTCTACTTAACATTATTTTAATGTGGTATTTTTATTTCCTGACAATTCCTTTACTGTACAAGAGCCTTCATGGCCACCCTTTGGCATCTGAACTGAAAGAAATTTGATTAGCTTTTATAAGTGATAACATACATTGTGACAAATAAAACTTGTGACAAACGTTCCATAATGTAATACTACGAGGTGTTGAATACTTCCTATAAAAAATATGTTCCTATCCTATGTTGTCATTGCTTCGCCGCCATCTTGCATATCAGACTCCAAAACCTCACTTAAATCGTTGCAGATTCGGAATACGTGTACCCCCCCCCCCCCCCCCTGTCAATGGGAATACCCTTTTTGTCTGTTGACAAAGATGTTGCATACAGCTGTTAGATAAACAGTATAAACAATCGCTAAATGTTTTTGTGAATTCAAGGTTATTCGTCTGCATACATACATTCCTAAAACGTTGATATTACAATTTGCAAGATAATCTACTTTAAGTCTTTCTGATTGAGAAAGTAAATATAATATTGTTTAACTCTTTCGTATTTTTGTAATCGATTTGAAATGGAAGAAAAACTTTCAAAATTTAGAGGTTCCATATCCAGTCATTTTCTAAACATCAAACACTCCGATTTTCAGGAAATATTGCATAATTTATCGACCGATGTCTACGTCATTAACCTTTGAATGCAAACAGTTTTTAAGGGGTCAAGCTTCTTTTAGGGTGAAATAATAAGAGAAAAAATAAAATGCGTAAACAACTATGATAGAGTCTCAGATATGGTGTGATAAAACCTCGAGGTAAACACGACAAATATGGGAAATACCAAGGGAATAACTATCACGACCACTGGCTCACTCACTCAATCTGTCAATATCAATTAATTAAATTCAGCTGTAAATTCAAATATTTTTTATGAAAATAACGGTGTAAGAATGATATTTTTTTTAAAATATATAATAAATCCAATAATTTCTTGATTAAAATATGAATATAATAAGAATAAAGCAATATAGCAATAACTGTCACTTTCTTGCTTGTTTACATCGGATTTGAACCGTGGTGACACATGTGAGAACCCCGTTGAAGTCACGTGATTCCTCACCCTGAAGTGGCAACAGGTTATTTTAAAATACCATATCTCGTTAAATTACTTGTAGCTACATATGCTGCTTAACGCTTGGTTTAATGCATAAAGTGATGCTTAGTCTGCTAAAAGTGAGTTAAAACAGGTTTGAATCTACTTAATGGTGTTTAAGTTATCGAAACTTGAATATTTTGTACTTTTTCTCAATCTCTGCCTTGAACTAAAATTAAATATAACAATTATTTCTTTTGCAGGTTTTGAACCAGAACAGCACAAATGTTTGTGATCTAGCAGTTGCTGAAAATACAAATGAAGAACACCTACAAAAAAAGGAAGCGCATATCATGACAAGGACAAAACAATTAAAGGAAAATATCATTTCGAAACCATCGACGTTAGGCCAACGTCGGGCTAGACCAACGGTTGCCCGATAAACATGTCATAGAGGTAACGTCGGAAAAGAATATCGGGCCAACGTCATTACGCCAGTTGGTTCAGCATTGTCGGCGTTCTATCTGGGATGTTTGTCATTGAATGTTCTATGTATTCATATGTCAGTAGATTATTCCAGTTAGTATCGAGCCTCGTGAATTAGCAGACTTTCCCTTGCCAATTTAGGTTACTTTTATATTATATATTTGTTTGAATGCGCTAGATGATGTTTATCTATTGAAATGAATGAATCATTAAAACAGCATGTATTTTCATTTATATACATAAGTTCATAAGTACATTAAAATTACAATGAAAGATTAAAAAAACAAAATTACTCACCCGAACTTATAGAGGCTTCAACGTCTTTTCTCAATTATGTCGTGATTATTTTGTTTTATGCATCATCCACTTTAAACGAATACAAATACATAATAATACAAACAATATATTATTATTAAAATAATATGAAACGTACGGACATAATTTATTGACTGAAAAAGACAACTCTATTTTCGCATTCTTAAACAATTCAAACAGAATTACTTGATTTTAGCAATATTTATTTCAACCATTTTAGCACTTAAGGACGTACAAAATATACGTATAATCGAATGATATAAGGCGGTAGTTACACATAAAAAGTTGACAAAGGATATAGGCAAAAATATAATTATAAAATCATTAAGAGTGACGCTAAGGCGTACATCTTTTCTCACTTTTGTTGCTCTTTCAAGTGAATTCTTAAGTGTGTAAAGAAATTACTTATTACATAATTACTTGTAATAGTATGCCTTATGCAGCGAATAAATAGAAATGTGAGTACCAAGTAACCAAGAGCTGAAGCTCATCCTCAGACCAGGTAGCCAAATGTTGTGGCTCAACCTCAAACCAGATAGCTAAATGGTGTCGCTCAATATAAGACCAGGTAGCCAAATGTTGTGGCTCTACCTTAGACCAGGTAGCCAAATGTTGTGTCTCTACCTCAGACTCGGTAGCCACCTATTGTAGCTCAACCTCAGACCAGGTAGCCAAATGTTGTGGCTCTACCTCAGACCAGGTAGCCAAATGTTGTGGCTCTACCTTAGATCAGGTAGCCAATTGTTGTGTCTCTACCTCAGACTCGGTAGCCAACTATTGTAGCTCAACCTCAGACCAGGTAGCCAAATGTTGTGGCTCTACCTCAGACCAGGTAGCCAAATGTTGTGGCTCTACCTCAGACCAGGTAGCCAAATGTGGTTCTACCTCAGTTTAGGTAGCCAAATGTCGTGGTCCTACCTCAGACAAGGTAGCCATATATTGTAGCTCAACCTCAGACCAAGTAGCCAAATGTTGTGACTTCCTCAGACCAGGCAGCCGAATGTTGTGATTCTACCTCAGACCAGGTAGCAAAATAATGTGGCTCTACCTCAGACCAGGTAGCCAAATATTGTAGCTCAACCTCTGACCAGGTAGCCGAATTTGCAGCTCAACATCAGACCAGGTAGCCAAATGTTGTGGCTCTACCTCAGACCAGGTAGTCAAATGTTGTGGCTCTACCTCAGACTTGGTATCCAAATATTGTAGCTCAACGTCAGACCAGGTAGCCGAATGTTGTAGCTCAACTTCAGATCAGGTAGCCGAATGTTATAGCTCAACCTCAGACCAGGTAGCCGAATGTTGTAGCTCAACCTCAGACCAGGTAGTCAAATGTTGTAGCTGAACCTCAGACTAGGTAGTCAAATGTTGTGGCTCTACCTCAGACAAGGTAGCCGAATGTTGTAGCTCAACCTCAGACCAGGTAGCCGAATGTTGTAGCTCAACCTCAGACTAGGCAGCCGAATGTTGTAGCTCAACTTCAGACCAGGTAGCCAAATGTTATGGCTCTACCTCAGACTAGGTATCCAAATATTGTAGCTCAACCTCAGACAAGGTAGCCGAATGTTGTAGCTCAACCTCAGACCAGGTAGCCGAATGTTGTAGCTCAACGTCAGACCAGGTAGCCAAATGTTATGGCTCTACCTCAGACTAGGTAGCCAAATATTGTAGCTCAACCTCAGACCAGGTAGCCAAATATCTTGGCTCAGACCTGTTGTGACTCTCGGTAAAATCAATTGATTAACTCATCGTTAAAGAGTAAGTCTCCAGCGCTTTTTGTCAAGCGTTCAGTAATTTATTGTTATTAAAGTATTCAAAATAACTGACGTTACAGACACCAAGGTATCATCCGACTTACAGTATTAATTTATCTTAATTTATTTACGATCTCGACAATACAATAAATGGCCCATTACTACTACTGATTTGATTTTAAAAGGTCGCAATCTACAGGTTAAGACAACTCTGAGCTTCATTTCTAGAAAATTACCGGTCCTGCCGCGCGTAAAACTATGATATGTCATACTTAATCGACTCATGCCATGGGGCCACGAACTCATACTTAGCTGAGTTTCAATGATACACTATTACTTGATTATAGTAGATGTCTTTCATATTAAACAAGCTCTCGCTTTTGCATCCTTGGAATTAATTCGCCTCATTTCAAATGTATGTTCTATTATATATTCTTATGGTTTTGATATTAACGAATTAATTGTAGGATGGTTGACATTTTGAAGATTGCCTTTGACTTTGTTTAAGATTTTGAATCATTCTTTTCAAAGTTTGCTTAAAATCACTTGTTCCTATTATTTTGGTGTAACCTAATAGCAATGATCAATACAATTTTAATCGGTATGGTTGTCGTATTGGAATTAATTAGACATGCTTTAAGGACTACAATGATACTTTTTTCAAAATAAGTATCAAATGAACAGAAGCAATCATGACATCTAGATATGAGGGTGGTTCCTCCTTACACAATCAGTACCAAGTATTTTTGTTTCTATCGAAGTACTATTATATACCCAGGAGTTTGTCCAGTAAAATACGTAAGGGGGGCCCACGGGGGAGTTGGGAAGGGCTGGGGTAAGTAAGGGCGTTCATTGAACCATTGTTACGTGTTTAAATATTTAAAAGAGGTATTAGGTCGTTAAAACAAGATACCAAGCCATTTAAACAATAAACTACTTCGCAACAGTAGTCAAGTACATTCCTTAAACATTGTCGTTTAGAAAAATGTGACGATGATAATCTTAATACTTCTTTGTCAGATTGTTTAAACATTGTATTTAATGTTAATACCTGTATATAAACTACAGCAAGTAAATGTACTAAAATGTAAGATTACTGTGTCAATGCATATTATCCCTTTTCCTTCTTAGCTCTTTTGTTTTCCGAAGAAAAAAGTCAAAATAGTTTCATAGCCTTGGTATATTTGTCATAAGAGTCTTCGTCCTCGGCCTCGGTGTCTTCAGTGTCTGCGTTTTGCATAAACTTCAACACAAGCCAACTATTAAACCCTTCCAGGTATTCAAATCAAAGTTTGTATACATGTTCCCACATATTAATGTACATTACCTACCGAAGCCAATTACTCTGAAATATACCTTTCGACAAAAACAGGAACACACTTTAACCTTAGCTATTACTAAAACACATTCAAGGTATTCAAATGAAACTAGGTACAAGTGCTGTCAAAGGGAAGTCACACATGAATAGCAAGGCCCACATCATTAAATTTGATTACTGTTGAGTAAGACCATTATCAAAACAAAATGAACAATCGAGAGTAGGAGTTAACTCTGCTATGCCTTTTTTATAATTTGCAATGGGCAACTTAGATACAACCTCAGCGTTTTTTTATTTATAAGGATTAAGCGACAAGCCAACATGCAAAATACAACACAGCGTTTGCAGCGATTTATCATTTAACATAAAAGCTACCATCTTGAAACTTAAATAAAGAAAAATCTTGTTAGTAGCTTAAAACATTGATACACTGTATATATAGCTAATCGATATATTAATCGTTAAATTAAAGGTGCCACCTTGAAACATGGATTCACTCAAGTCAAATAAATTCAATTGTTTAATTTGTTACTGGCCGTGGAGAAACTGAGATAACTCTCCTTCTGGGGAAAAACTCAAAACACCTGCCCGTTTGTCATCCAGATTTACAGGATTTGTCTAGTATCACTAGATGTCGGGCCTCATCACCCGTAAGCTACTTTACAATTATGTATAAAACAAATCATGTATATGGTTTATATATACGTTCTATATCAAGTTATTCAATTGGCAATTACAACGCTTTGAAAAAAAGATCAACAAATAGATCATTCATATGATGAAATTGAAAAATGACAAATCTTTCACCTTAAACATTTGCTTGTAAATTATAGATCAATCGTGCTTATAAAACGCCAACTGGCGGTTAATCCATTACAGACAATGAAAACTAATTGTCTTCTAATTCGTCTTACTCCAACGCAGAAAACAATATATATTGCCACCGGTCCAAAATACATAGCATACAGAATTAGCACATGATAAGTTGTGTCATGGGAATGCATTCATTCAAGCATATTATAAATATTGAGCATGATTTCTTCCCTTCAACTATTTATATTCAATACAAAATATATTAATGTGTAATCTTTCTGAAAGGTTTAATTACAAAAGAGTAAATAAGTTACATATGTGCAATTAGAATCCCAATCAAAATAGTATTAATACCAAGATGTTTCCTGCAAACATATTTTGTATTTATTTCATATTAGGACTTAATTCATAACCCCAAATCTGGGACCCATAACACAACATACGTTTTATCATAGTGTCAAATATAATTTACAATAATTTCAAAAGGCAAAAGGTGTTTGACAATGTTTAACATGAACATTCCATTAATGTCAATACATCGTTCAATGTCAACGCCATAACCTTCATATAAACATACAGTACAAATCGTTCACAATAACAGTTACCTCATTGAAACTTCAATTAACTATACATATCGAGTAAACATTAAAAAAAAGGTTCGGCCTTCAAACATGGATACACTATACATCATTTTATGTATCGATAACTCGTTAAGAACAAAATAGACTGGCTTGAATCATAGATACATTATAATACAGCAATCGTTAACAAACAAGTAACCGCCTCGAAGCATGGATATAGATAAATAAAAATAAAAAGGATTGTTGGTGGTTTACATATTAATATACAATATACATCTATAATTCACTCCAAAAAAGGTTGTCACCTTAACAAAAAACATGGACACACTTAAATAACGATACAATTTACCGTTTTCAAATTTGAATAAACCATGATATCATTAAATCATAACAAATAAAAGTTATTATCACCATCAAACATGGAATCACTGTACATGTCGAAAATTAATTACAAACAAAAGTTACAACCTTGAGACATTGAAACATGTTGATAATAACAAAAAAGTAAGAATTTTAAGGTATATAAATAATGATGAATCATTTGAAGTAAAGGTTACAATCATGTTCGCTTACGATTTTAAATATTGATTACTTTTCCAATGTCGAACATGTGGATTCTAAGGAGCATTTACACGCAGACCCTTTTATTTAGTACTTTTATTCAGAGTTAACCCCTGTTATATATTCATATGCTTTCACGTCTGAGTTAATCACCACGCATAAAAATAGCAATAGAGATTATCCTCACAAAGACAAATATTTACAAAAATGTTTGCAAAACAATCATTTACAATTCAATTGGCTGTTTGAGAGTCGCTAGGTTAGGACCCCCGTTAGTATTTGTGGCACAATAGTGTTGTGGGATTCCAAAATCGGTTAAAATAAACATCTACTGATCTATTTAAGGGCAAACTGTCTTTTGTGTTCTATGTCTTTGGCGTTTGCCCATTGTCATTAAACCGGGTTTATGTTTAAACTTTTTGCTACTGAGCATGTTTCTGTACCTTTTTGCATAAATATTTATCATAAAACCAACAACAAAGTTCAAATAAAATCAGTTAGTATTTGATTTCTAAATTGCTAACTTGTTATTTGTAAGTCTAGCAATAATGTTCTTTTGGTGCCTATGATTATTGTCTGATCTCTTTAAACTAAACAGATCGATGTTAAGTAAATAATTTTTACCTTTGATTACAAAGATTGCACCGTCAAAGCAGATCCCACATTTTTAGTAAAATCGTTCCAGAAAAGCCAGCTATGAATAGAAAATAATGTGTTGTGTTTTAAATCTAATTTGGACAATCGTTAATTCTACGTTTCATTATTCGAGAAAGTAATCAGACCCTTCATATATTCAGGGCATTAGCTGTTTAAGGTTTTATACACAGTAATGAATTGAATATGTTAGATAAAGGTCATCCCCTTTCAGTTGTTCAAACATTTTAATTGATGGTGTTCCTACAGGCTTATGTATACTTATTTTGCAAGTGATATAGCTTATAAGTATTTTTTCTTATATTAGTCTGCGTGTTTAAGATTATACTGGTCAGCAAAAATAAAAAAAGACACTGTATATTAATTGTACAGCAAACACTACATATTTTCATTCATAGAATGCTTAATAACAGAAAGTTTTAAATTAAGCGCATTGCAAATCTTGCTTAATAGCATATGCCATGTTATAGTATGGCCTATATATACCCCAATATGTTTTGGTACTAAGATTGTTTTTCTATTTTGCTAATATAACTTTATAATCTAACTTTATATAAAAAAAAAATATTTAATTCGTTTGCGTGGAAATAAAAGGGCATCACATAGGTCTTAAAAGTAAAGTATTGCTTGATAAAATTAAGTCCAAATTTAGTATGGCAGATCATACGTAAAGTAAATCAGAAAATGATCGTTGAGGTTGTTAATATTTAAAAGTTCAGGATTCGACACAGACACTGAGAGCCTATCATACTTATTTAGCTTAAACACCGCTGACAGGAAACTTGAATAGTAACCGTCATTTCTTTCAATCGATTTCTTGGTTTGCATCAGGATACCCGTCGTACCATATTGGTGTGAAAGGAGATCGACATGATGATTGAAGATCGTCGGTCTGGTTTCATTTCTAAACGTGCCTGTCTCCTTTTGTCGTCTAAGATTCAGTTGCGAAGAAACAATGTAGTAGCCAGGTTGTCTGACAAATATTTCTCCTTCAAGTTCCAAGTGGATGCAATTGTTCGCTGAAAATGTGCGCCCGTTTTTATTCCACAGGATTCTGTAATGACCTTAAATTAAATTAGAATTTAATATATCATCAGTGATGGATACAACCATAAAAATACAGTGACAATCTTATTTAAAATCAATACATGCACATGTATAATAAACATAAATGTTGAGTGTTAAACCTAAATTCTTACTAAATAGTGCACTCATGGAAAAAAATTACTGATAAAAAGATTGTTACCGTTTATTAAATAGCTGAACAAGCAAAATTATTAAATAATTGGTGAATGTTAAAAGATCTAGTGCGATCTACTATCGTCTCATTAGGTAGAAATCCCATGTTTTCTGCACCTTTCTTTCAAATAAAATTCGTTATCCTTCATAAGAACCAATAATTTCGACATTAATTCATGTTTTTCCGGTTTATTAAAACAATTGTATTAATTGTGGTAATTCTTATTTGGGAGTAAGAGTGTATATTTAAACGAATCCCACATATTGTAAAGTGTTAACCTACCGTCAACTGTGTAGCTAGGTTTGAATTCTACAATTCCGACAATTTTCGAGATGGGCTGTCTGTTGTTTGTTTCTCTTTCACAATCAACAAGCATCGCTTCGTCTAGTATGTCAAGCAGGGCTATATTTTGAAATGATAAAAGCAGTAAATGAAACATGAGAAACATTCATTTATTTTTGCCCTAATGTTTTTGGCACGTGCTTAATTTCTTTCTTTAATTTCTTCTATAACTTGTCTTAAATTTATATCGACATAAACATTAGTGAGTTTTATGAGATAGTCAAAGAAACCAATATGCTTTAACTATGATTTTTATAGGTTTTGTAAAGAGTATACGAATATATCATCGGCAATTGCCGTCAATCGTCACTAATGTAATGAACTTGGTATTACTGATTCCCTTTATGACATGATAAACTTTCATGTTTGATGGTTTCCCATTTCAAGGTTGTCAATCAAGATCGGCAATCAATGTAACCAACATGTTTTGTTATATGTGTATACAATGCTCCAGTGTGTCTCCCGTTGTGGAGCCGATTAGGTTAAAAAATGGAGGTTGATAGTGAATGTGGTATGTTGGTAGACTTTTTCCGAGGTTCTTACAGGTAGAATGAAAACCAAAATATTCGCGGAATATAGATTTACGTAGAATTTACTATTCGTTAAATTAAATGTAAACGTTTCTGAATAAAAAATCAAAACAACGTTCACAATATCATTCCTTGATTGACGATAAGTTTGTTTCTTATTCTTTATTCAAAAAGCATTATTGTAGATATGCATAAAATCACTTCATTGGAGTGTTTTTCGTATTTCCATAAGAATTTAACAACTTGTGAATAAATTAATGCACGAAAATAGAAAAAAAGATCGAATAAGGAATAGGGTTTTTAATCTTCATTCCTTATTCAACTACTTTGTAGTGTGCTTATTTCCTCTTTTCTTTTGCGTCCGTTAAAGACAAAAAAGTATCTGGAAAATACATCAGAAGTATTTTCTATAATCTGCGCCCATTTATGACAAGCAAGGAACCCATAAAAAAGGAACATGGCACTTGATAGCTTTTCCCTTATTTCAACTCAAATACGGAACTGGTTCCTTATTCCTTATTCAAAGCAAAAAAGCAGAACTATTAAAGAGTTTAAATTATTATTTCTTCATCTATGTTCGGATTGACTTTGCAACATTGGTCAACATAAAAAACTTGCGTTGATTGTATACGTTTCTTTGGGCCCAAAGTGATTAACAATACACGGAACTGCGAACAAGGAAAAAGGAACTTGAAATAAATATGCAGAAATGGTCTTCATAAAACGTTTGCAGAAATGCAGTGTCAATTCAAAGTGATTTCAGTGCTTAATGTGTTATAAAAACGCTCCAAAATGCGAATAAGAAACATAATTTTGGGGAAAACTGTTTAATGTTTATTTTGCTCATTCTTTGACGAACTATCAACGTCACATTGATCTTAACCAATCGTTTTAATAAATGCATTGTCTTTTTCAGCGGGATAGAGCGCTTCAAGTACTAACAAACGCGCAATAAGTCGAATACGGAATAAGGAACTCGAAGTCTTGAAAAGTAAATCTTTAACTTATCTTGTTTTTATACTGTTTTGTCTTTAACGAATGCAAAAGAAAAGAGAAAATAAGCACATTACTAATTTGTTGAATACGGAATAAGGAACTAGTTACCTTTTCCTAATTATTTCTATTTCAGTGCATTACTTTATTCAAAAAGTTTTTTTTTAATTCGGATGAAAGTAAGAAAAAAAATCAACAAAGTGAGTGTATGCATATCTACAATAATGCATTTTGAATAAGGAATAAGGAACTGGTTCTAAATTTCTTATTTCGAAAAGGAATAAGGAAAAAGGACTAAGAAACTAACTTATCGTCTCTCATTCCTTATCGTAGGATTGACAAAATATGCTTACTTTGGCTGCTGTAGTCGTAGTACTGTTCAACTATTTCCTAGTGCCGATATAAAGGACATAAAATACCATGATGTTAAAATGGACATATTGCATAGGATGTGATCAACGTTTAACTAAATATGATAATCAAAATTGAAATACAAAAAAATATTTTCAAGAATATCAGTATTTCAAATTTAACTTCTGCATTGTTTCATGTTCTTAGACTTAAAATATATAATATATTTAAAATGCTTTATGTTCAATTTTTTTAATTGTACCTTTTGTAACAAAGTCTGAGCAAGGATTTCGACGGGTCCACAGCAAATCCCATCTTCTCTCATCTTGATAGCATAATGACTACCTCTTGGGCCTGATGTTTTGTAAGTTTTAGACATCATGTTGTCGCAAGTAATACACGATGAGCTTCCATGAGGACTCGTTAGAGATGCTCTTACACACGCCCAGATTGTTATAAGTATCAAAAAAGCAGCCGTCAAAAGAACGTTTATCACAATGCAAATGACGGCATGCCTCTTTTTGACCGTTATTTTACAAGCAAAATCCATTGTCCGCTATGGCCTTGTTAACGATGGTATTGAAGCCTACTGCATTGGTGGAAATACTGAAGGAGAAAATTAGATAAAGCTTGAAGGGTCTCGCTAATGCTTCAGAAAACACCCAGCATCTTCCAAGCGATCATATGTTTTTGTTGACACATATGTTTATGAAGTAATAGATGCAAAGCCGTGTTTTGTCTGCCATCTTGAAACGTAAGCAAACTGTGTTACTTCCAACATCTAAAAACAGGAAACGCATATATTATGTTATAAATAATACACGCATATATTTCTTAATAGTAGATATTTAGGAAATTAGTATCTTTCATTCAATTATTTAATACTTGTCTGCTTCTTATAAGACGCAGACCACTTCAAAAGAACAAGCACATTTAAAATTTTATTATTTCAATTAAATTTGCTGTTAATATATTAACTACCGTCCCCTTAAAATTATCTGGGCTTCGGTTTGTATCATTTCGTAAAAACCTTTCCGTGTCGAAATATTCTACTTATGACTTGAAAAAAGCATACTTTAACACCGGTATTTATTGTATTTTGGGCCGATCTTTTCCATTCTTCATATGCACGCATGATGCGCAGTCCGCTTTCGTAATCTGCTTTCGGTTGAGTGACGTGAAATAGCATCTATAAGTATTCTACATAGGAAATTCCGGAAGTCCGTTTCGATTTCGTGTACATCGTGTACAAAACAGCTGCGGGCCTAATTAAATATTGTAATGCAATAAAATACATAGAATGGAAAATGTCTTGCGATATATTCTAGTATCGAGATCATGTTTCTTTTGGTTATCATTTTTATTTTCGAAAAGGCCCTAAAAGGACAGATAGGTACACGATGCGCGTATCATTCAGTCCGAACTCATTTAAAGTGACACTCTTATTCAAAATCAATACATACAGATGTGTACCAGACATTAATTTTGACTGATAAACCTTTAACTACTTACTCAATAATGCATTTATGGAAAATATTACTGATAATAAGATTTTAGCCGTGAATTTTATAGCTGAACACGCAATAATATTAAATGATTGGTGAATGCTTACTGTGATCTACTATAGCTTCAAAATGTTGAAATAGCGTGTTGAATGGCCATTTCTTTCAAATTAAACTTCATAAGAATCATCGTTTTTGACATATATATATTCATCCTTTTTCGGAATATCAAAATAATATCATTTATTGTGGTAAAAATCGGGAGTAAAAGTGCACCTTTAAATTAAAAGTAATTTGTATAAAAATAATTAGAAAAAAGAGACGCTCGATACACATTTAAATAAGAAAATACAATTTCAGAAATAACTACTTTCGTTTCTGAGTCACAATCTATTTATTGCATTTCAGGCTCCGATTACAGTGATGCTATATTTATAGCACATGACTTAATGGGAATACCGCCTTTGTTTGTTGACAAATATGTTGCATACAGCTGTTAGATTAACAGTATAAACCGTCGCTCAATGTATTTGCTAATTCAAGGTCGTTCTTCTACATACAAACAGTTCTAAAATAAACGTTGATATCATTGATAACAAAAACGTTTGATCTTTCAAACAATTTGTATGTTTGATATATTTATGCTAGAGTTTGATATACGCTGAAAACTTATCTGATATAAAATATCTTTATTCATAACACCAAATAAAAAGTGAATGAGTAGGTTAACTATTTCGATGGTCAAAGTTTAATGCATTTTGTTTACTTGCGTGTACATGTTCCAAAATGCAATACATTTACACAACAATTTGCGAGGTGACCTACTTTAGTTATATGATTGAGAAAGTAAAGATTAAACTTATTTTGTTGTATGCTTTCGCATTTCTAAAATTGATTAAGAAAGGAGTAAAAACTTACAAAATATAGACGTTCCATACTCCGCCATTTTCTTAACAGCAAACACTCCGATTTCCAGAAAATACTGCATAATTTATCGACGTAGATCCACGTCATTCACCAGGAATTTAAACTGTTATCAAAGGCCAGTTTTTTTTAGGGTTGAACAAGTAGAGGAAAAAATGAAAATGCGTATCAAACTATGAAAGAGTCTCAGATAAGGTATGATAAAACATCGAGGTCACCATGGTGATTTTTTAACGGAAAAGTATGGGAAATACCTCACTAAGTACGCTCACTCACTCAATATATGATAATGATGCAGATTCGAAGGAGGATCATAGCGTCTTGTAAACAGTATTGGAGAGTTGCCTAATTCCGTATTCCTTTACAGTTTTAGAGAGGATAAATAACTAAAAAACACAACATGTTGAAATGAAATTTAACATTCAGAATACTAATCTCCTATTTCTAAAATAAATGTGATGTTCAAATTTTCAAATCATCAATGTTGTTAAGTTAAAAGTCTCAAGCTTAATCTTTCAATAACAATTAATTTAATTCAGCTGTAAATTGAAATAGGACCTGAAAATAACGGTGTGAGTATGATTATTTTATTAAAATATATATTTAAACTAATAATTTCTTGATTAAAATATGAAAATTATATAATATAAAAGTATAAAGGAATATAGCCGTGGTAAAATGGTAACATACTTGACTGTCAATCCAGAGGTCGCAGGACCACTGAAAAAAATACGTTACATTATGTCTGTGCAAAAAACTAATATGTCAAACAATCTTATCGGAGCACTCGCCGAATGGACCTTGCCCGATTACGAGTATAAATAAACCCATAAACCACACCACATGTGTATTATGAAAGTCTCGTGATACGCTAATTTCTTCTTGACATTACACGCGCTTGATTTAGAATATATTTTAGATTTGTTGTTTGTTTGTAATTGAGATAACTGCATTTTTTATCATCTTGGGGGTTAAAATTGTCGTTTTTTAAGGCTAAAAAAGTAATGCGGATAATTAAATCAGTTTACATTGCTAAAACATAATGGAACTTTAAAAAAATAATAATGTTAATCGATCTTTGAGGGCTTATCGTAACGTTTATAACTGACATTTGAAAATTGTTCAGCACAGCGTAAAAACTGATCTAGGTTCTCGGCTCCTATCACTTACACGTTGGTTTTTTTAATACAGTTTCAAGTCCGAGCACTTTATATGAATAAATTGCATTTACACCTTGATTTAGATTTTAGATAGAGTTGATTTATGTAAAAGAGTCAGTTTTATCTGTTTGGCGCGAAAAAATGAAGATATCTCAAAATACAGGTTTGTGCAAAAGGGTTGTATCTGAATCTTGTTTATCTTAATTTCTTCATTCTCGATCATCAGAGATAAATAATATTAAATCAAACGCATAGCATCATCAATCTTGTGTACGAGAATGATTTTTTTTATTTTTGATAGCAATAAGATAATTGACTTTTAAATACAATGTATAATTGCAGTGTAAATTATGCTTAATTATATCAACTGTGATAAAATTTATGGGGTTTTTCACTTGTTTGAAATTAGCGTTCTAAAGAACTCCATTATTCTTTGTTTATTTTGTCAACTGTTCACAAACGGTTGGAAATATTTACCTTAACTGGTTTAAACCCCCAGTAAATTAACATTTGACTGACCGTTCCAAGGCGGTTACCTAACAATATTTGATAAACATACCTAGTTTTTTATATAGTAGATATGCACTGTGTTGTTTGTAGAGTTTTGTGCTGTTGTTCCATGTTTCTTGTTTGTGATTTTTTTTGTTTGTTTTTTTGTTCTATGTCTTTGGCGTTTAGCCTGTGCCATTAAATGAGGTTTTCGGTTAAACCTTTGGCTACTGAGCTTGTTTCTGTAGTTTTTCACATACATATTTATATTACATTTAACTGCATTTGATTAAAAGTCTAAACGTAAATTTAACTTAAAGTGCATTTACGAAAAAATACTAAACGTATTCCAGGATTTAAAGAAAGAGGGGATAGAAACTTGGGGAGGGTGCAACTCAGATTTCTCCCCTCCACCTCACAAAAACCGAAATATTTAGGCTTCACATAAGATGTTGGGGTTTTGTGTTCTTTCCTCGAGGCAATTAACAAGTTTTATTGATTATAATGATATAGAGGACAAAGGTACTATTTGTGTCAAACGTATCACACTTTGACTAGGCCAATTGTTCGCCAATGCTGCCAACTTTTCATTTTAATATGTTAACCAATGTGTAAATATTGCGAATAGACCTTGTTCTACATTTTTGTAAGAATAGCAATATTGATTAACCTGAGATGTTTTGCTTACCTCGATTTGAATTAGGTAGTCAGACTCCAACAATCTTGCTATGATTGTACAGATATTTAAATTACTCGGTAATATCCGTGCCTGAAATATTTAATAGCACTTTCGGAACGCCATATTTCATATTGGTTTTAAACACTATTATTGCATGACTATTTGGTGATTGGATTAAATTGAAGACTGGTTTAGTGAAAAGAGGACGCACCAGCCCACAAAAAGGAACTTTAGTTTACTAGTTATATGAATGGAAGGCATTCAAATACATATCTATATTTTACAGCACGGCCATATTCACCGAAATAATAATAATAAAATTTCTCTTTTTTCTCCGTTTCAGTGGGCAAAACCCGACCCAGAGGTACGACGGTAAGCTGGTAAGGAGTCCTGTCGATTTACCGATCATGCAGAGTTCCCTAGGGTCGAATTTTTCTATCTGAGCCAGAGACACATTAATTGATATTTTTATTACATACATTAATTTATTTGCACGTAATTCGTGCGTTATTAAATTACATTATGTTTGTTTCATAAAGCAAAAAGTAGACGAAATAAGAAGGGAGCGATGTTGCGCGTGACTCATCTGGCATTGAGGGTAGCCAGACGGCATTTTCCAACAAGGCAATACTAGCCGGAAATGCTTGTCCGGTGTGCGAGAAATCCCCCAATTGGAAAATCGTTGTTCCGAATGACTATGTCAAAGTTTAATGTTTGTTTAGTCAGCTGTTAATAATGAGCTCCTTAATACATTGATTCTTTTATTAGAGTATTAAACAAAAATACTCGTTGAATACTTTACAAGCATTAAAATGATTAAAATACCAAATACGGAATACTATATAGGTTTGCCATGACCAATCAATGTCAGACTAGTCCATAAAAGTTATTTTTGTTCATACAGTATGGTAATTAATGGTTCCGTTGTTGACAATTATACGTTCGTTATCTGGCTTTATACGGAAAAGCTACTTACTGGCCAAAAGGGTACAAAGATGAAACATTTAACATCCGACTTCTGCATCCGTTTGACCACAGAATGATAACAGGCTTTGAGTTCAAACTTCTATACGATGGCGTATTTGCTGCCCAGTGACATTCTGCCTTTTGCTACCAGGTTTTTCTTCCTCATTACAAGTTAATCAGGCCTTTGGGAGATAGCAAACGTTCCTGTATCTTCGGATTCGAAACCAAAATGATTTCCTTGTGCCTTGTCATGATGTTGATATCTGACTAGGCAAATTCGTATGAAGAAACACTCTTGTCTACAGACGAGATACCCATAATAATATCCCATACTTCTTTAATAATGATGTTTCCACAATTAATGGAAATGCGGTTCATAAATTAACGAAGGTGTTAAACTTACCAGGCGTTAGTTGAGACGCTTATCTGAATAGAACTACGTGTTGTGGTGGAACCTTTAACGGGATAAATCAGTCTACAGAAGAATGTGTTTAAAATGCCAGAAACTGTGATCTTTAGATTGTAAACGTAATTGTAAGATTCCCCAAAAAGAGGACAGGAAATGAAATCAAGACATATATATCATAAATATATATGCAGGCGGGAACAATAAAATTTAAATAGAAATAAGATTTTTCGTAGGATTAACAGGGGCGTAGCTAGGGCGTTTCGATGTATACGCACAATTGTAGTTGAAATGGCCCGAATGCCTTTATGGGGGGTCAGGGGGGCTTCGCCCCCCCGGAGCTCTCGGTTTTGTCATATGTCAGAATGATACTGTATAGCAAAAAAAAATTCTTAGTACAGGATCATCAGCATTAAATCAACGAATATTCAATTCAAAAATGCTATGTCTAAAACAGCTTCGTATGCAATTCAAAAATGGTAATTGTCTTAAATAATGAATATGCATATGAACGTTTGTTAAAAGGTTTTTCTAAGCTCATTTAACATTTTCAACACGAAACAAACTTCTATTGCAAAAGGTCGTTTAAAGTATGCACTGAAGGAAATTGTCAACGATTACTCCATAAAATTACATCCGAAAGAGTAATGCAATACGTCGATGCTTCTTCTGGGCGAAGATCTTTATTACCCGTTGAATTTCGATTTCCCGTTCACGGTAAACGTTCAACAGTCCCAGACAGGACAAGTGACGACAAATATTATTTGCGAGGGGGGTGATATAAAAAAGATCCTTTACATTGTAATGCGATGTTACAGAAGGTATACCCCAGAAAAAGTCAAGGACAATTTCTGTCGTATTCATAAGTATAAACATGAGCTGCAGTGAGCCATTAAAATTTTACCGAGTCGTGAACATTCATGAAGCATACATTTTATCCGCAGTATATTCGACAATTTTGAGAAATGGGTCTTGTCAATATCTGTTTAGAATATTTGTTTATCTGATATATGAAATAAATAGCTATCATCACATCTTTAAAATCAAAATATATCATGAATATTAACAGTTAAAACAGACACCTCTATCTTAAGTGTGCTTTATCGTTCTCTAATATTATATTATTATGCTTCACAAATAACCTAAACAAAATGCACCTCCTTAAAAATCTCATAGAAATGTTCTATGTTACTGCTAAGATGTCTAGTTTATCAGCATTGTCAACTGCTTGAAGATTATCTTTGAACTTATCAAGATGAGGAGGTTCAAGGTCGGCGTTTGACATTTTGAAACTTGCCGCTTTGTAAACATCATTCGGATATATTCAGTTTTTATCGACGATTCATACATGACTGAACAATAAGCGAAACTAAAAAATAAAAAAGGCGTTCCTTCAACTAAACGGTAAACGAGGCTGTTACTGAATAAAAGGATTTTTTTTAGATTGTATTGTCTCACATATTCAAAAAAGGCGGCCCGCGAACGCTTCACCCCTCTTAGCCTTAAGTTTTTATTGCATTTTTGGCCCCAAGTATTTTCTGACTTGTGCGACGAATTGTACGCACGGGCGTATTGTGCGTAACGGCAGCTACGCCACTGATTAAGAAAATAAAATACTACAAAGACATATGACAATACCCTTGGATGTAACGAGGGTGTGCCTTTTTACATACAGATTACAAATGTGTTTCAGGCAGTTGCCAGTAAACGTGTGTACTGATTAAAGGGCGTCGTAAAATATTGTTTAAGTCATTGCATTAGTAGACACTAATATACACCAATAAAATGTGTCCAGAAGTAATCTACATGATAGCAGGAAGACATTTACACTGTCTTTTAGCTTAAACAGTTTCAATGTGTCATTAGTCGAAATTCAAATGCAATGAAACCTCTCTTGACATGCAGAAGGCCGGCTCGATCCCGGAGAATTTCAGACAAATATATGGTCCTATATATACAACTCATCCAGCACCGTGACATTGCCTTCCTTGAAAGTATATTATCTAGCATACGCTTATATGTCAATGAAGAGTTTCAATACTACGCAGAGACTGTGGTTGTTAACTATTCTTCCACAAAAGCTCTTTTCCATAATTAGCCATATACCACAGCTCGTGTGAATTCATAGCGTTCCGCTGTTAACCCAGGTGTTTGACGTACATCAAATATTGGAATTCTCTCATGAGCACTTGATTACTTTTAACAGTATATATTTTACAACGATTGTGAAGGAAGCTATGATAGCTTATACTTAGTCACTCTCGTTGGCACGATGTTGCGCGAGAGTGTGGTCTTGTATTGTTGGGGAAACCGGAGTACCCGGAGAAAGCCGACCTTAGTGACCACAAACCAAACTCACATGCGCCCACGCCGGGAATCGAACCCGGGTCGCCTTGGTGAGAAGCGAGTACGCTTACCACTGCGCTAACCGGACACTTGATTAGTACTGACCAATTATCCTTACCGACACAGGTTAACTAATTTGAAATAAAATTCATAGTAGTCAATAGGTCATTTCTATTGAAATATTTGCGATTAATGGCTAAAAATGTATTTGTTTTACAAGCATTTATTAAAGTCAAACCAGCAGCCAATTGTATAAACAATGGTAAATAATTACCTCGGTAAGTAAAACCACCGGTAAATTCCGTGGTAATATTACCATGGCGGTAAATACGTTGTATAAAAGAAATTACCAAGGCGGTAAATTTACCAGGGTAAATTTTACCAAAATGTCCCGTAATGCAATAGAGTGACGTCATTTTCCCGCACAGCTGTCAGATTGGAAGTATCTTTTTTTATAAAAAAAAATGAACGTCCACATTCCATTTTTATAAAAAAAAAACTATTAAAAGGCAGGTTTATGACAAAATTCATTAAATCAGTCCAACAAGTTACATGGTAAATATTCAACAAAACAGTACAAAGTATTTTTAAGCTACTCCCGTTGCTGATCAATAAAACACACGCAACATTTCAAGGGGTAGGTTTATTCTGAATTCAAGGGTGTTACTCTTTACTTCATACAAAACGGTCAACGAATACCGCTTGAAAATGCAAACAGTTTTGCAATGATATGCAAGTCATAATGACACAATATATCTGAATAATTTAAAAATAGAAATTAACTGACAAGAAATTATACTTGCTTACACAAAATAAAAAAAAATATCGTCCGTTTTTCTCAGGAATTTATAGTCAGTTTCAACTTATCATAAAAATGATGCACTGAGTTTCATAGAATTGATTCTCGTTAAAGTGATCAATAATTCATATCTTTAATTTAATATGTACCATTGTTTCAGTATTCCATGTATTTGATAATTAAAGCTGGGGGTCCATTGTTATATTTTAAACTGAATTATTGCTGAAATTAAGAATATTTGTAAGCAAACACCACTGATTCTTTTATTGTCAATACAGACACATATTATAAGTGAACTTGATCTTTGTGAAATGTCATTTGTTGAATGCTGCATCCAACCACTTTGCAAATTCATAAGATTATTAAACTATAGGCGACATCTGTTATGTTTATCATTAATGACCAAATTATCTTGAATCTTTTTCTTTGATCTTGTTAATTTGTTTGTAACATACATGTATATATATGTTTGTATAATTATGTTCCTTCCCATAGGTTTGCAGTAACCTCAACTTGGCACTAAAAGTGCAATCATGTATAATTAACCTCATGAAATTATGTTTAGTCTCTGCTTATTTATATCATCATTGTTTCTGTTTAAAATCGAATGAAACATGATCTCTTCAGTTATTTTCAGCACTATTTAATAATATTTTTTAACTATTTAAAAAATAAGCTGTCCCATTTTGGATGTCAAATTTAAGTGTTCAAAGTACTTACTCATAAATAAAGTCACCATATTTCCATTTTACAGGAGCATAAAGTCAATATACAAGGAGTGTAACATTTATTTTCTATTTTCATTAAACTACAAATGGTCTTAAATTCAAAATCAAAGTCAATTCTTATGTAGATACCAATAACCAAAATCAGCAATGTTTAACAACATATAATACACTTGCGGCTCCATGAAGTGCATTTTGTGATGTTTTCTTGATCGCACATTTGTCATATAACCTTTGTCCTCCACTGGTAGCAATCTAAAGAAAAGTAAGATTATTTCGTAATCATTAAAATTATATGTTGTCTGTGAAAATCAGCTTCATATCTTAAATGGCTGATTAATGAATATTGGGTGCGGATATGGAAATATGCCTTTGGGGGAGGGGGAGGGGGCGGCGTTATTTAGAGGCCAATGTTTCTATAAATTTGAAAGGTAATTAAACAAGAGTGTCGGTAAGAGATGATGGCTTTCACAATAAACAAACCAGTTATTAATATTTTGCTTTCACTCAAATGAAAGTATACTGATTATTTACAGAAGAAAAAAAACAACATCTTATTATTACCTCACTGCTCTTGGTGTCTTTTATCGTGTGCCTGTAATTTGTTCTAACATCACACTGGGTCTGCTGGCTTTCGCTGATGAAAAGCCTAAAATGATTATTTATATCCATTATCACAATTATGACATGTTTGTGTACAATTGAACATAAACGTGTTAATCACAGAACTGTATATGTAACAGTATAATTTATATTCATTTTTACAAACTCAAAAAATCATACCCGGGTATGCTGTCATACTACAGCTGTTGTTTTTATCAAATATTCAGTAAACTTTTATATTATCAAGGCACTCTACAGTATTTGGTTAGCAATCACCCATTGGGTGCCTCTATATAACAGAAAACTGTAGAAACAGACTATAGACTGAGGTAATTTTTCATAGAAAATGACGTCATAGCTGTCATTTATTGTTCAATGTTTACAGGCGGTTCAATTTGATTGTAAATATTTATGTGCAAAATACTCAAAATATGTGCAAAGTGGGATACATTTCAACAAAGTAAGGTCGGGACCTGCAATCAAGTGTTGGTCTCGAACCATTGCATTGAATTTTGAAAGATTTTGGAATTATTTAAACGCGAAACAAGGTAAATACATTCAGATTTTTTGTGTCACTGTTTTTGTACATGAAATTTGTTCGTTGGAATATTTTTAATGCAGTTATTTGTTCACACAGTGGTTATTGGCGATTTCTTACCTCTGTATTCCTGTCTTCTATTGATATGGATGTAAGGCCAGAGTTTTTTTTATCTTTAGATTTACGGGAGACTTTTCAAAAAGTTGGGTAAGGAGGAGGTAATAAAAATAAAAATAAAATGCATAAAATGTCCCGAAGGAAAAATAAATAAAAATAAAACAGATTTTTCTTCGATTTTTTTTATTTTTTAAATCTTATATCATGAGGACAAATCACACCTTACTTGTGTCAGCTTTTTCATAGGCTGAACAAAGGGTGAAAGATCACCATACAGTTTCAAAAGCATAATTAAAGATCCTTTTAAAGACTGAAAATATTGACCTTAACACAGTTCAAGCGCTTATTGAAATTAATGCACCAATTAATTGTAACCACGGCCCCTCCGGTCCGTGGAATAGCGGGGACTTTGACTTTCGGGCAAGCCAACTCCGGGTAAAATCCTCGCCCTGCGGGAACGAACTGATGGTAAAATCCCTGCCAAATGCCCCCGCACCCCAGGGACCCTACGTAAGGCCCATTCCCCGCTATATTTTGCGCGAAGACAAAACCACCGCATTCACCCGGCACTGCGGGGCCACCTGGAAGGTAAAAACACGACCCATTTCCTCGGCTATCACCGGACCTGTGGGGGGGGGGGGTGCTGTGGTTACAATTGACTAGTGCATAATTGTTAAGTATATATTTGTTCAAATGCATCTATGCATTTATGCATACATGTGATGCATGTATTATTAACCCATTGATTTTATGAAACATGTCAGTGTAATAAAGAAGTTGAAATGGCCATTTCTAACCTGTTGCCCACAATATAAGCATTTCCTTTTAATAGTGAAGTGATCAAACATTGAACAAAGTTTAAGACACGGAAAGGAGGTCAAATGTTTTTTTATGTCTTTAACATATAGCACCGTGACCATTTACTGTAATGTGGTTTTCATATAGAAAATATTACCAAATAAAGTCTAAGCCCTGATGGATATACCTATTCACTTCAAAGTTTGACAGGGCTTACGGAAGCATAGACAGTCAAAATCTGTAAACTACATTAATTTTATGTACTAAACCAAAGAAAATTCGGGAGCATTAAAATAAACTTGACAAGTGTAATATATTTCAAAATATCTGGTTAAAAACTGATTTTAGAATTGATCCTGAACAATATCCTTCTAATTCCAGCTATTGGGATGCCTTTTGACACATGAGCAACTGATCAGTTTGACTTCTTGCACTGACTGCCAAATATTATCTTATGTTCCATTTTTTTCTGTCTGGTCGGAACAAACACAATGTTATTATTAGCTCATTTTCAGTATTTTATAAATTCTTATTAATTATTAAACAAATTAACAACTACAAACGTAAGAAGATACCTTGTGTTTTCGCTTCAAGTATGTGACCGTGAGGCAGTGTGTTCAATGCTCCTCAGAGTCAAATTCAGAAATAAATATCCATTTTGACTATGATGAACACGATATCATTTTGCAGTTTGTGTTTGTCTGAAGCTTTGCATATTTGCGCTGTAATCCAATTCATCCTTTTAAATATACGACGTGCGTCAACGACTTTTTTATTTACAAACACAACCCACAAATTTCTGTCTCCTTATTTTGACCGGAAGTTGCGCAATCATTCCACGAATCGCGAACAACATACTAGATCTACAAAAATGACAATATACACGCCTTAAGTTATCGACGGTTTGATTAAAATAAAGTAACATAAACATCCGAACGTCTTGGTAGTAAAACCTTTCTATAAAGCTGCAGATATTGCGAAAATAAGTGATATGACATTGACTCGCTTCTTACACTTTTGACAGGACGTTGTTATGGTTACGGGTACCTGTTCTGTTTCCCGCGTATTTCCGACTGGTTTACGTATTATTGAAGTAAAAAGACCGATAACGAATGACAATTAGTACACCAGTTGCTTCTGAGATATGGGTTATAGAACACTAATTTTATTTTCTTCGTAACATTGGAGCAACGTTTGTCGGAAAAAATAAAAATAAAACTAGGAAATTTTATTTTATTTTTATTTTGGTTTTGTAATATTTAGGTACGGCGCTCCCGTAAATCTAAAGATATAAAAACTCTGGCCTAATGGAACTGTTTTATATTCACGATGTTTCAATATGTCTTTAAAATCGACAAAATGAGTTGTGAATCGAGCGTTTGTTTATGTCTGGTCGGCCATCTTGAATCTGGTAACTGAGACGGTAAATCAATTTACCTACCTCTTGGAGGAGGGTAAATATTACCGCGGTAAATAGCTTGGTAAAATCTTAATTTGGTTTTATACAATTGCTTACCGCCAATTTACCAGAAAAATTACCGCCGGTAAAATATTACCCTGGGTAAATCTGTTTATACAATTGGCTGCAGGTGAAAATACAAACCTTCCGACACTGAGTGAGGTTTCCTATCACCCTCGATAACTAACGAGACTGCTCTTCATTAGTTATTTATAACTGGCCGTTTTAAAGTTTATACTGCCCAAGAAAGAATATTTTATGTTTAAGCATGCGTTTATTGTATTAACAAAATTTGTTTAGTTTTTACTTAGTAGAAACGTAATTCAGTCAGTGCACTGATAAATAAATTTAAATTAATGCTAGAAATAAAATTGCAGAGTCCCGGCTTCACTTCTGTTGTACATATATGTAATTGAACATATTTAACTCGTCATTCTCTGCATATTCTTATAACAAACTGAACCTGACTGCCTACTATTGACATGTGCTTTCGATATATAATTCATATATGTTGTTACATTTTCATGCAATCTGAATGTTTAAAATAAATATGCATTGAGTTTAGCTAATTTTTAAATAGTTTTAAATTGTTGCTATATTTTAAGACCTTATATCATTAAAGATTACGAACTAGGGCATTCCGAATTTGGCATATTTATTAAAGTATTGTCATACATGTATGGCTAACCTTTCGTGACTTTTATTTCTTCAACTCAAGATAAGTAGATCCAATAATTTAACCATGTTAGAAATTCTTATCTTGCCCACGGGCGAAGATAAAATGTCCGTATGGAACTCCTTTTTAATTGTCAGCACATTGTAATTACCTCCCTTGTTGTCGTCTGTAGCGTCATGGAAAACTTGTCGAGTGGCAATATTTAGAACACTAATTAATTATTTATCGCTTCAAATGTCACCATTAAACAGGTTTCACGCACCTTTCAAGAAACATTTATCTTTAGAATTATTTCAAGACCGATTTGACTATAAACATAATCTGAATCACTGCGCGCATATCCATGACAACCACGAATTATCGCATATCCGTACGCAGTTATTTTCACTAAGCACAAAAGAGTTCCAGCAAAATATACATTTTTACTTAATTTTGTTTAGCTTAGGTGGGAAAAAATCATCTACCATAGCCGCTCGTGTAAGGTAAGTTCATCCCGACCCTCGCGCAGCGTGTTTTGCGGAAACTCGGTAAAACCTCGTTTCCGCAAAACACCCTACCCTCGGGTCGGAATGAACCTATCTTACACTCTCGGCCATGGAAGATACGTATAATATTTGTCCCTTTGAACTGCGGTTATGGACTATTAACAACGTAAGCCTTTTTTTAAACAATTGAGTTAACATTTGAGTTTCTTTGAGTTTGGAGTGTTTTGGTTTTCGCATTTCAATATGACTTCGTTATACATTAATGGGGTCTAAATGTACCTGGCCATTGCTTACATATTAGACAATCTCCTTTCTAGTGTTGTGCTTTTCATTTTATCCCAATTATTTATCATTTTGCACGAACCAACATTATTTTTATAATTTCGATTACATAAATAGATATTGTAACTTGTGCCGTAAGTTTGTGATTTTACTTTGATATTCAAAATAAGTTCGATGCATTGTGACAACTCGTCTTTATCTAGAAGCTTGTCAGTCAGTCTTGAAGTTAAAAACGTCTACCCGTGTCTGAAGGGAAAATATCGACATAAAATACGCATTTGCCTATTAATACAATTGTTAATACATTTGAATTGCATTAACATTTCAGTGTAACTCTGTATTGAAATGACGAATGAAAATATTGCAGCACTGACATGCTAAAGTTGCCAAATATCGTCCCAGAATGAAATGTGCACGACCACAATGGCGTGTGCAGTTGCCAGATGACGTCACAGAATGAAATGTGCACGACCACAATGACGTGTGTAGTTGTCAGATGACGTCACATAATGAATTGTGCACGACCACAATGACGTGTGCAGTTGTCAGATGACGTCACATAATGAAATGTGCACGACCACAATGACGTGTGCAGTTGCCAGATGACGTCACAGAATGAAATGTGCACGACCACAATGACTTGTGAAGTTGCCAGATGACGTCACAGAATGAAATGTGCACGACCACAATGACGTGTGCAGTTGCCAGATGACGTCACAGAATGAAATGTGCACGACCACAATGACGTGTGCAGTTGCCAGATGACGTCACAGAATGAAATGTGCACGACCACAATGACGTGTGCAGTTTCCAGATGACGTCAGAGAATGAAATGTGCACGACCACAATGACGTGTGCAGTTGCCAGATGACGTCAGAGAATGAAATGTGCACGACCACAATGATGGCTGCAGTTTCCAGATGACGTCACATAATGAAATGTGCACGACCACAATGACGTGTGCAGTTTCCAGATGACGTCAAAGAATGAAATGTGCACGACCACAATGACGTGTGCAGTTGCCAGATGACGTCACATAATGAAATGTGCACGACCACAATGACGTGTGCAGTTGCCAGATGACGTCACATAATGAAATGTGCACGACCACAATGACGTGTGCAGTTGCCAGATGACGTCACAGAATGAAATGTGCACGACCACAATGACGTGTGCAGTTGCCAGATGACGTCACATAATGAATTGTGCACGACCACAATGACGTGTGCAGTTGTCAGATGACGTCACATAATGAATTGTGCACGACCACAATGACGTGTGCAGTTGCCAGATGACGTCACAGAATGAAATGTGCACGACCACAATGACGTGTGAAGTTGCCAGATGACGTCACAGAATGAAATGTGCACGACCACAATGACGTGTGAAGTTGCCAGATGACGTCACATAATGAAATGTGCACGACCACAATGACGTGTGCAGTTGCCAGATGACGTCACAGAATGAAATGTGCACGACCACAATGACGTGTGCAGTTGTCAGATGACGTCACATAATGAAATGTGCACGACCACAATGACGTGTGCAGTTGCCTGATGACGTCACAGAATGAAATGTGCACGACCACAATGACGTGTGCAGTAGGCAGATGACGTCACAGAATGAAATGTGCACGACCACAATGACTTGTGAAGTTGCCAGATGACGTCACAGAATGAAATGTGCACGACCACAATGACGTGTGCAGTTGCCAGATGACGTCACAGAATGAAATGTGCACGACCACAATGACGGGTGCAGTTTCCAGATGACGTCAAAGAATGAAATGTGCACGACCACAATGACGTGTGCAGTTGCCAGATGACGTCAGAGAATGAAATGTGCACGACCACAATGATGGCTGCAGTTTCCAGATGACGTCACATAATGAAATGTGCACGACCACAATGACGTGTGCAGTTTCCAGATGACGTCAAAGAATGAAATGTGCACGACAACAATGACGTGTGCAGTTGCCAGATGACGTCACATAATGAAATGTGCACGACCACAATGACGTGTGCAGTTGCCAGATGACGTCACATAATGAAATGTGCACGACCACAATGACGTGTGCAGTTGCCAGATGACGTCACAGAATGAAATGTGCACGACCACAATGACGTGTGCAGTTGCCAGATGACGTCACAGAATGAAATGTGCACGACCACAATGACGTGTGCAGTTGCCAGATGACGTCACAGAATAAAATGTGCACGACCACAATGACGTGTGCAGTTGGCGAAATAGGTACAACATTACTTTATGGTCATCACAATTATAAAAATAATGTTTTATAGATTTAAAATTCATAATTTATTTACATAATATCCGATTTGACATTGCCCATGTTGAAAGATAAAGACATGATACAGTGTAATCATATTCATGAATGAATGCCTATATTAAACAACTTAAACGATTGCAAAGAATTGAACCTAAATATCAAATACGCACAGATACATTAAGTTATATAATTGGAAAAATATCTCAATATTTCACTTTATTGCTTATAAAGATGTGCGACCTAAGCACGTGCCTGGTATCAAACGCAAAAGTGAAAGTTATGAACTTAATGGAGTCAAGGTCCTATCCCAACGAAAAATCAAATAAGACTTAACTACTTTAAAGGACTTGGGCTGAAGCCGATGGCATACTTAAAGTATGTGAACTATACTAACATTGTATCAGAAATAACAAATCGTTTTGTTTTAAAAAATGCCTATCCAACTTGGTTCGCTCGACCGCTGATGGACATGATGAGTACACATTCACATGTGCCACAAAAGACGTAAGTATTGCAACATGTCATAAACTATGTAGATAGCTGGATAAACGATATACAATGTCGAACAAAGGGTATGAGTTGTCGCAGATGTATGATATTTGCATGGGACGAAAACACATTGACTAGGTAGGTAATAAGTTTTTACATTGATAGTTACAAAACTAGTGTTTTTTTCAGTAATGTTTGTAACATATGACACATGAGCTGGTTTTTTTTCAAATTTTCTTAACAGTCTGTTAATTGAAACGCCGTTTATCATTTTATAGATGTGTAACGTTAAAGGAGCACTAGCGGTCCTCATCGGAAGACGTGACACATGTTTGTCTTGCTGTTCCATAGACTTATGCAATCGTTCACCGACTATAAGCGCCAACTTCCAACTTCAACGAAGCAAAAACGACGCCAACTTCCAACTTGACCGAAGTAATCACGACGCCAACTTCCAACTTGACCGAAGCAAGCACGACGCCAACTTTCAACTTCAACGAATCAAGCACGACGCCAACTTCCAACTTCACCGAAGTAAGCACGACGCCAACTTTCAACTTCAACGAAGCACATACGCTCACTATTTATTTTAATTAATATCGGTTAGTTTAGACCATTACCTTGATTTAAAGTAATCTAGTAAGTGACTTGGTATAATTTCATACAAATGCTTGTTCTCGATTTTCAATCGAGGCGATGGCAGTGTGGAGGCGTCATGGGCTCTGCATCAATTCTCAATTCGGAATTTCGTAGTTGAAAGTACTGGTTATAACGCATGACTGAAAAACGGCACTTAAATTTAAGATTACTATACAAAGGCCTCCGTTCCATGCACAAACACAAATACATACATAGAATACTATAGTAATATGATGGGGAATGAAACAGAAATGAACATCAACGTAATCATTATAATGAGCAGTTCAAAAAATCAAAAAAGATATTCTATAAAACATTTTCTTTCAATGCATAGTATAAATTACTAGTAAACTGTATAGAATAAATGCATTACTAAAATGGGTATTATCAAATCATTAATCGTGGACTTATTGCCATAGAGTACCAGAACCTTTTTAATTTGAATGTCGCTCAATTAATTTTATAATGCATCGAATAATACTTTGTTCAGGAATAAGAACTTTTCTTTAGTACCTTGGAATATAATGTTTGTTTTATCCTCTAACCGAGGACAAAATAACAGTAAATGATATTCGTCTTCGATACATCACCCACAGTATGGAAAATTGCTTTCTTTTCCGTGTAATCCGTAATACCTACTAGCTACAAAAGAAGATCATAATTATAGAAAACATCTAAATTATGCAAAACGTATACGAAACTAAGCTTCATCTAAAACACTCACTTATGATTCAAATGCGTCTTATATAACAAATAAAGTGATATTTTGCTTTTTCTATGAATCTCGGTCTCAGAAATATCAAGCATTCATCCTTTGATGTTGTGTGTACATGAATAAAAACAATCTTACATTTTCAACGTTCTGGCTGTCCCAAGTGTTGATAGAGCCATTTTCTAAACGCGTTATCATTGACAAGAGTTTAGCACAATTTAGGATACTTCGTATTTGTCATATGGCTTAGAAATCTCCTGCGACTTTTAACACATGAACAAAGCAGGTTTCAAAAAAAGTCATTCTTGTATACTGAACAACTGTGTCCAGTCATGTGACGAGGGCTGGATTACCTTCCATGACACTGACTTCAAGATTCAACTTCAAGATGAGTAACGCACAACAACGCGCCATTCAAATTAGTTAAATTCGTTTAATAAAGCAGTTTTATGATGTTTCAAAAAGCGTCTAACGGCTACACCCTGCTTTCATCTAGCCAATCGGGGCACTTTACTCGCTTCTGTGTGAAAATGCACGAATTCCTTGAAGCCAGGCCTCGCTGTCACAAAGAAATGCTGAACTTGTTACACTCAACACGCAGGCGAAATATATCTTGATTAAGTCTTTCTTGAGTACAAGTAAGATAGTATTACATTATGCAATTTTTCAAACGAGACACTCTTTTTTATGATGGCGTTTATTCATTTATTACATTGATCACTTAAACTATGTTAAAAAGTAGCCTTTTCTCTTCATAGTTTGTATACCCCTTATCCCCCGATGGGATTGCAAAACATGTTCATATTAAGGTAAATACTCAAACGCCTTTGTGAAATCGCCTTTAACTGTCCATTAAGGGGAGTTATCCCGACATTTATTGATAAGGCTATTGTATTGCTTGTGTTATCTGTTTTTGGTGTTTGTAAATTTGTGTTTCTCGTTCAGTTCCGTTTGTGGTCTACATATAAGTTGAACCATTAACGTCTCGGGTTGTTCTTGTAGCATTTTATTACTGTAAGGAAATTCATAAAATATATTTTTGCTACCACTTTAATTTTATTTAATTTCTCTATGCAAAAAAAGAGCTTTGACATAAAGAAATCGAGCAAGTGCAGAATCAACCATAACAAGTTTTGATTTCTGAAAGTTAACCATCATTTTACGAGAGTTCCTAAAACAGTATCTCCTCTTGCAAAAAAACTTAACAAATATACTTGTTTTCCTTCCGCAATGACCTCCACTTGGGCAATAGCTAGGCATAAAGTTCACGAGGTTAATAGATAAATGTAGCAAAAATGAAAAGTTAAGGAAGTCGATTTACAAAATTAATTACTTTCGTTTCGGGTTATATGAGCGATACTATCGGAATTAACACATTTTAATACCTATATCAAAGTTGTGAGTTTCAGTACTTACAACTTGTTCAAACCCGCAATATTTTCACCTCAACTTCCATTCCTTAAATGAACTGCCTTTCGGCAATTGCGTTCATCAATCGATGAACGCAACATCTTCGGATATGTTCGGATCACATTTCATCGCATAACAATATACATAAAAACCATTGATCTTGTTATTGTTTGTACTGTGTCAGCAGGTCCCGTAAAATATAAAGCAACATTTCAGAAAATGCTAAGTTATTAAATTTTAAACGTTTTTATGCCAAAAGTGTTTCAATTTTTTGTTTAAAAGCGATTTCAAGTGGTTGATCTTTTCCCGCGTTATTGTGACGTCATTTAAAAAATGGTTTCCGGTAACAGTCGAGTCGTCCAATTTACAGAATGGGTAAGAAAGGAATACTGAAAGGTAATCTGAAATAAAATGAAGTATTTTTTTAACGTTTCTTGAATAAAATAATGACCTATTGGTGTAAATATAAGGAATGAATTGCGGGGTTGATATTTGATGTGACAGTACGTATTCTCCGCATTAACGCTGTTACAAGTAAATAGTCCCTTGGAACGGAAATCCTGTGACGTCACAAGCAGACAAGGCTACTGTCTGAAAAAGTCACAAATCGGACACACATAATTATAGTGATAAATATGGAAATGTCAAAACAACGTTTCTTAACTGTTGATAGCTGAAATTGTTTAATGATATAAAATAAATATTTCTAATTTAACTAGTGTGTTTCTTACAGCGCACCATAACCATATCTGGATCGAAATAAAGCATGACAGACACCACAACAGCTTTTACTGGCTTGATGGCACTCATGTCAGCCTTAGCCAACAGATGGGGAAGCCACCAACTGTCTAATACTATGGACTAGGGCTGTGTGAGCATTGCAAAGAATGATCATTATGTTGTTGTTTTTATGATAAACCATGCAATGATAATCTTGCTCTCATATGTGAAACGAACATGCTAAAATAGAATTACATAGCACCGCATATCTTTTATTGTAGTTTGGTAAAAGATTAGTTGTGTTTGTGGTGGAATCCCGTCTAAGGTAGGTCACTAGATTGGCATTTCTTCATAAAAATCGTACTGTTTTTATCCTTAAATGATTAAAATAGCAAACAGCTTCATTTGTAAAAATATAGCGTATTCTGAGCAAATAAAAATGCAATACTTTGTTTTATGAATTACGCAACTTTTATCATTATTCTGTTTTATTTTAATTCATAATGATGACAATTGTATTTCCTTACCAATTTAGACAACGTCAATGGTCTTTATTGTCTTGCAAAATACAATTCAGCATATAAGTGATTTATTGGGAATGAGAATCTCTTTCAAGGCCCCAAATTGAACTACATATTCTATTATTGAAATTGAATCATATTGTGCAACATACATATCTTTTGGCTTACATGCTTAAGCCTTACACTAACTATATC